>NC_134491.1:42249322-42569322 GCF_040206685.1 Ascaphus truei
TGAGGTAAAGTGTGTGGGAGTGAGGGTTATCCCGTTACAGCCGCCTCCGGTACCGGGGTGGGGGGGAAGCTGTCAGTACCACCCGGTGTAGGCCGTGCACCTCCCGGAAGTCCCACCCCATGCCCAGCGCCCGGTTCTAAGCTGCGATGTGTTCCTACCCATCGGGCCTCTAGACCGGGCAGGGTATGCCCGCTGCCCTCCTCACCCCTCTCTGTGCCAGCTCCCCTCCTCACCCCTCTCTGTGCCCGCTGCCCTCCTCACCCCTCTCTGTGCCCGCTGCCCTCCTCACCCCTCTCTGTGCCCGCTGCCCTCCTCACCCCTCTCTGTGCCCGCTGCCCTCCTCACCCCTCTCTGTGCCCGCTGCCCTCCTCACCCCTCTCTGTGCCCGCTGCTCTCCTCACCCCTCTCTGTGCCCGCTGCTCTCCTCACCCCTCTCTGTGCCCGCTGCTCTCCTCACCCCTCTCTGTGCCCGCTGCCCTCCTCACCCCTCTCTGTGCCCGCTGCCCTCCTCACCCCTCTCTGTGCCCGCTGCCCTCCTCACCCCTCTCTGTGCCCGCTGCCCTCCTCACCCCTCTCTGTGCCCGCTGCCCTCCTCACCCCTCTCTGTGCCCGCTGCCCTCCTCACCCCTCTCTGTGCCCGCTGCCCTCCTCACCCCTCTCTGTGCCCGCTGCCCTCCTCACCCCTCTCTGTGCCCGCTGCCCTCCTCACCCCTCTCTGTGCCCGCTGCCCTCCTCACCCCTCTCTGTGCCCGCTGCCCTCCTCACCCCTCTCTGTGCCCGCTGCCCTCCTCACCCCTCTCTGTGCCCGCTGCCCTCCTCACCCCTCTCTGTGCCCGCTGCCCTCCTCACCCCTCTCTGTGCCCGCTGCCCTCCTCACCCCTCTCTGTGCCCGCTGCCCTCCTCACCCCTCTCTGTGCCCGCTGCCCTCCTCACCCCTCTCTGTGCCCGCTGCCCTCCTCACCCCTCTCTGTGCCCGCTGCCCTCCTCACCCCTCTCTGTGCCCGCTGCCCTCCTCACCCCTCTCTGTGCCCGCTGCCCTCCTCACCCCTCTCTGTGCCCGCTGCCCTTCTCACCCCTCTGTGCCCGCTGCCCTCCTCACCCCTCTGTGCCCGCTGCCCTCCTCACCCCTCTGTGCCCGCTGCCCTCCCATCCCTCTCTGTGGCCGCTGCCCTCCCACCCCTCTCTGTGCCCGCTGCCCTCCCACCCCTCTCTGTGCCCGCTGCCCTCCCACCCCTCTCTGTGCCCGCTGCCCTCCCACCCCTCTCTGTGCCCGCTGCCCTCCCACCCCTCTCTGTGCCCGCTGCCCTCCCCACCCCTCTCTGTGCCCGCTGCCCTCCCACCCCTCTCTGTGGCCGCTGCCCTCCCACCCCTCTGTGCCCGCTGCCCTCCCAACCCGCTCTGTGCCCGCTGCCCTCCCAACCCGCTCTGTGCCTGCTGCCCCCTCCTCCAGCCCCCCCTCTCTGTGCCATGGGGAGGGGTGCAGGCAGGCTTTGGGCATGCTGGTTTTGGTGTTTGTTTGGCTGTGTTGCTTTTGTTTAGATTCTTGTCAGGGGCCGGGGCTCTTTTCAAAAGGGAGGAGGCGGATCAATCACCATGATACAAGTCAGGCTAATCACAGCTCGGCCACTGCCTCTCACGGAGGAGGCCAGCTCGAATCAACTCACATTTTCTTTATTGGAGTACCCTGTCAAAATCAGTGCAGCTTACAATTGCACTTTGGTTGTTGTTTATAGGTAACATTTTTATGGTACATTCATATTGGCGTCACATTCCTGGCCAATGGTGTGGGAACTGAACATGTATTTTCTGGAGCAGAGGCGAACACTGAGATTGATTTCTGACTTGCAGAGTGTCCTTCGTTTTATTTCCCCCATACAATCCTCCACTGGAAGTGACTTGAAATTAAAGATAAGGAAGAGTACTTTAAGAGTAAATGTGTTTCAAGTTATATCATGGTTGGCTCTTCACTGGGGTTCAGTGTATGTAAGGCCTGTCCACCACATTCCTAATTTTGGAGCATTTTCTTGGTTATAACATGGCTAGAGAATTCACTACAGGTATTAATAACAGTTTGGCTACATTGAGTTGTCTCTGATTTTGCACCTTTTAGAAGTGCTAAGGCTGCAATTACTACAGTTTTTAAATTATACATGTAGCATTATTTTTACTTATGGAGCTTTACAAACTTTCTGAGGGGACTTTTTGTTTTGCACATACTGTCCATAATTCCCTTTTTCTCATCATTTCTACATACGAGTCCATTGTAACAGTTAGTTCAGCTTTACTTTAATGTACTAAATTAATGTACATAAAGTATAAGCCATTACAAAAAAAGTTGCAGATTTGCAAATAAAAATAATAGCTGTCCAAACGAACAATACCCCTGTTGGTGTAGTCAGCTATTTTGTTAAGTTGTTGGTGAACATACACAATTCTCATGTTGGTACCTGTTAAACTGGCCTAATTTTACAATAATACTTGGTACTGGTTGGTAAAATCAAGAAGCATCATATAAAACTTAATTTTAAGGTGTGTATGGTAAAAATTGCTCTTGCTTCAGAAATGGGCTGGGATTCGTCTTTTTTTTCTGCTTACAGGCTTCATTAGATCTGCGCATACTAGTTTCTACATGCAGTTACGCTTTGCACTTTTCTGAAATGAAAATAAATCCAAAGGCCCTCCAGATGTTTGCAATATAAACAGGCATTTCAGTGCACTAATTGCTTTTGTTAAAAGCAATAATGATGGAAACATGCTGAAGCTGAAAGTTTTTATACATTTTTGCTAAGTCTGGCTTCCTCTGTGTCTCTTTTTTTGCTTGTAAAGTAGATCTATATCTTTATTTGTATAGCGCCATCCATGTACATAGTGCTTCACAGCAATAATACCCATGGCAACATAATAGACATACTTGGAATAAGTGCTTTCGACATGAAAGCAAGTACTATTCTGTTATCCAGTGATAATTTTTCAGATGTATAGTAAAAAAAAAACAGTCCGTCCCCCAATATTCTAAAATGTTAAGCTACTTATCCAAGATTGTATACACTTTTTTAAAAAACTTGTTTCAAATTGACCAAGACATTCTGGTATGCAAATAGGGAACACCTGATGCTTCCTACATTTTCTCCTGTCTGTAACTGTCCTCTATCTGCACAGATATTGTCTGTTTTGCAGTCGCAGACTTTATAATCCTAGTGCTGTTTGATCCAGAGAAAAAAAAGGTACCCACTTTTTATGTTGTATATTCTGTTGCAGAGAATTATTCTTGATGTAAGCCAGTGACAATCCCTCTGGTGAAATTCTGAGGAACCCCCAACCATCTCTAATAGCACTCTGTGATCAGATGCATTGTAAATTCGTTTGTATTTGATACCATGTTTTGAATATGTGTTACTGCGCCGATTTCTGATTAACATTAAACAATTTATTATTTTCTGCCTACGGGCATTTTAGTGGTAACTGTCCTCCCACAGTGCTGGGAGCGGTTACTTAAAGCTGCAGTTCAGTCAATATCCTGCATGTGTGTTTTTTTTAATAAATCAGTTCTGTAGTAAGAAAAAATACTTTTAACATTTTCTGTTTTTAAAAAAACAACTTTGAAAGACCAATTTTCTTGTATTCTATTTTAACAGCCATTTGCTAAGGCACTGCCCCTTCATGTCCTGTCATAAGCCCTGGCACACCCCTTTGTCAGCCCTGCCCTCCCTCTAGCACATGTCAGTGCAGGAGTGCTCATGAATATTCATGAGCTTCCACTGAGACAGAAGCAGAAGAAAAACAGATCCCTTCACTAATTATGTCACCAAATTTCGCCTATCAATACATGGAGAACGAATTGACCTGCAGCTATACAGTTCTTTAGGTAATTAGAGATTGCACACATGAAACTATTGAAGTAAAAAAATAAATAAAAAGACAACTGCAGCTATAATTGTACCCTTATAGCCTATACTACATTTCTAGTGGGTAATTATACCCTGATGATCATTTTCAGCTTTGCTGTGCAGTGAATGGGGATCTTTTTAGGAGTACTCTTTGTCTCCTTATATATGTATGTCAAAGAACCAGGGATCCCTGATCGAAAAACACTTCTCTTCCGTGTATATTTGTATGTAAATATGCAGTGGTTTTGCCTTCTTGCCAACACACACACACACACAATCTATTTTGCCTTCTGTGCCGCCACCACACACACACACACACACACACTCGATCTTGCCTTCTGTGCCAACACACACTCGATCGATCAATCGATTTTGCCTTCTGTGCCACCACACACACGATCGAGTGTGTGTGTGTTGGCACAGA
Source organism: Ascaphus truei (assembly GCF_040206685.1). Classification (NCBI taxonomy): domain Eukaryota; kingdom Metazoa; phylum Chordata; class Amphibia; order Anura; family Ascaphidae; genus Ascaphus; species Ascaphus truei. Next base: position 42,253,634 of record NC_134491.1, read on the forward strand.
AGGCAAGATTGATCGTGTGTGTGTTGGCACAGAAGGCAAGATCGATCGTTCGTATACACAAGCTGCACTTAGCAAGAATAAAACGGGCACTGATTTTATAGATAATGGGGGATACTCTGACACACCAGGAACTGGCATCTTATATATTTGATGGAGAGTTTGCATCTTATTGGGTAAAATGTATCGGTATACAACATTATTAACCCTTTGGGATGCCCCAAGACAGAGCCACTACTTCATGGAGTCGGCATATGGGGGGTTCCATGACGTAGTAGCTAGATGAGCCCGCAGAGTGCTTGTTTTCTAGGGGAGATCACGCGCAGATCTGCACTGTAGGGAAATGGAAGGACTCCTCTTCTGTTTCCGGGATAAGGGAAGCCCGTGGGATGAATAGTTCTTTTGAAAGCTCCCTGTACTGTCCCGAATATATTTGTATATAGTTATCATATCCCCTCCTAGATGCCTCCTTTTCTAATGTAAATAAATCTAATTTAGCTAACCTTTAATGCTTTGTAAAGGGGCATAATTATGTTTACTTCCCTTCCATCCATTGCCCGTTTAATACAAGATAAGATCTTGTTTGCCTTTGCAGCTTGCTTGACTTTGGGCACTATTGCTAAGGCTGCTGTCTACAAACACTCCTAAATCCTTCTCCATCAAGGATTCCCCCAATTTATCCCCATTTAATTTGCACGTCGCTAGTTTATTCTTGCTTCCCAAATGCATAACCTTACATTTATCTGTATTAAATCTCATCTGCCATTTATCTGCCCAAGTTTCCAGTCTCTCCAAGTCCTTCTCGAGAGAAATTACATCCTGCTCTGATTCTACGACTTTACACAATTTAGTATCAGCAAAGATGGAGACTTTGCTCCCAATGCCAGCCTCAATGTCCTTAATAAACAAGTTAATAAGCAGTGATCCCAGTACCGATCCCTGAGGTACTCCACTCACGACCCTAGCCCAACCTGAATAAGTTTCATTTATGATGACCCTCTGTTGTCTGTCAACCCGTTTTCAATCCAAGTGCATATATTTTGCTGAGTACAATTTGCTTTATTTTGTACACCAACCTCTTGTGTGGAACCGTATCAAAAGCCTTTGCAAAATCACCAACCACATCAACTGCATTACCCTGGTCTAAATTCCTACTTACCTCCTCAAAGAAACAAATAAGGTTAGTTTGGCAAGATCTATCCTTCATGCTGACTATTACTAATAATTTTGTTTTACATTAGGTATTCCTGAATTTTATCCCGTATTAAACCTTCAAGTAGTTGCCTCACTATTGAAGTCAGCCTTACAGGTCTGTAATTCCCCGGTTGTGATCTAGCTCCCGTTTTTTTAAATATAGGTACAACATCTGCTTTACGCCAGTCTTGTGGTACTGAGCCTGTGGAAATGGAGTCCTTGAATATTAAATGTAATGGGTTGGCTATTACTGAACTTAACGCCTTGAACTCTTGGATGTATGCCATTGGGGCTAGGTGCCTTATTTACTTCAATTTTTTCAAGCTGTCTATGAACTTCTTCCTCAGTTAACCAATTGTTCATTAATAGGGAGGTTGTGGCTTCCTCCTGCGGAACTACAATTGAAATTGATTCTTCCCTGGTAAACACAGAGGCAAAGAATTTGTTTAATACCTCTGCTTTTCCCTTATCTCCAATAATCTGCCTGCCCATCTCACACTGAAAAGGTCCTATATTTTCTTTCCTCATATTTTTGTTATTAAGGTACGTACTTTTTAGGGTTATTCTTACTTTCTATTGCAATCCTTTTTTCATTATTTATTTTTGCTAATTTGATTGCCCTTTTGCAATTTTTGTTACATCTATATATATTTCTCAAACCGTTGTATGCCTGTCTGTCTGTCCTGTGTCTCCCTGTCCCTAGGGGCAATCGCATTGGACCTTTGGCCCGTCACTCCGCCTCAGGCCAATGAGATGGCTCCCTTGGCCTGCCCGCCCCCGCACACCTCTCATTGGCCTGAGGCGGAGTGACGGGCCAAAGGGGACAAACACTCACTCACTCTCACCCCCCCCCCCCCCCATCATGTACGCCACCCTGCAACGGCTCCCGGACGGAGGGGAAGCGCGGCACAGCCCTCCTGCCACAGCCGCCAACTTCAGGCTCCTCCCCCCTCGCTCCCGGACGGAGGGGAAGCGCGGCACGGCCCTCCTAACCCAGCCGCTAGCGCTACCTTACCTCCCCGGCGCTCCCTTACCTCCCCGGCGTTACCTCCCTGGCCGCTGGGGGGCCAAGCAGCCTCCTCGGATCTGCGCCAGTCCCACTCTCCACCACCTCTCACTCCCGTCGTGTGTGTGTGTGTGGAGAGGGACATTTTACTCCTGCCAACAATTTGTGCCTCACTTTCTCCCCTGCCTACCCCTGCCCTTCACCCCCCCCTACCCCTGCCCTTCACCCCCCCTACCCCTGCCTTTCACCCCCCCTTACCCCTGCCCTTCACCTCCCTACCCCTGCCCTTCACCCCCCCCTACCCGCCCTTTGCCCTTCACCCCCCCTACCCGCCCTTTGCCCTTCACCCCCCCTACCCGCCCTTTGCCCTTCACCCCCCCCTACCCGCCCTTTGCCCTTCACCCCCCCTACCCGCCCTTTGCCCTTCACCCCCCCTACCCACCCTTTGCCCTTCACCCCCCCTACCCACCCTTTGCCCTTCACCCCCCCTACCCACCCTTTGCCCTTCACCCCCCCTACCCACCCTTTGCCCTTCACCCCCCTACCCACCCTTTGCCCTTCACCCCCCTACCCACCCTTTGCCCTTCACCCCCCCTACCCACCCTTTGCCCTTCACCCCCCCTACCCACCCTTTGCCCTTCACCCCCCCTACCCACCCTTTGCCCTTCACCCCCCCCTACCCACCCTTTGCCCTTCACCCCCCCCTACCCACCCTTTGCCCTTCACCCCCCCCTACCCACCCTTTGCCCTTCACCCCCCCTACCCACCCTTTGCCCTTCACCCCCCCTACCCACCCTTTGCCCTTCACCCCCCCTACCCACCCTTTGCCCTTCACCCCCCCTACCCACCCTTTGCCCTTCACCCCCCCTACCCACCCTTTGCCCTTCACCCCCCCTACCCACCCTTTGCCCTTCACCCCCCCTACCCACCCTTTGCCCTTCACCCCCCCTACCCACCCTTTGCCCTTCACCCCCCCGACCCACCCTTTGCCCTTCACCCCCCCGACCCACCCTTTGCCCTTCACCCCCCCGACCCACCCTTTGCCCTTCACCCCCCCGACCCACCCTTTGCCCTTCACCCCCCCGACCCACCCTTTGCCATTCACCCCCCCGACCCACCCTTTGCCATTCACCCCCCCTGCCCTTCACCCCCCCTACCCTTCACCCCCCCTGCCCTTCACCCACCCTTTGCCCTTCACCCACCCTTTGCCCTTCACCCACCCTTTGCCCTTCACCCACCCTTTGCCCTTCACCCACCCTTTGCCCTTCACCCACCCTTTGCCCTTCACCCCCCCTACCCACCCTTTGCCCTTCACCCCCCCTGCCCTTCACCCCCCCTGCCCTTCACCCCCCCTGCCCTTCACCCCTCCTGCCCTTCACCCCTCCCCCTACCCCTGCCCTTCACCACCCCCTGCCCTTCACCCCCCCATCCCTACCCTTCGCCTCCTGCCCTTCGCCCCCACCCCCTCCCCCTGCTAGTTCCTTATAATTCTGATATGATGCCTCTGTCCCTTCTGACTTAAAGAATCTAAACACCTGCCTCTTCTTTTCCATTTCCTCCCTACCTTTTTGTTTAGCCACATTTGGTTTTGACTTATTTCTTTTATACTTATTATCCAACGGTATACACTAAGTGTGCTTTTCTAACAATGTTTTAAAGACTGCCCATTTATCTTCATTTGTCCCTGTAAAAGCATCATCCCAATGTATTACTTCAGTTTATTAAAATTTGCCTTTCTAAAGTTTACGGTCTTTGGTGAATTCAAGTAATCTGATTTTTGATAATTTATTTCAAATGAGACCATGTTATGATCACTGTTAGCAAATATTCAAGTCCTGGAACATTTGGGTATTACGTCTACATTTGTTTGTTTGATATTACCAAATCCAGTATTGCCCCCCCCTTGGTTGGTTCCTCAATAATTTGGGTCATATAATTCTCTTTAAGCACCCCCCAAAACCTGTTTCCTTTGCAGTAATGCTAATCTCATTGCCCAGTCTGTCTGGATAATTTAAAATCACCAATTTATGCAAACATGACCTCGTTTTGATGCCTTCTCTATTTGCAAAAGTATTTTAGCTTCCTCAATCTCACTGATATTTGGTGGTTTATAGCATATCCCTACAAACATTTTCTTTATACTTTTACCTCCACTGCTAATTTCTATCCACAAGGTCTCTACATTTTCATCATTCCCTTCATAGACATCATCCCTTTTAATAGGTTTTAGATCCAGTTTAACATATAAACATACTCCATCTCCTCTTCTATTTGCTCGATCCTTCCGAAAAAGGGAATAACCCTCTAAATTAACTGCCCAGTCATGAGTTTCAGTAATGCCTATATCATACTGCTCCATTGCAGCTATTAATTCTAGCTCCCCCATTTTATCTGTCAGACTTCTTGCATTAGCAAGCATGCATTTCAGTTTTTTTTCAGCCTGTATCTTCTTCCTTATCTTCTTCCTTTCTGTGCCCACTTGGTTTAGTCTTTAGAAGTTTTCTAGTATTCTCTATTTACTATGAGTGTCTCACTGCTCGTCAAACTCGCCCTTGTCCCCATTCTACCTCCATAAGCCCTTGTTTCCTCATCTATTCTCTTTAGTTTATCTGTTTCATTCCCCTCCCCCCTCCATCCTAGTTTAAAATCTCCTCCAACCTTTTTAACATTCTCCCCCCTAGCACAGAAGATTCAAGCCTATGTTCCATCTGGCAATATTGGAAATATGTAGAACTAGGAAAAGGTATGACTTACAGCTGGGCAATATACCTGTATGAAGGGAATATTGCCATGATAAAAAAATAAGTTGTTATTTAATTATTTATTGCGATAACCGTGGATGTTTAGGGACAGTTGGTGACATGCTGTTTAAGACGCGGCAGCATGAAAAAAGGGCAGGTCTGTTAATATTAATGGGATCTAGACATCTCTTCCCTATCTCTAATGCTCTGACATTTTTTTAAACATTTCAATTTTTTTTTATTTAAAGACGTCTTCAATTTGTAATGTTAAAACTAAATGCCTTACAAATGTGCTTTTAACAATTTGTAAAGGTGTTTGTTTTCTTTTACTTTGTTTTTTTGACATTTTTATTGCTATAAGTAACGTTTTCACAATGGCTTTATTCCTAGCGTTATTAGACAATCGTAGTATGATTACATTTGTTATCAGAATTGAAACTTGGATTTTATTTGTACTTTTACAGTTTAATCATTGCTGACCTGAAGATTCCTAGTGATTTATAACAGGCACACTGGTCAAAACAAGCAATAGTGGCAGATAATGAGTGGGGCCAAATCGCCGCCAGTGCTCCGCTGCCATAAGTACTGACTGTGGGGCGAGTTGCCGCAGGTCACCTCGACGTCGCTGCGTCTCTCCCAGCCAAGCGCCTCCACTGCAGCATGTCCTCCGCGCCTCTCCCAGCCAAGCGCCTCTACTGCAGCATGTCCTCCGCGCCTCTCCCAGCCAAGCGCCTCCACTGCAGCATGTCCTCCGCGCCTCTCCCAGCCAAGCGCCTCCACTGCAGCATATCCTCCGCGCCTCTCCCAGCCAAGCGCCTCCACTGCAGCATATCCTCCGCGCCTCTCCCAGCCAAGCGCCTCCACTGCAGCATATCCTCCGCGCCTCTCCCAGCCAAGCGCCTCCACTGCAGCATGTCCTCCGCGCCTCTCCCAGCCAAGCGCCTCCACTGCAGCATGTCCTCTGCGCCTCTCCCAGCCAAGCGCCTCCACTGCAGCATGTCCTCCGCGCCTCTCCCAGCCAAGCGCCTCCACTGCAGCATGTCTGTCCTCTGCGCCTCTCCCAGCCAAGCGCCTCCACTGCAGCATGTCCTCCGCCTCTCCCAGCCAAGCGCCTCCACTGCAGCATGTCCTCCGCCTCTCCCAGCCAAGCGCCTCCACTGCAGCATGTCCTCCGCGCCTCTCCCAGCCAAGCGCCTCCACTGCAGCATGTCCTCCGCGCCTCTCCCAGCCAAGCGCCTCCACTGCAGCATGTCCTCCGCGCCTCTCCCAGCCGCAAGACATGGAGCGCTGCCGCCAACAGGCAGGACATATTTTAACATTTTCTGCTGCTGGCGGCCACGCTGACTGTCCTGCGTGTTGGAGAGGCGCTGAGGACATGCTGTGACGGTGAGGTGACCTGTGCCGACTCACCCTGCGGTCAGTAGTTTTGGTAGCAGAACGCCAGTGGAGATTTTGGTTGCAGCGAAAAGTACTAGGCCGGATAATTAGGGCATCCCCTAGTACAAAAACTAAACATCAGTAACATTAAAAGGGTCGATGGATATATATATTCTAGGCAAGCTTTCTTTAGCTACTCTTTTTTTGGGCGTGTCACTCTGTGTTAAGTGACCTGTATTCTGTTTTTCAGAGTCCCAGCAGAAAAGGAAAACTTTTTATTGTTTTTTGATGGGTGGTCAAGTATTTTTGTTGCACACAAACATTAAGCAGAGCTTGTGGTTTCAATGGTACAAGATTTAAGCAGATATGTTCCCCTTTGATTTTTGTTTGCTTGAGCACATATAATTATTTGTGTTGCTTGGAGCCTATCTACGTTCCATCTGTGGTGAACACGCTAAGTTTCAGTAGCAGTTTGTCTGCTCTTGTGATCTGTAACAAAATGTGTTTACCTACAAACAAAGCATATTTGATTGAAATATACATTTTGACTTTTTACATCTGCCAGACTTAGTTGAACAAATACAAGACTTGCAACATTCACCAGATTGGAGCTATTTTAGGGAAGTGAGAGGAGTGCAAAGTAATTGATTTTGTTTTCTCCTGGTATGATTTAATATGCAGTTAGGCTTTAACTTTCATGGGTCAGTGTGTTCCTGCTGGACAAGTGTTCATTATTCGGTACTAGTTGTTGTGCTTTTATATTGTAACACAATTCTACCTAAATAGTGCTGTATTTATTTTTATTTTCTTATGTAACTTGGTATATTAATGTCCTAATACGGTGCATTAATATTCAACCTGCTCTTTCTGTGGGAACACTAGTCACTCCACATGACCAATGAAATAATAAACACGAGACTGTACTTCATTTGGAAATGAAGATATTCTGTTTTCTACAGTTTCCTAAACATAAGGTCAAAAACTGTTGTCATAATATCTCTCATCAAGCTTGCTTTTACTAGGATATGATAATGGTATGTAACACTGTTTTTAATTAGCAATGCCCTGAATGTGCTGTTTCTTTTGTCTTTGGGAACAATTCTCTCGTCCCCAGCCTCTTTCTCCCCCCTCCCCACCCCCCCAATCCCCCCAACATTAATTTAAATGGAAATATTGTTCTATTTTCTTGGCCCCTATAATGAACTCTTCACTGTCAAATACACATTTCCTTAAGTAATGTTTTAATGGCGCTCTTCGCAGTGATGGAGTTGTTAGGATTTACCACATAGTCCTAATTCTTGGGAACTAAGAGGCTGGGAGCTGCTGCGGTACTTGGCCTTGTTGTGACATTTGCAGCTCCTGTGGAATGGGAAAATATCATACAACCGGCTAGTTCTCGTTCTTTACTGGCCGAACAGAATTCGGTTTAAGGGTTTAAATTGTGTACTTTTACAATTTGTCACAAAATTAAATATGTATGCAACACAGAAATGCTTATTTAGAGAAATGTTATTTGCCGGACACTTGTCAGTACTAAATTATAGCAAAACAGAGTGTGAACTCCTGCACAGTATTTGTTTTAATGTGTAACTAAACTGGCATTACATGAATTTCTGAAGCCATGAACATTTTCCTGTATATAGGTCTAAATTAACATGAGACACGTGCATGATCAGAGAATCTCTTAAGCAAATGTGTGATTGCATATTTTCACTGATGTCAGTCAGCGATGATTGAAATATTTGGTTGCGAAAATGTTTTGATTTATACATGTCTTGTTGGCTACTGTAACAATTTGAAAGTGAAAATGAAACACAACCTCTATTTTTTAATCACCTGGCATAATTTCTGAAGTTTAATATTAGCAGTGAAGAATTCTGTATACTGTATACAGTGGACCGAGTACAAATATGTTGGCTGCTGACACTTGCCAAATGTAGCAGGGATTTGCTGTTTAAATGGAAAATGTAATACCTAAACACTAAGCTATTGTTGCAATTAAGACTACTAATTATTTTTTATTTATATTTACTTTTTTCTGCCATAAGATAAAGCTATCCAAGTGTGTGCAATTGGATCCCATAGCAACTGATCGTTAATACATTTTTGTTGGTCAATTTAGGGAAACTAGCTCGTTAAAATTATTCTGGCCCAGACAGAACAGTTTTTCAGGTAACATAGTTACAACTGTTCTTGCAATTTGTTCAGGTTATGTGCTAAGGGATATTATTATGCACAGGCTGAAGTCTTGGTAAGTCTTTCCCATTATTTCTTTACATCCACCATCAGATGTTTAATATTTTTAGCACAAGAGAGGCGGCATAACAAACTAATGCAGATTAATAGTTGTCTGAAAGACTTTCCTCTGAGGGTTTCTTTTTCACTTCAGTTAGTTGAATGTCCCAGTGGTGAATAGAAATGTTACATGCAATGTAACTTCACTTGTATTGTATTGTATGTCTTTATATAGCGCCATTAATGTACATAGCGCTTCACAGTAGTAATACATGTGGTAATCAAATAAATAACAGATAATATAAATAACAGATCATGGGAATAAGTGCTTTAGACATAAAAGTAACATTAAGGAAGAGGAGTCCCTGCCCCTAGGAGCTTACAGTCTAATTGTTAGGTAGGGAGAACGTACAGAGACAGTAGGAGGGAGTTCTGGTAAGTGCGTCTGCAGGGGGCCAAGTGTGTTCAGAATATCCACGGTGCTATTCATATGCTTCTTTAAGCAAGTGGGTCTTAAGGTGGGTCTTAAAGGTGGATAGAGAGGGTGCAAGTCTGGTATTGAGGGGAAGGGCATTCCAGAGGTGTGGGGCAGTCAGTGAAAAAGGTTTAAGGCGGGAGAGGGCTTTAGATAAAAAGGGGGTAGAAAGAAGACATCCTTGAGAAGAACGCAAGTGTCTGGATGGTGCATAACGAGAAATTAGGGCTGAGATGTAAGGAGGGGCAGAAGAGTGTAAAGCTTTAAAAGTGAGGAGGAGAATGGAGTGTGAGATGCGGGATTTGATCGGAAGCCAGGAGAGGGATTTCATGAGGGGAGACGCTGAGACAGATCTAGGAAAGTGTAGAGTGATTCTGGCAGCAGCGTTTAGGATAGATTGTAGGGGAGACAGGTGAGAGGCAGGAAGGCCGGACAGCAGGAGGTTGCAGTAATTCATTCATTTACTGGATTTTCCTGGATTGTTTTTCCAATGCTGCCTTTGCAAATGTTGTTGTTCAGTACAGTATATGTTAACCGCCAGACTAAAAACAGAGTATAAGTGCGTACTAATTTTGGCCATAACATTAGTTTCCCAGTGTTCGAGCAGTACTGCAACAATACCAGTCAGAGCAGCAATCCCACCTTCCTAACACCCCAGTATAGGAACCAAGCTAAGCCACACTTTCAGCTCCAGTGACCCCCAGATCCCAATATACTTACCAGTAAAGTAATACCAATAGGAAGCTGCAACAGATGCCATCGCAGCTTTTCCCTGTGTGACGCGGGAGGTTTAAAGCACCATTCTTTCCACCCCCCCCCCCCCCCCCTTTGCCTGTGTAAGAGACAAATTGCCAGTACTTTTACCGCTAAGTATCTTGCACACACACGGTTCCACTCCGGGGAGCCATTGGTTTCCATTCTTTTTCAGAAGAAAATCAGTGTGATCATTGCTTTAATTTAGGTTTTTTTCAATGTGACTACTAAAGACCGTATAAATTAGACCATTTAACTTATCGACTTTATCAATATTGGTGTCAAATACAAATGTCCATTTTAAGATTGGAAGAATTATTCAAAATATATTTCTGAGTGAAGTTAAACCAGCAGTCTGTACTTAGAGATCTCGTCCTTTACAGATTTTCGAGATTAAGAAAATCATTATTAAAACTAAAAACAGAAAAGTGCAGAACATTCTGTTACTGAGGGTATGTTTTTTTTTTATAGCGTTGACTGTGAACACAATGCTGTACATAGACTTGCTTTATTTTTTTGCAAGCATGAATCCCTGCCATGAAGAGCTTACAATCTTATTTTTTTTTTTTGTGGTTGAGGCACAGTGAGAAAGTGATTTGCATAAGGTCACAAGGAGCTGACACTGGGATTGAGCGAGACTCCCCAATTCAAAGTCTGTATCGTTATCAGTCCGTGTCTTTGCTCCCTGAGTCGCTCGTAGGCTTCTGGAGGGCATTGCTGCCTTAAGCAAAATGAACACATTTTGAAATGTACATTTTTATAAAATGTAAGTTTCCTTAATTTATTCTTTTTTTTATGTTTGTTTGATTTTGAGCTCTTTATGTATATAGCACATTATAATACTATGTACTTACTTTTCAGGAATGGATACGATGCCTTTGCTAGAAGCAGGATTTAAGAAATGCAAGGCAATGTGGGATTATACATTGAAGAGCTGGCAGGCAAAATGTTTGAGTGACTGACACCATGGGTGCGAATGCATCAAACTACCCTCATGCCTGTTCCCCGAGGGCAGGGGGAAACTCGCAGACGTTCATAGGTAATATACTTGGACTTTATTTTATAAATAGAACATCTGACCTTCCGATAACTACAATGTAGGTATAAATCAAGTAGCTTATTAACCTGTAAAGAATAAATCATTTAACCGTATATTTCAAAAATAAGGATCAGTTTTGTTACATGTTCAGGATGGCAGAATAGTTAAGAAAAATATTGTCATAATTGCAATCAAACTACATCTAAGAGCTAATCATAAGAGATGTAATATTTGGGATATTCCCATCATGCAAGACGCATTTTAATGTAAAGTGACATTGAGAAATTTAAATCTAGCTTTCTGTGAAGCTGCTGGCACGGAAAGGACTTGTGCATGACCATGATCGGTAAAATGGCACACGTGGGAATGTAATACCATAAAACCATTCTCTTGTCACTGAAAGTTTGCTGTCCCTTCTAAATAAGGACAGCTGAATCACTGATTTTTGTGTTTATACATTGTGTGTATGTAAAAAATCAACATCTTGCACATGCATTTAGCAGGTTCACATTATCTTCTTTGCAACTATTGTAGCTTGGCATTGAATACAGTTTTCTCATACATAATCTAGCAAAGCATTTGTTGCTGCCATTTTTTGTATATGATCCCATATTTCATCCGGACATATTTGTCTCTTGGTAATCCCCCGTTTCAATTGCTTGGTGGGGATTAACCGTGCCTGGTTTTCCAACATTCCAGTGAACTTGATGGATGTCTTAATCAAATGTAACATGTTCTGGGTGATATTATTTCTCAATTGAAGTGGATCTGTGATTTACTAGAATATACATTTTTGTAATAACTGGTAAACTTGCGTTGTATCAAGAGAATGTTTCAGCTTTTATTTTGGAAAGCTGTATAATGTATATTAATTGTATTGCCAAAAATTTTACAGTATTTGGAAAATCTATCATTATACATCATTTTGAATAGTCGTTAAAAAAAGGTAAAAAAAAAAAAAAGAAGAACATATGGGTGTGTTCTCTTAAATTAAATCAATTTCTCTTGCTATATACAATTATAAAACATAATATTTGTTTCTTGTTTCCTCTTCCCGGGAAGGGGGACATCACATTAAATAGAATCGCATAAATCAGTTGGTAACAAATGTGTTCATGTCTTGCCAAATGTAATGTCTCTCTTCAATTTTAGGAACATCATCTTACTCCCATCAAGGTTATGGCTATGAATCAAAACTATACAGCCTTGATCATGGTCATGAAAAACCACAAGACAAAAAAAAGAAAACCTCTGGCCTTGCGACGCTTAAAAAGAAATTCATTAAGCGTCGGAAATCGAGCCGGTCGGCTGATCATGCCAAGCAGATGCGGGAGCTCCTGTCTGGCTGGGATGTTAGGGATGCGAATGCACTGGTGGAAGAGTATGAGGGCACATCAGCCTTAAAAGAGCTTTCTTTGCAGGCAAACTTGGCAAGACCAGAAGCCCGGACTTTGCAGAAAGATATGGCTGATCTTTATGAATACAAATACTGTACCGATGTTGATTTGATATTTCAGGAAACATGCTTTCCTGTACATCGTGCCATATTGGCAGCACGGTGTCCATTTTTTAAAACTTTGCTTTCATCCTCCCCTGAGTATGGAGCGGAGATAATAATGGATATCAACACTGCTGGAATTGACATGCTTATGTTTTCTGCATTGTTACACTACCTTTACACGGGGGAGTTTGGCATAGAGGATTCAAGATTCCAAAATGTTGATATCCTTGTACAACTAAGTGAAGAATTCGGTACACCAAATTCTTTGGACATAGATATGCGTGGCCTGTGTGATTACATGTGCTACTATGATGCAGTACTCCGCTTTTTATCGGACTCCGAGCTGGTTGAAACATTTGGAAGTCAGAACTGTTTAGAGGAAGAGCTGAGAGCTCACAAAGCTATTCTTTCAGCTCGGTCACCATTCTTCCGTAACTTGCTTCAAAGAAGAATAAGAACAGGAGAGGAGATTACAGACCGGACATTAAGGACGCCAACGCGAATCATTTTGGATGAATCTATAATACCAAAAAAATATGCAAAAGTAATTTTGCATTGTATGTATACAGATATAGTGGACCTTTCCTATGTTTTGCATTGTAGCCCATCAGTTGGGAGCCTATGTGAAGTTCAAGCTCTGGTAGCCGGAAAGCCAAGCATGACCCGGGCCGAAGAAGCGATGGAGCTATATCATATAGCGCTGTTCTTAGAGTTTAACATGCTTGCACAAGGTATGATTTCCTCAGATTTTATTCCAACAATGTATAACATCGTCTCCCGTTGAGATGCCTGCAAAGCTTTGGGAAGGCATAAAAGCAGCAAAGGGTTTAACCAAGGCCAGGTATAAATATGCTGGGTATGTCTAGGAATGGGGTGGTGTATTGCACTTGCGGATGGGGAGGGTATATGGTAGAAATGGAGGCTCGTGCAGAAGAGATGACCAAATGTACCCGAGGGGGGTCACAAAGACATTGGGGACCAAACTGAGGGTGCGTAACTCATTTAGTACTGAGGGGAATATTATTATTATTTTTTTTTAAATGGCAAATAGCAAATTGCTTTTTGCATTTACATTTTATTTGGAAAAGGCGTTGCTAAAAGTGCAGCATTCTCGGTTTCCGATGGAAGAAAACATGAAATGCTGCTTTCAGTATATATGTAATGCGTGTTTCTCATTGTGTAAGGGGATTTGTTTCATGTTTGAATACATACTCCAATATGGCTTTGAACGTCTTTTGCTTGAACACAACGTTGCATATTGAAAGAAAGAGAAGCATATGGAAAAGATTGGTACAAACTGCTTACTACTGTCCATCAGACTTCAAAAAGCATCCACATCCAGCCTCTCCATAAACAGGAAGGGAAAGCCGACTGAAACATACATAAACACAACTTGCAAGTATTAAATAGTTCTGTCTGAACAGTTTGCACTTGCAGTCCTAAAATATAGATTTGTTTTCTGCAGATTTCCTTTAAGCTTGACTGTCGTGATATCTTTGTTACTGTAGTCATCCCTGTTGGCGACTGTGTGTCAGGATGTATATATGATACACAATATGTTTAAAGTTAACAATCTGGCACAATGAAATTATCCTCAAACATATAAAATGATATAACTATGACACAACCTTAGGCATACATAATCTCTTGATAGTGTATTGTATCAAATGTAGTTAGCTGTTATAGTAATAAGTCACTGTTCATTTTTCTTAGTTGCTGTTATTTTGCAAGTCAGAGTAGCTATTGTTTGAGTGTAAATCATGATTTATTCTCTGCTGATTTTTAGATTATGACTTTATTGCTTAGTCGCATGGATATAGTATCCAAATAATGGATATGTGGGCCTTTTGACAGCTCTGCTGTGTAGCCTTGTAAGTCATTCTGAGTGAGCTCAGTAATTTGTGCTCTCCTAATTTAACCTTGCACCTTAAATCGATGCATTAGACTGAACAAATTAGACCGTGGGCTCACTTTTCCGCAATCTATGTGGAGCATACACTGCATTAATTGACAGCTGCTGCGGAATATATAGAGGTAAATAGAACAGAGACCTTGCTAGCTCTGTAACAGGACAGACCCATGAAATGCCTACGTCGGCTCACTATTGAACTGTCACTCCGGTAGGAGCATTGTCATGAGATGCGCTGCAGCATAATCACCAGGACGGACATTTTAGGCTCCTGGGGAGGTTTACATCCCTGATGTTTGTTAATATTACATTGTTCTTTTAAATCCTAAACCAAAGCAGTGCACCATACTGCTGCATCATAATTTGGGTCCTATAATAATGGGAATGGCCATGTCCATGAGTTGGTGATGTTTATCTGAGAAAGTAGTTTGTGCTGTAACTGGTCTTATGGTTCACACAATTACATTTCCGTTCAGCGGCTCCCTTTTTACACTTGCTGCCATCTAAATTTGAATCATTGGTCCTCAATGTTCTTTTATTTCCTTGCCCTTTAGATCACAGCTGTAGTGTTTGCTAGACTCTTTGCAAGCTTGTGAGTGTCCCTTTAAAGTCTAATATTGTATCCTTAAACATGATGCAGAAGTAAGAACTGCAGAAATTATGGGTTGGGTGTGGTTTCTATGAAGCTGTTTTTACAAGACCAAGTTCAATGGCTTGCTTTTTATTAATATATTATATAAATATAGTTTTTAAGCTGGTTCAATCAATACAGATCGTTTGTTTCTATATTAAACTCCTATGTAGGCTTTGATTTGAGGCCATAAACATTTAGAAGAATGATTACATTAATTTACCTTGTTAAAATTGCATTTTTATTTACTTGGCTCAAACGAAGTTGCCAAGCTTTTACTGATCATAATGTGGGTATTCACAGTGTCTAACTTACTGCTGTCCAATGACGAGGAAAAATAGGGGCATAGCATTTAATCAACAGTTTAAAGCAGGGGGGGCAACTCCAGTCCTCAAAGGCCACCAACAGGTCAGGTTTTCAGTATATCCCTGCTTTAGCACAGGTGGCTCAGTCTTCAACTTGAGAACTGGAGTTGCCCACACCTGGTCTAAAATGTACAGTGCATTTGTCAACCGGCTTAGCTTGTTTATTCAAAAGATCTTTGCACCTACTTTGGTTTTCGTGTGTAAATTATGGGCAGGGAAATTGTGTAAATCTGCATTTGTCTATTACGCTTTAATTATTATCGCACTATTCTGCATCCCAATACTGGATTTAGCACGATTGCCTCATTGTGTACTTTTGTTTCTTGTTATTGTTCTAATAGAAAAATCGCACCATTCTTGTAGAAACGGAGTACATTTAATTTTTTCCCTACTCAGTTGGCGTCTACTAAGAAGGAACACAATGAAAAGAATTTAGAATGGCAACTAGCTAATAATATATTTGGCTACTTCTCTGCAATATATTAGGGAGGTATACAGAGCCGCCAAACTGATATTACAGTATACATTTGTTGCTCCCATATGCTAGGTTTTTGGATAATGATCCCTTTCTTATGGAATTCATTGCACACTTAATTGCTTTTATGTATTCCACAACAGTATATTGTAAAAAAAAAGCACATTTTAACATAACTTAACTATGCATTCCTGCAGCATCCATCTTCTGATTCACCAATGGTTAGTCAGAATTTCAAGTAGCAAAATTGAAATGAATGTTTACAGTAACTTATTTTATAGTTTGGAAGAGAGTATTTGGTCACATGTTTAATATTTTGCCCCAATGTACTTGGCACTATACAAAAGAGACAATACTTTACATGGAATTAACAATCAGACATTAGGAAAGGACATCCCTGCCACAGAGAGCTTACAATCTAAATGTGTTATCACCAGTAAGCTTTTGAATTGATGATTTGCAATAATTTTAGTTTAAAAATAAGCATCCTTCTGAGGCATTTAGTGACACAAGCTTGTGTCTCATGGATGGGTTAAATGGTGAGCATTGCATGCTCTGCAACACGATGATAAGAATATCACTACCATTTTCTCACAGTTTCTCTCTCCATATAGGTAGGTGCTTTATTTTGTGTTGAGATTTGTACGACTTATTAGCTTACAGTAGATTTGAATTCAGTAATTATCTCAGTGGTGCTCCCACTCCTAAATACCCAGAAATCTCTCATATTTCAGCTAAATGTATCGTTTTGATAAATATGCTGATACAGTACTTGACGGAATAAGTAAGGTAATTGTTTTCCTATTTGGGAATTAAAAGGAGAGGTATGTGTATGTAGGGTGCAGGGTAACTAGCAGTGGCTAGTGATGGCCGCCAAAGTGTTTAGGGTTGGTTTTGATGTTCGTTTGCTTTGCAAAATCTTGATGTTTGCTACTACATCAACATCATGACCACTTTACACTTTAGCAAAACTTGCTAATAAAATGCATACTGTACATAAAGGCAACAAGGCTATACGTTTTACCAATGGTATAAAGTGGAAAAGCAATGACTTGCTGCATTGCTTATCTTTTAAGAGATTTAAGACACTCAAAAGAAGCCATTTCCATTTCCTTTCTAGGCTGTGAAGACATCGTTGCTGAGAGCATCTGTTTGGACACTTTAATCACTATACTGAAGTGGAGCGCTCAGCCATATGGCTCCAATTGGGTTCATCGTCAAGCTTTGCATTTCCTCTGTGAGGAGTTCAACCAGGTTATGGTTTCAGATGTGTTTTATGAGCTTAACAAGGACCACTTGCTTACTGTAATCCAGTCTGACTATCTCCAGGTATTGTGATTTAAGGCTTTCACTATCTTATCTTTGAATTACTCATGCTTCTTATGCTAGACAGTGCTTTCCAACCCCCTTTTTTTTGGTTAAGGAACCCCATGTGAAATTCTGAGGAACCTCAACCCCCCTCTAACAGCACGTCTGACATCAGATGCATTGTAACTGCTTCTGTATGTGGTACAATTTTTTTTAATTCCCTGAAAATGACAGGGAACCCAAGGGTTCCTAGGAACCCCGGTTGAAAAACAGTGTCCTAGAGTATCACTGGTTTGTAAATATGAAAAAGAGTTGGCCTGTCTATTTAAATGAATATCACCTTTTTCAAACAGACGTGTTAATTAATTTTTTTTCTTTTTTCTAAAATGTAAACGTGGGGGGTATGTTACTGCAGCTAACCGCTATTATTCACCAAGTCTGCATAATCTAACACTTCAACACCATCATTGACCTACGTTTCAAATATATAGTGAACGGTTTACTTTGTGATGTTTACGGTTACGCTTTGTGATGTAACTGATATTAATCATTGCCGTTGAGTCAAAGATGGTCATTGTTGGCATTACAAACAGATTTCCTTTTAATCCCAAAGCGGTTTTACTTGTCTGTGTTTTTTATTTTTATTTTGCCTAGAGTATTTTCACCCCACACAACTATCAGCATTCTTAAATCACGGAGGGGCTGTAAAACGTACCTCTGAGCTGCTGGTTCTATGCTACAATCGACAATAGGGAGGGTAGGAATTTTGTACTTTTATCTTCAACCACTATTTTTGTGTTTTTCCCTCCCCTCCCTCCAGGCAAGTGAGCAAGATGTTCTGAAGTATCTTATTAAGTGGGGGGAATACCAGCTGATGAGAAGAATAGCAGACAGAGGTGAGTTTATTTTATTCCCTACACCAGTGGTGCTAAACTCCGGTCCTCATGACCCCCCACCCCCAAACAGGTCAGGTTTTAAGGATATCCCTTCTTCAGCACAGTCTTTGACAGAGCCACTGATTGAGCCACCAATGCTGAAGCAGGGATATCCTGAAAACCTGGCCTGATAAGGAGCTTAAAGACTAGTTGAGCCCCACTGCCCATACACAATGTAAGTTGTCTTCGTGAATTGAAGGCCGTGCTAAATGAGGCTGTTCTGGTAGCCGCATTTTACATGTGTTGCCAGGCATATGATGCATCTTTTTCCCTGTGTCTCAGAGCCCAACTTACTGAGTGGCACGGCTCACAGTGTGAACAAACGGGGCGTAAAAAGGCGGGACCTGGATGTGGAGGAGCTCCGCGAGATCTTATCTCCTCTCTTACCTTTTGTCCGCATTGAACACATCTTGCCCATGAACAGTGACGTATTAAGTGACACTGTAAGTCTCTACCCTTTCTCCTACTACAGTACAAATAATGTTTTTTGTTTTATTCTATTTATGGCTGGAAAGTAGGCCGTTGAATTTATATATAAAATATAAACCATGTAGTAGCCAAGCATTAAATGGGATTATTCTTGATGTTGATTTGTATTGATTATTGCAATATGTAAATGTACTTTATTTTATGGAGTACAATGCTCTCATATGCAGATATCTGCTATTATCAAAACTGCATTAATATAGCAGAAACTGCTTTCCATGTAATATTGTTCTGTGGATCATTAGTGCAGTGATGTGCTTGTTTATCGTGATCTTTGTGTCAGAGTACTAATCATACAAGTAAAATGACTGTTTTCTTATCTGTTTGTAACACAATTGTAGTGATGAGCGAGAGTGATCACTGAACCTGTTTGGGACTGACTGTTTGCTTTGCATCTGTAACACGATCTCATAAAAAACAATCAGACTACCCTGTACAGTCTGCAAAGATTATTATATCTCCTACTACAGGGGTGGCCAACTCCAGTCCTCGAGCCACCAACAGGTCAGGTTTTCAGGATATTCCTGCTTCAGCCCAGGTGATTTCAGTCAATGATTTGAGCCACCTGTATTGAAGCAGGGATATCCTGAACCTGACCTGTTGGTGGCCACTGAGGACTGGAGCTGGCCGCCCCTTTCCTTCTAGAATTGTGTAATACCACAGGTCACAGAATTTCAGTGAAAATATCCTCTTTCCTTCACACTTTGTGATTGCACATTAATGTCTCCCCATAACTCTTCTTGGTTGTTTAGTAAAATCTGTAAACGTGTATAGTTTTTGGAGTGCTCTCACTTTAGTATAAGTTGCGCTTCCCGGTTTGTTCTTGTTTTTGTTTGTTTAATGGATATTTCATAGACTAGAGTCTCATATCGTTCTTCTTTGTTCAGATGAAGAGAGGCCTGATTAGCACTCCTCCCGCAGACATGCTGCCAACAACAGAAGGAGGGAAATCGAATTCTTGGTTGCGCCAAAAGAACGCTGGCATATACGTCCGGCCTAGACTGTTTTCTCCTTATGTAGAAGAAGCTAAGGTAACGCTGATCTTACAAATGTACCTTCTTGTATTGGGGTACTTGTTGCTGAGAGAGTGATTTATACGGAGTCTTTTTTGCCCATAAGTGTTTTTTTTTTTTTTTTTTGTATATAATATTGCCAGAAAAATATTGTAAAATGTTTTGTTTTTTTACTGGAACGGATTGAAGTTCACTAAACCGATTTCCTTTCTGGTTTTTAAAGTTTCAGTCCTGTTATATATTCATTGTTGTACTTTTGGTCACCAAAAAATTGTTGTGCAGATACGGTTATCAACTAATCTGGTTATAGTTGGGTATTTTTACCTTATTTGTTTCTGTATTTAAATGTGTATTTTATGTATACTAAGCAGTCCAGTTGTGAGAGTGCTAATTCCATACTGGTTTTATGCCTGTGTAAGACTATTTCCCCTTTATTGCTGTATAAGGGTGAAGGGAGTAGGGAGGTTTTTTTATTTATATTTATTGTTGCAGTCTGTGCTAGATGAGATGATGGTGGAACAGACAGATTTAGTTCGTTTGCGGATGGTGAGAATGTCTAATGTTCCAGACACACTCTACATGGTCAACAATGCGATACCACAGTGCTGTCATATGATTAACCACCAGCTAATGAGCAGTAACCAGACAACCCCTCCTACAGTGGTAGCAAATGAAATACCAGGTAATTCATCCTATTCAGATTAGTGATGTCTAATTAGATTACTATGTAATAATCGGAATCTATAAATTTACAATACTGTTATTTGTTAGCAGCTCAAAGGCTGCAGTTCATGTCTGTGACGTACAAGAATTTCCAGAGCTGCATTTACTTCTATTAAAATACTTGCTCTTCTTACAAGTACATTTCCGTAAATCTAATTGTTCTAAAAGTAATATTCCTTGTTTGCAGTCGTAAATGGTTTTCTACATTGCAACCATTTGAATTATAAATGTACCTGCTACTGTATATTTTAAACAGTAAGCAACAATTTCAAAGTATACTGAAGTAAGATAATCGCTGCAGAATACTCTGCTCCCTTGTTAGAATCGTCTCTCTTGCCCCTTCAGTTCCTCCACTTATTGTTGTGAAAGAGATGATACGGCGCCTCCTAGAGCTTCGTCACACAGAGCAGGTTCAACGTGCGTACGCCTTAAACTGCGGGGAAGGAGCCACTGTCAGTTACGAGATTCAGATCCGAGTTTTGAGGGAATTTGGTCTTTCTGATGCAGCTGCAGAGTTGCTACAGGTACTGTGCTAGGATGTCTCATTTTAACATAATAATCTGTCATTAATTACATTTACAGAAGTAACACGTTCGGAGAACACGTATTTTTTTTTTTTTTTTAAATGCTAGAGCAGGGGCGGCCAACTCCAGTTCTCAAGGGCCACCAACAGGTCAGGTTTTCAGCATATCCCTACTTCAGCACAGGTGGCTCACTCCGTTGCTCAGTCGTTGATTGCATCACCTGTGCTGAAGCAGGGATATCCTGAAAACCTGACCTATTTGTGGCCCTTGAGAACTGGAGTTGGCCGCCACTGTGTTGAGTGCTGATATTACCTTTTTGTGATGCTATTGAGTATATAGGGTACGGAGCCATTTGCACTATACCAGTTCTGTTTAAAAAAATGTACACATTGTGTTTTTTTTGTTTTTTTGTAATCCATACGCTACTTTTACATTTTCCTGGATACCGTATTTACTTTATTTTGAGAATCATATTGTCAGATAGTGTGAACTTTTTGTTATAAAGAAACAAGTGGTTTTAATAAATATATATTATATATTATTATTATTATGCTTGAGATCTTGGAAATAGAGACATACAAGCAATGGGGGAGCGTGGGATTAGAAAAACATTTGACAATAAAAAAACAATAAAATACAATAAAATTAATGTGGTTACAACAATATTGCTGGGGGTTGGTGAAAATATTAAATACACTTACACGGCCATGTGCAAGCGGACACGGTAATGTGGTTTCTTTAAGCAATTCCAGTCACTCCCAACAACAGGTAATGGTGGTTTAGAGGGTTTTGAAATAAATATATAAATATATCTGTACTCACACGGCCATGTGTGAGTCCTTGCAGGAAATTGGTAACTTTGGGGTTAAATTAACCCATCTGCATCTCCCCCCAGTGTAGACTCTTCTTTGTTTGCAACCAACGTGGGATTCTAACTCCAGTCTTGGGCATCAGATGGGGACTCTCCCCAGTGGTGGTAGTAGGGGGGGGGGAGTAGGTAGAGAAAGTGAGGCACGTTGTCAGTGGGGTTTAAAACACATTTATTAGTTTTAAAAGCAATTGGTACAACAAGACTCACATACATACATAGTGGTTGGACCCCTGGCCTCCTCGTGCAGTCCAGGATACAGTTTAAGCAGCTGTTATTGCCAATCACGCGTCCGTGATGCAGGAGGAAAAAAAAAAAAAACTTTTTCTCCTTATCTGCAATGGCTGCCTGGTTGATCCGGCTACGGGAGCCACGTTGGGCCAAATTCAGCAGGAACTTTAGAGCTACGCGTTTCGTCGAATCATCGACTTCCTCAGGCTCATATTCCTGGAATATGAGCCTGAGGAAGTCGATGATTCGACGAAACGCGTAGCTCTAAAGTTCCTGCTGAATTTGGCCCAACGTGGCTCCCGTAGCCGGATCAACCAGGCAGCCATTGCAGATAAGGAGAAAAAGTTTTTTTTTTTTTTTCCTCCTGCATCACGGACGCGTGATTGGCAATAACAGCTGCTTAAACTGTATCCTGGACTGCACGAGGAGGCCAGGGGTCCAACCACTATGTATGTATGTGAGTCTTGTTGTACCAATTGCTTTTAAAACTAATAAATGTGTTTTAAACCCCACTGACAACGTGCCTCACTTTCTCTACCTACTCCCCCCCCCTACTACCACCACTGGGGAGAGTCCCCATCTGATGCCCAAGACTGGAGTTAGAATCCCACGTTGGTTGCAAACAAAGAAGAGTCTACACTGGGGGGAGATGCAGATGGGTTAATTTAACCCCAAAGTTACCAATTTCCTGCAAGGACTCACACATGGCCGTGTGAGTACAGATATATTTATATATTTATTTCAAAACCCTCTAAACCACCATTACCTGTTGTTGGGAGTGACTGGAATTGCTTAAAGAAACCACATTACCGTGTCCGCTTGCACATGGCCGTGTAAGTGTATTTAATATTTTCACCAACCCCCAGCAATATTGTTGTAACCACATTAATTTTATTGTTTTTTATTGTCAAATGTTTTTCTAATCCCACGCTCCCCCATTGCTTGTATGTCTCTATATCTTTAAAAGGGTTCCGGATTAACCCTTCCCTGGGGTTGCAGCAGAGGGGAACTCCATGCTGGCTCAAAGCATCTGTCATAGAGCCGTGGTCTAACTTACTGCCACATTGTAAGCACACCTCATATATTAAGCTTAAGGTAAGCGCCAGGTTTTTTCCTATTGAGATCTTGGAAAGTTAGATGTTTTGTGTAGTCATTCTGCTATTCCCTCATGCTTTTACCTGTTTGTCCTTATTTCAGCGTACTTACTACTTCTGTTTTTCATGTTTGTTCTTTTAGAATCCTCACAAGTTCTTTCCCGATGAACGTTTTGGGGACGAAAGTCCACTTCTGACAGTGAGGCAGTCTGGCCGATGTAGGATAAGCAGCACTCCTGCTGCAGAAACCATGTTTACTGACCTAGACTCTTATGTGGCCTTCCACCCACCATTGCCCCCACCACCACCACCTTATCACCCACCAGCTACTCCTATACACAATCAGTTCCGAGTTGGTTGGAAGCACAGAGTGCCCAGCCAGCACCCCTCACGCTCCTTTTCCTACCCTTGCAACCATTCGCTGTTTCACTCCAGAACGACCCCTAAAGCTACACCACCCGCCTACTTACCTGGTGCCAAAGCAGCACCCCCCGATTGCACTAACAATACTGGTCTTGGGAGGCAAACCGTGGCAGCAGCTGCAGCAGCCATGGCAGCTGAGCAGCAAGTGGTAAGATCATGTTCTCTGTTAAGACAATGTCCTGAAAATTAAGGCATTTTAACCCTATTTACATGTATCAAGGAAAGGAAAGGACTATAGAAAGAGGAAAGGCGAAATAATGGTGAAAAGTACCATGGTGAGCAGACAGGTGACCATAAAAAGCATTATACAGAGTTAGTGTCGGGTTTCTATAACAAATAATACAAGCTGTAATCAAATATATTTGCGCAATCTTACATTTTGGTAACTGTTCAGTCATAACTCTCACTGCATGGCACAGTTGTTTTAAATATCCTTTATCAACTGTCCATAACAGAGAGCCTTTCCACAGCTAGGTTAAATGGTGAAACTCGTCATTCTACTATTAAAATTGTTGTTTAACATGTTCAGTGCTATTGGCAGGCTGCTTTGGCACAGAGAAGATGAATGTTTTTTACTGTAGTATTAAGGTGTAGAATCTATATCTTATTAACAGTGGTTGACAAATCACCAAAAAATCTACTCGCCACACAAAAAAATCTTCTCGCCACCTAGTACCAAACGTGTGCTGCTTGGGCCAATATTTTCTCGCCCGGGGGTTAAATCCACTCGCCCGGGGCGAGCAAATGTATAGGTTTGTCGAACACTGCTTATTAATGTTAAATACACCCCATATACTTCATATGCCCTTCATGCCTTTCTGTTGAACTTAAAAGATGTATAAATCTGCCTGACCATTGAGCTTTTTCAGTGGCCATTATATTAACGTCCTTAGGGGCTGTTACCCAGGCCATGTCATCAGGGCTGAAGAAGAAATTCAAAGTTGTGCGTTTTCCTAAACATGTTATTTATTTTCTCCTCCTCTACCAGTGTGGTGAGCCTGTGCTGAATGAGTTTATGCCAGATATTGCCATGGGAGTATCCACAATGTCATTAAAAGACAGAAGATTGCCGGAATTAACTATTGATACACCGCTTAGCCAGCAAGTATCTGAGATGATGCCAGGACCTCCCCAGCACATTTCCTGTATCCAGAGCAGGCATATGCACAGCTCAAGGAAGAAACAGACCATCGAGCAAAAAATAGAGGCCCGGGAAAGCCAACAGGAGTATCCCGATTTCTACGACTTTTCAAATTCTGCTTGTAGACCATCTACTCCAGTCCCAAGCAGACATTCGCCTTTGCCCTCACAGAGTGTTTACTTTGGACCTGATTTGTACAGCCACAATAAGCCACCGCCAAATGGCTTGAAGTCTGCTTATCTGTCAAATCAGATCTCGCCTAAAAAGCAGGAGGATTCAAGGAGAGAATATATATTTTCCCAAGATGGTCATCCACACAGACAAAAAAATGAACCATTACACCTTGATGTCTTAGAACAGCCTCCTCAGCGATTAGATTTGGCACTAGCTGCCCAGGAGAATGCCAACCATGGCCCCCATCATGGTAGGGGAAGAATGAAAATTGAAACTGACCTGACTTATGGCCTGACCTCTAGCAGACCTTCACATTCTGCCTACTGCTCAGAGTTGCAGGACGAGAGACCTTTTCGGAGAATTGCTGACAGTGATTTACTGGATCATGGTGCACAAAGAAACATGGACCAGGAAAGAGAGGATGTAGTAAGCAGAGAAAGGAGGTCTCCAAATAAACCAGATTTTCTCTACAAAAAATCAGCCCTTTGAAAATAACCTCTTGACGTTATCTTTGTGCCTAAAACTTGTGGGATACAAGATTTGTTAGCATTTGGCCTGAGCCTATGTCAAGCTATGCTTTGTCTGAAGATAATCCAGTTTTTATTTTATTTAGTTTATTGAATTTGCTCAGTTTTATTTTATATGTACCTGCTTTATTAGTGGATGCATGCTTCTAATTTCTTTTAATGCTGCTTTTGTTTTTTTTTCCTTAATGGACATTTTACGTTGAGTATGGATTTTAAAGGAAAAAACTTGCCGGCACCTTGATCTTTCTATTTACAATTTATTTGAACCTGTACATTTATCTTATTACATTTTATAGTAATATCGTGACCCTTATAACAATGTGTTTTCATCATTCATTCTTTTTCTTCAGTTGACCTTCCAGTTTCAATATTCAGTAGGTTAAACACTACAAAACCTATTTTCTTACAAGATACAAAGTGTTAATTTTGTAATCAATAATTCCAAAGAACAGCACATCAGCACGTTACTCTGCTAATACATTTATTGTTAAGTCATCTGCTATGCACATCGCTTCAGTCTGATACCATTCTGATCTATGTCACTTGATTTGGGTTTTATGGTTTCGACTCTTCATTTTGACCCTTTTTAGGCCCTAGAAATATAGTGAATGTTCTCATGTAACATCCTCCCATGTAGGTGTGTGTGCAGACCAGCAGATATACCCATCTTTAGGTCGTGGCCACATTACTGGGTAGCATCTGTTGGCAACCAAACTTTTTTGTTTTCTAGATGTCCTTACCCATACATGTGAGTCTCATATTGATGATCCCTGAGTTGTACCCGCATGCAGATAGCATCTCACGAGGTGAAGGGGTTAATCATGACCTCTAAACTGTTACATCTGGGTGCTCTGTACACTTAGTCTCCAGTTCCCTGTTATTCTACTGCAACAGGTGCCTCATTCAGAGGTCTTATTCGTGGAATATGCTGAATATCTCGAACAGATGCCAAGGATACAGTTAACCTTTCATTCCACTTCGCTAAAAGAAAAGGCTATGTAGAATGTGTAGTCCACAATCCACTATAAAAACACAAATATACATTTAACTAAACACACTTTTTTTTAAATTCTTTTAAATAAATGGAGCTTCAAAAAGAAAGTTGAATCACTATTTTGGATAGCAACAAAATAAACTAAATCTTCTGAAGGCTTTAAAAAATTTTTATTATTAATAAATGTCTACATGTCTTCCTATTCTTAACCAATCAAGTTTGTTAAAGTGTTTAATTCTACACTTTCAATTAATTCATGACAAGTGTTTATTCATAATCTTTCTCTAGAAGTTGCTGAATAGCCTGAACTTTGTCGGCTTTTAACGTCCATTCTACATTCATTTAAAGAAGTCCGGAGACGCCGAGTTAAACATCGCACTCTCAGCTGTCAAAATAATCTTTCGTAAAGAATTGACGCTAAAAGCTGACAACTTGCAGTTAATTCAACGACTTTTTTTAGAGGAAGCAGAATAAAACCCGTCATGAATTAGGTGGACTTTCTATCAAATTTTGATTTGTTAAGACCTGTAAAAGTTTAATTGTATAAAACTTGCATCCCTTCAGAAGAGGTTTTGAATTTTGTTGTCATATCAAATAAGTTATTTAACTTTTCTTTTGGATAAATTCATTTTGGGACACCCTATATGTTGTTAATAGGGCCAAACATAACCTACCTCTTAGGCTGAGTGTGCGGCACTTGCCGAGTTTAGTTCCTGCAATGTGAATTGTCACGTCCCCGCTCATGTAGCGTGCGCACGCTTGTGCGGGGCCACGTAAGCTCTCCCAAGCTGGGTGCATGGGGAGACAATTCAGTTTGAGTTTGAAGCGCAGAGCAGGGTCACATGACCCTGGCTCTGACCAATGGGGATAGAGAGGCAGTATAGGCTGAGCAGAGAGGGGGAGCGGAGAGAGGTGGAAGCACAGGCTCTGTTGTTACAAAGGGTTTTATTGCCGAGACTATGCCCTGGGTCAATAGGTATTGTAAGACACACACACCAGCCAATGACATGCCCCCCATCCTCTTCATAGCCACACACCCCGCTCCTGCTCTAAAATTAGTGCAGAACACTCATGCTTGAAAAGTTGGTGATGTCACAATTCAAGCATGAGTGCGGTCAGCGCCAGTGGGGACTCAGCCTTGCGAACATAGAGGGAAATGCCCGTTCATTCTTAAAATAAATACTTGCAATGGGAAAATATGCCGTAGCTTTTACCTTACAGGTTATTTAGTAGACGACAGTTTAGTAGCGCGTGGTGTTCCTTTCTTCCATGTAGTAAAATGGCAGAGGGATTAGGTGATCTCTTTATGGTTTCATCATATTCCACCATTGAGATACTGAATTGCAATACATCCAAGAAACGGTTAAAACATAATTGCATACAACTTGGTCTTGTTGGTTGGGTTCATGGCAGCTGTTCTTGTCAGGAGAGAACACCTTTACACAGAACACTTTCACACCCTCGCTTGTTACAGAGCAATAAGCATGAAGAGGGCTCTTCCAACTGCAATGTAGGACATTCTGCTTCCTGTCCCGGCACGGTAATATCCAAGAACGTTTAGATCGTTAGAAAAAGAACGCTTTGTTTAAAACAATTTAAAGTTGCATGGCACGGACACAAGTTTTTACTTTTTTGGTGTGGCGTTGAGGGTTATGTTGCGGTACTTTTACATAACACAATGGGAGTTGGTATCACAATGAAATAGTAGCTTTAAAGATTTGTTCTAGTGTGTACCTGAGAAATGCAGCAGTGCCGCTGTGGGAACAGATAATTTTCAGAGCACTGTATGTTAAGACGGCCTCTGTTTTGTTCAAAATATACCTCAGAGTTGCCTTTTTGGTTAAACATTTTCTGTTAATGGAGTTGGTGACGTTTTCTGTTAATTGCAGCCAATTTGTAATGTCATGCAATACCATTATTTTTTTATTTCTTGCATTTTAATATAAATTATACTCTGGCTTTTATATCAGATGTTTGAGACCAAAAAAAACCTAGAATAAGACATCACATTTCTTGGGTGTTGGCCTCCATGCTGATCCAACACTAGATGCATTTGCAAAAATGTAATAGAAAATCTGTCAGACGACATTTAGATTCACATCATCAAAATCATGCAATGGAAGTAATGGGAATAACTTTCCCTTGTGTCTTTCAAAGCTTGCGTACAGTTTATTGTGAGGACAGCATGGGCAAAATAGCAACATGTTTGCACTGCACCCTTTCCCAACTGATGCATTTTTTTTATTACAGCTGTTTCATAATTTGTATGCTGGGAATCTGAAGGTTGCTGTTGCCTGTGTTTCTGTTATAATGCAGATGTTTTTCTATATGCGTCCAGCTGTTTGAGTATTATAATGTTGTTGCTCTGTGTATATGGGCTCTCCGTTCTAAAGCAGAAGCAACTCCTCTCCCCCCAAACTAATATTGTGAAAGAAGCATTTCTAGGCCTGGTCATACTGCGAGCTCGCGTGAACAGGCCGCACCTCTAAGGCAGGCCACAGAGCATGCCAGGAAGTGCGACAGCGTGGTACAATGTAATGTCTGTCACGCGACGGCCGGGTCACGAGTGGTTCAGCCAATGAGGGCGAACCAGCCCCGTGCGTCATCGAAATCTCAAAGGCTATGGATCGCTACAGGCGTGACGCCTACTATAATCTCGACCTAAGATAAATAGAAACCTTCCTCAACTCTGCAGCTTGAGGTCTAGTGAGCTTGTGGTGGGAGTAATTCTCTCCAGTAATCTGATGGACCCACTAGATTTTTTTTTTTGTTTTCATAATAAAAATAATAAATTAAGCAAATACAAATTAGGCTGGTGGATGCAGATTGTACAGGGGTTTTAAACCCATATATGTATCAGGAACGGTTGCTTCATTGTGGTATTAATATTTTATATTTGTTTGCTCCTAAGTAACTGCTGCTAGCCCATTCTACAGAAAACGGTTTAACATGCACAATTTCTCTTCCTCTGGTTCCCTGGCTCAGTCGGATCATACTGCATAGATATATGAACGTCGGTGCTTGATTTCTCATACTGCGTAGTAAGTAGAAATCTGTTTAATGAGTTTTCCAGCTGAGGTGCTAATATTGTTGCATTGACTTCATTAAACCCCCTGAAGGAAGACATAGAAAGGGCTTCAGTCTGTCCCATTCACATACAACTACAAATCATGTTGGTTGATTTAAGGGCATTGGGACTGGAACAGCAGTTCCCCTTAACAGAAAAGTTATTTATTTGAAAATGGTGACCGGTAAATGTGGATGTTGACTGTTTTGATGCCTGCTTTGCTGTGACACAGATCATGTTTTTTATTAAGTAACTAGAATATTGATTACAATGTGCTATTTGACTTACTATTTCCCTACTGAAAGTCCTAGATATGTCATGTCTATGTAATTGACTAGATGTTAGCAGTGGTGTTGGTACTGTAAGTGATGGTCTAGGATGAAAGTGTCCGTGCAGACTCCTCAGATGCCCATTTTGAAGAGACTTGTACTGCATGATACTGTGATAAAACTATCAAGCCTTTTTACATCTTGGGAAAACGAACGTGAGAAACTCTCAAAGCCCCTCGACAATCAGGCCCTTTTTGTCCATTTTAAACCGGTAAACACAAGTAGTGGATTGTAGTAAAGAATGTTTAGACCAATGTAAGAAGTGTATGCTGGTAGATTTACCAAGATTTACTTCATAAATTTCCCCAACTGCAAATGACATTTCTGTCTGCTCATCGTCGTGTTCCCATTCTCTTACTCACTGGGTGAAGGGTAAAAGCTCTTATAGAGTTGTTCACAAAAGATATGTTCTTGGAATTCAGATGCGTGTGTGTAGGTTTCTTCTTTTGTCAGTAAAAGATCAGTTTCAGTTTTCTCATGAAATGGAAACATTAAAGGCGCAGCAGCATCATTTTAACAATGTGCTGGAACTGATTAAAAGCTATTCGACTTATAACCACACAAGGGACAATGTCTTGCATTCTGTACCGCTGGTTAAATTCATGATAAAATGCCACATTGAAAAAGGATATTGCAAGGTTAGGAATTGTTAGTAACAGAGTTAGAATAACGGGTAACCAGTATTAATATGTTGGAAGACACATGATTTGTTCAGGATTGAAAAGGAAAAATCTCTTTTTTATTTGCCTCTATGTTGCAGTTCTCTCGGGCATCACTTCAAGTGATTTTTTTTTTTTGTGCAAATTAAATACCAAAACTTGCATAAATATCAGTACTAAAGTGTGGTAACATACAAATGTAAAATGTGCAATTGCTTGTAATACTCGCCTTTTCAGTGGCACTTTGTTGCACAGTCTTTATATTGGCTTGTAAATCACATTTAAAGCAGTAATACTTGTTTTATATTTCTTTATTTTTGACAGTATTTTAACTAAGCTGAACTGCTCTATTTTTTTGTTCATGGATCTAGTTCCCAAGATACATACCGGTTTATTGCCTGGATTTTAAAAAATGGCAACCGCAGGAAGCCACAACATCATGCTTTGCGAGGCCATTGGAGCCAAAAATAGCTTTGTTCAGCTCCAGATTACCCCCTACCCAGCTAAAATGTCTACAAATAAATGCTTAAACCCCACACAGAGTAGTTGGGGTTTGCTGCTTTAACTCCTGAGCACATATTATAAAGCTAGTATTCCTGTTGACATTTTCCGTACTACTTTGGTAAGCTGTACAACAAAAGTAGCTTGAACATATCCCCATTTCTATGCTCCCTACATGTTGTCAACAGCAAATGTACAGTAGAAAAGAAGTGATACCTTTAATTGCTAACTAATGGTTAAAAAATGCAAGCTTTCAGGACCACTTGGATCCCCTCAGACAATTTAACATGGGAGTATGTTACAGTTGGTATTGCAGACTGATTCAGCACTGAATAGTTTATGCTCCTTACACCAGCAGTGTCCACAATCCAATGTATTGCACAGGTCCAGATGCATCATCATCTTTGCGTCTCGGTGCGTACATGCGAAGACTGGCTGCATTCTGTGCACGTTTCTGTAAGGCACCTGTGGATATTACTGGAGAGACATGATTTCCTCTTTGTAACACGAGGCTGGCTCTTCCGAGGAGCTGAGGTCGCTTGTGTAGTTGGTTTTAGGTTTATCATTGGAGTTTTAGGTGAGGGGTGGCCAACTCCAGGGCCACCAACAGGCCATGTATTGGGGATATCCCTGCTTCTGAATGACTGAGCACCTGTGCTGAAGCAGGGATCTCCCCAATTCCTGGCCTGTTGGTGACCCTGCAAGACTGGCGTTGGCCACTCCTGTTTTAGGTGTTTTTGTTTGCATGAGCATTGAAACAGAGTGGCTGCATGAGGAAACCTTAAAAAAAAAAAAATGTATAATTTCCCTTTCATGTGATAAGAAAATCCTGACCTAATGTTCATGTGTTTTGACCACATACAACACAATGACTGCTAGAAAATATAGGGTCCATTTTTTTTTCTTCTTTATAACCACCTCAAACTATTCTTTGTGTAAAATGGATATTTCACTACTGTGCTTCTCAATACACCCATGGTACATGTGCACACATCCATGGTACATGTGTACACGCATGAATGCACTCTGCAGTTACATGCTGCATATTTATGCAAACAACCATGTTACACCTCAGAAACGGCTCTGCTTCCGCTTGGGTGCTCTATGATTGCATTCAACTTTGTGTTCCCCATCGGAAAATCATAAATTTCATCTATACCTCAATCCTCCTATAATAAACTCCTTCTACAACAGTGATTCCCAACTCCAGTTCTTAAGTACCCCCAACAGGTCAGGTTTTAAGGATATCCCTGCTTCAGCATAGGTGGCTCAGTCCATTAATTGAACCATCAGTGCGGAAGCAGGGATTTTCTTAAAACCTGACTGGTTGGGGGTACTTGAGAACTGGAGTTGAGAATCACTGCTCTATAACAACAAAACATAATGTATACTACTAATTAGATTCTGCTTTGAAACGTACTTCTTGTAGACTAGGTAAGAAGTGAAAACGTACTAAACTGTTGGCATTCATGGTTCTGTACGAACATATCTCCTTACTCTGAATTCTAGACTACAAACCCATTTGGATTTTACAGTAATAGTTTTGTGTGGGCCGCAGACTTAATTGGAATAACTAGATTAAAAATCATACGCAAGACACTGGTACCACTGATATGTCCTGTTTGGGCTGCAAATAGATGGTGTTTTCACTTTTAATATTTAAGCAAAAAGGCATAGTTTTGTTTGAAATTATTTCTGCTTTCAAACTAATTTGTTTTGCCCTTGTAACCATTTTTTATAAAAGGTACACTGCATCCTTAATTGTAAAACCATTGTCAAGTAGATCTTAACCATTGTACATGTGTACCATATAAATATACAGTGAAGTTGCATTTACCCATGCCTTCCTATTTTGGTTTAATCCTCTCACTGCCAGAGTAGATTGCAAGGACCCTCTCGTGGTGAAAGGGTTATTACTGCCATCTGCTGCGTTGTTTTTGTCGAGAGGTCAATTTACTAATGACCATAAAACCTGTGAACTAGATCAAAAGATGCTGCACTTAACATGTTGGAAGCGGGCTCTGTTTTAATTCTGAATGTTTGTGGTTAGTTCAGGTGTGGGCAACTCCAGTTCTCAATGGCCACCAACAGGTCAGGGTTTTAAAGATATCACTGCTTCAGCACAGGTGGCTCAATCAAAGACTGCACCACCTGTGCTGAAGCAGGGATATCCTGATAACCTGACCTGTCGATGGCCCTTGAGGACTGGAGTTGCCCACCCCTGGGTAAGTCACAGTTTTTACCCCCCCTCTCTCTTCCCAGTTATGTGCTGTTACTGGTATAACAAAGTGCCTTCAACGCTTAAGGCTCAGAAAAGAAACAAATCTTAAGAACTGATTTCCTGTCCTATGCAAGTGTTTTCTACAACCTGCATAACCAGTACTTTGTAAAATTTGTTTGATTCAATTGTACATAGTGTTTTTAAAGAATAGTATTTTTATTTAGGTACTTCCAAACTTGAATTTGTGTCTTGTGTGATGCATTGTATAACACCTTTTCTCTTTTGAGTACCATTGCAGTTGTACAAAGGTTTTCACTGGTTCTATTTTTCTACTGTTACGGACGAGCATGTAACATGGACTTTATCCTACATATAGATGGCATTTCAAAATAAATGGCTTGTATAGAAGCGTTGTGTGTTTCCAGTTATTACAATGTATTGTAGCATTGTACGTGGTTTCTCATTTTTAAAGGGTTTCCCATGGCCTAGGTTTCCCATTTTATTTTGCTTTTTTATATATTTATTCATTAAACTGTGTATTATCATGGAAAATGGTCATCTTTATAAACACTGGCATGCTAACTAGTCACACGGAGGGAGGGAGGGGTTCCGCTCAGTTGTGCAGGGCTATGTTTAAACCCCAGTTTATTAAGTGTTAAATACTGAAGAGCTCAATATACATAGATCAGAAAATTACATTATGCATAACAAATTGTGCTTAAAACCAACCTTGCAGTGTGTATAGGCATAAATATGAAGGAAATAAGATCATCGTTAAATTCTGTATTTAATATGATAATTACATTGTTTCCTCTGCCTGAAATATTAATGTCACATTGCTAAAGCATGCAGTGTTGTTTTTTTTTACATTTTATTTCCAGTTTTCAAATGGGATACAGAAAAACAAGACCGGGGCTATAGGGGTACATAAACATATGAAAATACAGTAAGGAACTTGCATTCTGCTTTTTGTACGTAGTGTGATGGAGTAAATCATAATCCAGATATTAACATGATTAAATAAAATGGGGGGGGGGGGAGATTTAGCAGTTATTTATTTTTATATATATTTATTTTTATATACATACACACACTTTATTGAGAAATTCTGTGGAACCCCAACCCTCTCTAATAGCGTGTCTGAGATCAGATGCATTGTAAGGAACCCCAACCCTCTCTAATAGCGCGTCTGAGATCAGATGCATTGTAAGGAACCCCAACCCTCTCTAATAGCGCGTCTGAGATCAGATGCATTGTAAGGAACCCCAACCCTCTCTAATAGCGCGTCTGAGATCAGATGCATTGTAAGGATCCCCAACCCTCTCTAATAGCGCATCTGAGATCAGATGCATTGTAAAGTCTTCTGTATTTAGTACAATTTTCAATTTACCTAAAAATTGGAGAGAACCCTTTTAGGGATGCTCGGGGAACACAAGGGCTCATAGGAACCCCGGTATGAAAACACTGCTTTAGCATTTCTGTATATAAACTTACCTTTGAACTAATTGTTCAAAGGAGGTCGAAATTGGAGTTTGATTTTTATTCGCTTATGTATCCTGTGTCTGTCTGTCTCACACACACGCTACGATTAATGCTAAAACACATACGTTAGATTTGGATGTCCTGGACTCAATTATGTTGCAATTAAATAATTGTGACTATAAATTAGGCAGTAAGGGCTGGCATTGGAAATATTGGTTCATAATCAGGGCTTGGCCGAGAGCATCATGTGACCTCTAGCCTATCACGAATAATACAAGCAGCCAATAGCAAAGGTGGGTGTTGGAAAGAGCTTGCTGCCAGGAACCCGGAAGTGAGACCATGTGCAGCCATGTTAGTGAGGGAGAAGCAAGGTGAGTGAATCCAATGCCATCCTCGGCGGTGGGCAGGATGTGCCAGCGCTGGGGCTGAACACATCACCCAGGAGACTGCTTAATGCCAGCCTGGGCATGCTCTGCATATATTGTGTTAAACTACTACTTTATTTCTGAATGTAACGTGGTGTCTGTGTGTTCGCACACCCTGTGCAGTAACATTAATGTGTTGCCAGGTGGTCGTTCAGCACGAAGTGGGGACTTCTGTGGCAGTAAAGAGGTTAATGTGTCATCTCTAAAACCTAGATTTTTAATCCCATAAATGTATGTGTGTCACTTTTTCATAAGGTGGGTGGGGAGATTATCTGGATAATTCAGATATCCTATTGTAGTAATCCAGTAAATAGAAGGGTTTCCTATCAGAGGATCACACTGCTTTACTCTATAATAAAAATAATATAATGTTACTCATTATACACTAACGCGTTTGATTCCTCGTTATAAAGCACATGGCAGCATTGGATATTGAGTTGGAGTGTGCACTTTACCTATGGCACAGAATGTCATCATTAACCCCTTGCTGTCAGAGGAGCAGCAACTCCTGTATTCGTGTGTGTGTGTGTCCCCTTCCTCCTGCAGAATGTTCAATTGAAACAATCCAAAAAAAGTCACGAAAAGCTCATCTTGACCTCCGTTGCTGTGCAGGTTTTCAGCAGATCATGGCCCCGGAATAAAACCTCCGGTAAGTAAATCTATGGGTAACTGACCAATGTAACTGCTTCTAGTTCTGAGATTTTGGTCAATGTATCCACTCCCCGCTTGGAGAGGAGATTACTATGCTGCATGTTGGTATGTACAGTATTTGTTTGTCAACACTTGGCACATAAAGACATCTATGACTTCACCAGACGTTATTATGCAGAAAGGGTTCTGACTTCCCTAGTTTTTTGCTACTGGGCCTGAAGTGTTGCCTTCTGATTTCTAAATACCCAACTTTTACAGCGCATTAATACAGGCCCCAAATAATGTTACTTTTACAGGTTTTGTTTTTTATTCTGTCCAATAAATGTAATCTGTTGGATATGAGATCCTCCCACAAAGGCGTGCTTGCAATACCAGTGTGCTGGCACGTAAGAACTGGAGGTACAGAAATGAGAACAGAGTCCTCTGTGGTGTACTTCTCCGAACTGAGATGTGCCTCTGTGTCTGTGTTCTTACAGTGCCTAGAAACTGTCCTTCATAATGTCCATACTTAAACCAGGAAATGCAGCAATGACCTGTCTTGTTGGTGATTTATTTGGGATATACAGGCCTGCGGGTTTAATTCCAGTAACCATCTCCGGGGGATTAGGCAGCCAATATTATATAGCAAGTCACATGAATATTCTGCCCAAATTCTTTGTTCTGCTATTTGCAGAGACAAACTTGCAACAAAAAAAAAGGGGAGGGGGGCAACCATTCTCAAACTATGAATGTGAATTTATTGAAAAGCGGAAAGTTAATGTCTGTGTCTTTTTTACGACACTGCGCCGGCTTTTGTATAGATAGTGCTGTCTTGCTATATAAAACACACATGGTCTCATTCACAAATCCATGGTGTCTGTACTTTGCTTGGCAAAGCTCATTCATTGAAATGACGTTATTGCATGCATCAAGTTACTCCTGCGCGGTGAGCTGCCCGTAATGTTTCCCAAATCTTTTTTAAAGATATCAAAGCAACTAATCCCTTAAACACAGGTCCGTTGCAAATTGCCATATGGGGGTATACTCGAGACGTGACACATTGCTGATCAGTGACGTTGGAAGAAGATGTCTGGAACACTGGTAATATTTTCTGTAGAACAACCTCTCCACCATTGTCAACAGTACCTTGAAAAGCATTCCCTTTGCAAGAGGATAAAGCATGCACCATTACTTGCAGTATTAAGCGCTGTTTTCCCCTTGTTATGAAGTTGTAAATGTGGTTTCTAATATTGCTAATCATTTCCATTAGACTCTAAATATAATAAGCAGCACCTACTTTTTGTGATAAATTGGCTTCATTGTGGCCTTCTTCTGAAGAGCTTCTCCTCTTCCCCAACACACAGATTGTTTTTATTACCTAGTAGGCAATTGACACTAGATCTTTACCTACTACCCTCCCACAAAGGCGTACTTGTATGTCTCAGTCTGCAGGTACGTAAGAACCGGAGGCAAAGCACAGAGACTGATGATCCTTAGCACGGACTTCTCACGTGATTAGACTGTATGCATCATCTTTCTTACATCTTTTGCTGGTATTCTCAGATGGCCATTCTGTGTCCTATAAAGATACAATGATTCCTCACTTTGTTCAAAACTGCACACCACATTCATTCATTTTTTTTTTTTTAATCCAATTAGTAATGGTTTCATTTTTTTTTTATTGCTGAAGGGTTAATTGATAAACAATATCTAGGTAACGTGACCGTGTTGTGTTATTTCAGTGCGGTGCTTTGTGTTCACTTCAGATGATTTTTCTTTTTAACATCATTATTCCTTGTTTTCTTTCGCAGCTGTTGAAGACTTCAACAAACCCTCGGCGGCGTTTCCATGACAGGACAAATTCTGTACGGTGCATATTGTTATAATGTGCACCCTTGTTTATTTTATTTGTGTTAATCTCTAGTCCGTCAGTCCAATCCGTGACAAACTGAGCTGGACCTGGCGAGCTCCCGATCTATTTGGCATACACGAACGCCAACAAAGCAGATTTTTTTTTAATGCCTTATATTTAAGTAATTCGTTTTAGATTGATCAACAAAGTCAGAGAGGAGAGACCATGCTCAGGAATTGGATTACAAAATAAACTGCTAATCGATTTTATGAAGGTTTTTATGGACGACAGGAGGAACGAAGGGATGGGGTTACAGAAACAGCAGGATGGGGTAGAGGAGAGATGAGTGAGGTGGTTATTCTTTAAACTGATAGTGCAGATTAGGGTACTATCCCAACACAAACTCCTAATTGAGGTCATCGGGTTGGTACCACAGGTTAATAATAATCCCTCAATGTCCCCAAACGAGCGAGCCAAGAGAATAAGTGTGGAGCTTCTTGGCATTTAGGCTCATGTACAACAAAAGGTGGGTTTTAAAGGACAGTGGAGGCCCTTCTTGTGAAGGGATTTACAGCCTTGGTTCCAAAAGAATGTTTATGTTCTCTACTAATGTATATTCCATCCACCATGGGCCGCAGACTTGTTGACCGTGAATTGGCAAGTGTAATGTTATACTTCCCATGAGTTAATGAAAGCCGGCATCGTTGCTGCCTTAGCAGTTCCCATGGGGAAAATAAGTGCTGTCTCAAACCCATGCCAGTCTGAGTTGGTTCCAGGTAATTCAGTCGCTGCGCCCACAAAGATCAGGACATTAGAGCATTTTTTTCCCCCTAATTTATTTTGCACTGTACCAATAAATTTTTATAAAGGACTATGATGGGTCTGTTTTTCTTTTTGTCCCATATAACATATTTGGACATTTTTTAGATCTACTTTGTAAATGTACAGTGCATACGTATGAGAGGACTCATTCGGACGACGCTACCCCGGGCAGTGCTTCAGAATGGTGTGAGACGCACTCCAAAATCAACGGTTACTGATTATCAATGCATTTTATATGTAGGGTGCACAGTTTTCATAAAGGGCAATCTGCCATTCCCTACACAAACCTGCATACCACCATAAATGACAATAAGCACACCCACTCAAGCGCACAATCACCCGTTTTTAGTAATAATTATTGCATGTTCTTGTATAGTGCTGCTAGTTTTACGTAGCGCTTTATAGAGAATTTTTTCAGGCGCAGTCCCTGCCCCGTGGAGCTTACAATCTGTTTGTCGTGCCTGAGGCACAGGGAAATAGTGACTTGCCCAAGGTCACAAGGAGCCGACACTGGAAATTGAACCAGGTTACCCTCCTTCAAAGTGCCTTCCTTCCTCACATTATAGGGAATATGGTTTATAGTTCAAGAATTGACCGAGCTCCGAGCCATCCTTTTTTATCAGCTGTTGGTTCTAACTGCAGCGACCAAGTGCTCAACGATTACCGGTTTATTCACTTAACCCTTACTACAAGCAAAATGCTCAGTCTGCTGCAGTCCTGTCTTCGCACGAGAATGCCAGTGTCCTGAAATCTGATGTTCTTGAGGGAGCTCTAAGCACAAAATATAAATATATATAATTAATTTCCAGTGAGTGACACTTTGCCTGGTGTTGGAAGTCAGTGCTGGTGTATTGAGTTCCCCACATACATCCTTTTCGGCACGCTTACCTTGCCCCGCATTCATCCAACAGGAAGCTGCTGAAACATCACCAGTTGCAGCTTCCTGTTTGCCTGAGCTTTGGTGGACAATTCCTTTCCCCGGGATGGGGGAACAGCCACTAATAATTGCTCAGGCGGAGCTAAAATTAGCGCCGTTTTAATACTGGAGAGAAAAAGAATACATTTACAAAAATAAACACCGCAGGGATTGCTACTTTATATTGTGTAACTTTCTTATTCTAAATTAGGCATTTCTTATTTATTTAAACCCTTTGGAGATGAAGAGTGCAGAATCTCCACTTGTGCTGGACTTGCTGTTAAGCAGTGACAATGTGACTTTGTATTGCACATTGTGTTCTTCTTGGGTATTAGTAACAATGCCAGGGGCGGCCAACTCCAGTCCTCAAGGACTACCAACAGGTCAGGTTTTCAGGATATCCCTGCTTCAGCACAGGTGGCTGTCGGTGGAGCCACCTGTGCTGAAGCCAGGATATTCTGAAAACCTGACCTGTTGGTTCTTGAGAACTGGTACTGGCCATCCTTGCTCTATACTTTGATATTGTATTGATAAAAGAGATTACACTCGAGCACACGCTAACATTGCCGGGATACAAACATACTTGGTAGTTCAGTGGTAATAGTCCTGTCTTGGAAGCATGTGTACCCGTTATCGGCTCCTCGTGACCTTGAGCAAGTCGCTCTACAGGTTAGGTACTCCTTGTACCTGCAGTATTGTATGTACAGTGCTGTGTACACTCAGTGCTACGTAAAAAAGTATGTTATCTTCTGCTAATACACAGAGGTGTAAACTAGGTGAGGGGAAAGTATTTGGGGCGATGTACATTTCTTATCATGGTCTCCAGGGGAGGAAGAGGTCGGAGAAATTTCTGCAAACTCCAGTTTCCATTGTTTTATAAAAGTTGCGGGTTTTTTCTCTGCTGGTTAAACTCCGACTCGTGTCCTTGTTTCTGGAACGTGTTCTGCAGATCCGGCATAAAACCGGCTGCTCTTTTTTTTTTTCAAGTCATTTGTGAACGGACAAAATGATTTAAAGTTGCAGTCTGTGCACTGATTACCACTGGCTGAGCCACCTGTGCTGAAGCAGGGATATCTGGAAAGCCTCACCTGTTGGTGACCTTTGGGGGCTGGAGTTGCCAACCGTGGCTTAGTGCATGACATCAGTATTCTGATCTGTAATACATCACATAATCCTCTCATGACCTCATACACATTCATCGAATTGTTTGCAGAACTTCCGTGGTACAATACTCAGTGTCGCCATATCAATGTAATTGATACAGCAGGTATCCCTTAACCCTTGGAGTGTCTCACAATGCAGTTACGTTATGGGGCCGGGGTGCCTTGACTTTGGAGAGATCATGTTCTGCGGAGCGCAGGATGCGATTTGCTATAGTGGATAACTCCGTTTGCGTCATTAGTGTCACAGGACCTGTGGCACTCTGCCCTCCTGGGCATTTAAAAGTTTAAAGGTGCAATCACTCCTAGGGCCAAGTGAACTAATCCCATTGACGTGTTTAAGGGTTTGCATCTGGGTGATTTGATACCTTGTTTTACCCAAATCTGACACCTATAAGTATTTCTAATTTATTTTTTAAAGTTACTCTTGGGAGGGGTGTGATTTTGTGATGTGAGCGGGCGCTTGTACAGACAGTCCCCGCTCCCCTTATCTCTGTATCCCTGATAAGGAGTGTGTGATAACAAACACTTCCCCACTCAGAGGCCCCAAAAAATGAACTTGTAACTAATAAGATAAGAAAGCAGTCAAACTCTTGTTATTATTATTATAGCATTGTTAGATAAATTCCAATAAGCCAGTGCGCGCACTGTGAGAAGTATAAGGGTGCAAGGCTTGGTACATTGGATTGCACCTTTGATGTGGGTGTCCCTATGTTAGGGAACAGAAGCCATCAGCATATAACACGTCACTGAGAGGGATCCAAGGCCTGGGCTGTGTAAGCCTTGAGATGGATCCCAGGCCTGGGCTGTGTAAGCCCTGTGACCCTGAGAGGGATCCCAGGCCTGGGCTGTGTAAGCCCTGTGACCCCGAGAGGGATCCTGGGCTGTGTAAGCCCTGAGAGGGATCCCAGACCTGGGCTGTGTAAGCCCTGTGACCCTGAGAGGGATCCTGGGCTGTGTAAGCCCTGAGAGGGATCCCAGACCTGGGCTGTGTAAGCCCTGTGACCCCGAGAAGGATCCCGGGCTTGGGCTGTGTAAGTATGTTTCGCTATTCTCAGAGTTAAATGCAGCCCCAGTGCAGGAATGAGCAGTGTGTCTGAAGGCAGAAGGTGCAGTTAACATGTCAGTGATCAGGAGGGAGGGAGAACATGCATGTGCTGGCAGCCCATAACCAACATGGCCGCCCAACCACGATCTGTGCGGAATGTAGATCCGCTCTCGATTGCACGGCCTGGAATCGTACGTCAGAGCGCGAGCGGCAAAGTTCAAAATCTGTAGCAGGCAACGGCCGCGGGAAGCGGTGAGTGACGCAGGGAGGAGGCCGTGCGGGGAGTGTGACGCAGGGAGGAGGCCGTGCGGGGAGTGTGACGCAGGGAGGAGGCCGTGCGGGGAGTGTGACGCAGAGAGGAGGCCGCGGGAAGCAGAGAGGGCCGCCGGTACGGGGGGAGTGACGTGAGGAGGCCGTGCGGGGAGTGACGCAGTGAGGAGGCCGTGCGTGGAATGTGACGCAGGGAGGAGGCCGTGCGGGGAGTGTGACGCAGGGAGGAGGCCGCGGGAAGCAGAGAGGGCCGCAGGTACGGGGGGAGTGACGTGAGGAGGCCGTGCGGGGGAGTGACGCAGTGAGGAGGCCATGCGGAGGGAGTGACGCAGTGAGGAGGCCGTGCGGGGGGAGTGACGCAGGGAGGAGGCCATGCGGGGGGAGTGACGCAGGGAGGAGGCCGTGCGGGGAGAGTGACGCAGGGAGTGGGGGAGTGACGAGTGAGGCGGCAGTATGGGGAGAGTGACGCAGGGAGGAGACTACAAATAAAACTTGTATTTTGTCTGTGAACCCTTTAGCTGCCAGATGGGGTAAGCAGACTGTGTAACATCTTAGGGTAAGTCCCCAGTGGCCGCTGCAACGCATGCTGCAGCGTGCGCACCGCACAGCACTCTATGGGGCAGGCCGCAGTGGGCGTGTGTGCGCAAAGCGCTGACAGGGAAGACAAGAATTTTCTCGTCACGTGCTTGGCGGGCAGCCAACAGAAGGGCAGACATGCCCTGCCATGGCCGCGCCCCCCCTGCGCATCCCACAGCTCACCTACAGACCGCAGATCACGGCTGTAATCTGTGCGCGCGCAGCAGAGCACACAGGGGCCATAGCTTTAAGGGTCGCATATAAAGTGTCTGTGGAGTTAATATTGCCGTTGGTATTGGAGGGGAGAAATACAAGAAGAACTGCACTCAGCACTTCAACAACCACCCTGCAACTGTAAGAACTTGACTTTCTAAATCAGTGATTTTCCAGCGGGGTTCCACGAGCATCCGCGACCACCATGGGGGAGAGCTGGGGCCCGGCGGCGCACCACATAGCAGTGACCCGGTGGCTCCCGAGCGCAGCAGCAGCCGCCAGGTCACTGCTATCCTTCCTCTCCCTGCTCTGGTCGACGTCGGAAGTCGTGTCAACTTCTGGCTGACAGGAGGGAGAGGAACGATCAGGTAAGAGCGTGCGTGTGTAATAATATATAACACATTCCTGTGTGTCCCTTAATACAGTATATCTGTACATATTATCAGGCATAGTTATCAGATATTTATCTAAGATAACCAATCCTAGGTAATAGAGCAGGAAACTAGATAGGGAAAAAAATCAAAGCACCAAGAAACATATGGTGTGGGACTTGCAATGTATGAAAGGAAAAAACCTGGGCACTGCGGATTTCTGCATAGAAAATTTATTAGCCAATAGTTGACGTTTCGGCCACAAAGGCCTTTCTCAAAAGCAAGAGGCATTGAGGCCGAAACGTCAACTATTGGCTAATAAATTACAGAGAAGAGCCACAAACTTTCCAATGGTTTGCCCTTAATATTTTGGTGGGCAGCTTTAATACAGGAACCCCTATTTAAAGTAAAATGTGTGTGTGTGTGTGTGTGTGTGTGTGTGTGTGTGTGTGTGTGTGTGTGTGTGTGTGTGTGTATATGCATATGTATTAGTATTAAATAATAGTTACTGTGTTTTTTATTCACCACTTAATGCGATTTTAATGAGTTTTAAAGCACCCTGTGATTTCTATAGCAGATTTAGCCACCTCCCAAGCAGTGCAAGATATTTGCAACACTTCCCTATTTGTAATCATTTGTTGTCAATGTTCCCAGGTGTTTGAGCTGTAAACTGTAACAATAGATAATGTTACCTTAATATAACGATTCATTGTAGCTGCTGAGTTACACTAACTGAAGCAGCCATTATGTTAGGCACACAATCAGCATTTTGACAGATTTATAACAGGAGCACCAAACGATTGCCAGGTAAGAATGTAGAATTATACATGTTCACGTGCTTTACATATACAAATAAGAAAAGAACGTTGGAAAGTAGTATCGCTGCTTTCAATACTTTGTGACCGGTTTCCATTGTGATTGCTGAGTGATCTTGTTTTGCAGTATCGCAATGTCCAGTTTAAAGGATGATGAGCAGGGCATATATCTGCTTATGGAGAAGTTCCGTACCAGTTTTATTAATAACAGTGAGGATTACACCAATCAGACTACAGGTCTGAAGGATTCTTCCAAGACGACCTTAAAAACATTAACGGGTAAGGACGTATTTCTGTCTGTGCCCCGCAGCAAGTTGCTAAGTCCTTTTCTGCCGC
The DNA here is from genome assembly GCF_040206685.1 of Ascaphus truei. Classification (NCBI taxonomy): domain Eukaryota; kingdom Metazoa; phylum Chordata; class Amphibia; order Anura; family Ascaphidae; genus Ascaphus; species Ascaphus truei. Next base: position 42,297,466 of record NC_134491.1, read on the forward strand.
CAGATACTGGCACTGTGTGTCTAATCACCTGTGAATCGAAGGTTTGAGTAGGTCTCTATCTAACAGCGCTGGCCAGTCCTCCAGAGCTACCAACAGGTCGGGTTTTCAGGATATCCCTGCTTCAGCACAGGTTGCTCACTCTTTGAAAACATGCCCTGTTGGTAGCTCTGGAGGACTGGAGTTGTGCACCCCTGATCTAGCGCACAGTGTACGCTCCCCGGTAAATTAGGTTTTTATTTATTTTTGGAACAGGTAGAAAAAATGGCAGTGCACTGCCAGAAGGAACAGGAGGAGGCTCACGGTTTGCAAAAGTTATTTATTACATAAAAAAGATGGACCAAATGTCCCCCCTAAGCCACAGCACAGGTCCACCAACGCGTTTGGGGCAGTATGCCCTTTCTCAAGGTGAACATAACGCTATAAGAAGCCGAGATTTATACCCTGGTCGGGTGACGTCACGGACAGTCTAACCAATCGGCTGGTATCTCCTCATAGACGGATCCTGATTGGATAACAGGATCGCGTCATATCAACCAACTTTATTGAAACGGACACATCCCTCCCTTTAATGCAAGGGACATGAGCTTAAGGATGATGCCCTCCGATTGGTGCACTAAACCCTAGAACAAGTACAACTTTATTAAATGTAACATTAACAACTTATCTAATAGAAAACGTCCGTGACGTCAGAAAAACGGCTTCCTCCCCTAGTGCAAAAAAAGCATAATAAACAAAAACGTTTTTCAAGAGAAAAATAATAATGATAAATAATATACAGAAAAAAGAAAAACAATGATTAAGATTAAAAAGTGCTATTAATCAGATGTTTAGAAAAGATATATTAACTCCCAAAAGGAAGATATTACCATAAAAAACAGAACATTTAGAAAATAGCACATTTGCACAACACATACAAGGCAAAGAAGGCAAAAAGAGCATTTTGATATAAACTTTTCTCCTTCACAACACCTGAGCACACAAACCAACAATTGACCATGAATATAGAAAAAGGAAACCATAATTCAATGTATCAATTATACATGGCTCCAGGTATAATTATGTGCAGACCAAGGTTGTCTAAAGAAGAAAAATAAGAACATTACATTTCGATCAGTGATAAAGGTAGGCTAAATGTGATACAAAGATCTCAAATTTCTTAAACATATACTGATTCCAAAATATATCTCATAACATGAATGAAATCAACTAAAACATTTATATAATATTAAACCAATTATTAAGTACAAAATAAGAATTTCTTATTTTGTACTTAATAATTGGTTTAATATTATATAAATCTTGATACATTGAATTAAGGTTTCCTTTTTCTATATTCATGGTCAATTGTTGGTTTGTGTGCTCAGGTGTTGTGAAGGAGAAAAGTTTATATCAAAATGCTCTTTTTGCCTTCTGTGCCTTGTATGTGTTGTGTTGTGCAAATGTGCTATTTTCAAAATGTTCTGTTTTTTATGGTAATACCTTCCTTTTGGGAGTTAATATATTTTTTCTAAACATCTGATTAATAGCACTTTTTAATCTTAATCCTTGTTTTTCTTTTTTCTATATATTATTTATCATTATTATTTATTATTATTATTTTTCTCTTTTGAAAAACGTTTTTGTTTGTTATGCTTTTTTTGCACAAGGGGAGGAAGCCGTTTTTCTGACGTAACGGACGTTTTCTATTAGATAAGTTGTTAATGTTACATTTAATAAAGTTGTACTTGTTGTAGGGTTTAGTGCACCAATCAGAGGGCATCATCCTTAAGCTCATGTCCCTTGCATTGAAGGGAGGGATGTGTCAGTTTCAATAAAGTTGGTTGATATGACGCGATCCTGTTATCCAATCGGGATCCGTCTATGAGGAGATACCAGCCGATTGGTTGGACGGTCCGTGACGTCACCCGATAGCGCGATCGGCGCCAGGGTATAAATCTCGACTTCTTATAGCGTTATGTACACCTTGAGAAAGGGCATACTGCCCGAAACGCGTTGGTGGACCTGTGCTGTGGCTTAGGGGGGACATTTGGTCCATCTTTTTTATGTAATAAATAACTTTTGCTTTTGCAAACCGTGAGCCTCCTTCGGTTCCTTCTGGCAGTGCACTGCCATTTTTTCTACCTGTTCCTGCTGCTTACCTGGGAGATTGCACGCCTATCAATCATCTACTGTTGGATACTCCAGGAGAAATAAAAGTGAGTCTACTTTATGGGTCGCTGTACCCTGTTTTTCTCCTCTTATTATAATGGGACTTTTGTCTGTACTAATTATTGATGGTGCCGTTGGCATTAGGTACTAGTCCCCTAACCCTATTAGGGCAACGTTATTGTACACTGAAAGGAGTTAATTCCAACTGCAGTTTATTACATTACAAGGACTTGTTTTTCTGATGCACTGGCATTCTATACACTTTTATTTATTTTTGCACAGACGCTTGGTCCAAGAAATACAGGGAAGGGGAAGTAATGATTGAGAAAGTCCTGGAGTTCAGAAACGGTTTGTCATTTTATCTTTCATAATAGTTTGGAAATGTTACCCAGCAGATTTTGGTTGTTCCTGTTGTAAGGCCTCGTGTTGAAGCACTGTATGAAATCAAATGTAAACCAATAAGTGTGTTGGAGCTGTTAACGGCTAACGGGGGTCTCCAAAGCTCGGTAACTGTGTTATTGCTGCTTTCAACCGTAACAAGCCTGCGCGTTACTATTCCGGATGTTAGTACTAATTATATGCAAAGCGCCAATCTCCGGAGCGCCGGTCTAAGTAACGCAGGGATTTAACGAGAAGTTAGTGAGGTCAGCACTAAGGTGGCGTTACTCCCACACAGACCCTGAGATAGGTCTATTACAGGCTCTGAAGTGTAAGGCCACAGGTAGGTATCATTTAACTATCATATTATTTGCGGGGCTCTTTTCCTCTCCTGTCGTCTCGTTTTACTTTGTGTTTAATTAATCTGTCTGCATGGGAGTAACACCTTTTGGTGAGACAGGCTGAACGCCCGGTTATGTGACGAGAACGCAAGGCAGTGCTAACTTCACATGGTGTTAAGCGTATGCTAATGAGATCACTAAAGATCGTTGGTTTTGCATATATTTACCTCTGTAGATACCCGTCAAACTGAGAAACTAACGAACATTACCCATTTAGGTTGCGTTAATAGGGCAGATTTAACCGAGCACTGTGGATCTCCCCCTATGTGTACTATCGATGTACCTGCAGCAATGCTTATACACACCACTCTGTAACATGGATATTTGGGGGAAGCATGTTGCCCTTTTTGAGATTCTGTAGTGTCTCTTATATTTTCTTACCAGTCAATTTCTCTGTATTCTCACCAATATAGAAATCAATTTGCAGAACAAACGTATAGAAGAAAAACAAGAGGATATCTTACAAGAGCTTGCAAAACTAAAGGAAAATGAGGCGCAGGTGGCCGACCTGATTGAGTGCATCCGGGGGTTAAAGGAAGAAGTCAAACGGAAAAGTGACAGTAAGACGGTTTGCTTCATTCTGGTAATAAGTGACGTGATTTGTTACATGAGTAATATAATGCAAACTTCTATTTTAGTTGTTTTAGCTAACAAAAGGGCCAATAAAGACAGACTGACGGAGCTGCAGAAATCTGCAACTCTATTCAAGGAGCGCTTTGGACTAGAAATCCGAAAATTGCACGGTAAGCACTATTGGAAAATGTTGAATAAAATAAATGGAGGAATGGAATAATCTAGCATTCTGTAACCTGGGGGGCACTACTTTATTGGGGGGCGGGGGGGCGCGGTAGTTGGAGGCTCCGCGCTGAGCGCGTGGCCTCTGTAAATTTACTTACCGGCTTCAGTCCACACGGCGTAAAATGATGGCCGTTACCATGGAGACGTGGCGTCAAATGATGCCGCGGATCACGTGAAGTCACACCCCGCAGCATCATTTGACGCTTCATTGGAGGTAAGGGGGGGATGCGACTGAGGAGAGCAGGGGGGGGGGAGGGAGGAGGTGCACAGCACAGGAAGTTTGTGCACCCCTGCAGTAACACATAAGGAGTTACCTTTTATCAACAAACTCACCTGTCCATAGCAGAGTAATACAGCACAATACACAAAGCGGCTTAGAATAGCAATCTCTTGTTGTTGACCTGGAGTAGCATAGTAATGTTGTAGTGTAGCACAGGGGAGCGCAAACTTTTAGTGCTGTGCCCCGTCTCTCGCGCCCCCCACCCCCCATATCTTCATCCGCGTCAGATGACGCTGCTTGGTCATGTAATGTCACGTGACCCGCAGCGTCATTTCACGAGTGTGGCGTCACATGGCGCTGATGCAGCGTTGCCATGGTTACATGTCACAGATGGCTGAATCCCGGTAAGTAAACAGTTGCAGAGGCCTCACGCGATCCCCCGGCATTTACTTTAAATGCCTGGGAGAAGAGCGTGGGGCCTCTGCAACTGCCCGTGCCCCCCACTTTGCGCTCCCCTGGTGTAGCACATTGTAAGTGTGTATGTCCTGCCTTCCTTCCACAGGTGAAAAGCTGCAGTTTGTCTTCAGATGCATTAACCCCAAAGACCTTGATGAGCCATACACATTCATTCTTTATATAAATCAACAAGGAGAGTATGAAGGTATTTCTTAAAGTTCACGCTATGAATTAATGGTCGTTAGGGATACGTGGTAATGCACCAGTTGTGCTAACTTGGGCTGTATGAAATAACTATTTCTAATGGCATACCTATCATTTGGCCCATTTACTTGCACCTCCCACAAGGATCTTTTAGAATAAAAATGTTAAATGTCACTTTTAACACATTGGTCATCACTGGGGCAGCAGCACACAGACAGCCAGCCTCTGGTGCCAAGGAGTTCATGCTTTCATGTATTCTTTTAAACCTTAAAAGAGGGAGGTAGCATGACAGCTCAGCCTACAAGTGACTATCACAATCCTTTCTATTAAATATATTTTTACTTTATTGAAAGCCCATGTGAATTACCATAGCTTGTGCCTTTTATATGCATGTAACTGGCCTGCCCTTAGCAGATGGCAAAGTATTGTGTGCCCTGTAGAGAGGACGGTCCCCAGATCTGCAGTGTGAGACGTCTCTCCCTTTTTTAGTTACAGAGTGTGATCCGCCATTGGAATGCTTGGCAGAATTTCAGAAGAAAGTGAGAGAAACAAACAACTTCTCAGCGTTACTTGCAAACTTCAGAAAAGCTTTCACAGCATTAAGCTCTCAAGCAAAATAAGTTCTGTAGTGTGTGTGTGTGTGTGTGTGAACTTTTAAAGACAAGGAATAATGTTTGTTTGACTCGTAAAGATGATCAGCACTTCTATGTATACATCTAACTGATAAAGCAAGGCCTCTGAAGGATGCTGTAAACAGAAATCAGCTGTCAAAATAAAGTGCAAATACCCTGATCGTTTCTTGCTTTTTATTTATTTAAGATCAAAGTTCCAGTGGGATCTTTATCCGATACTTTGCTACTGGCAGACAGATGCCATGGTATAGTCTGAGTATCTTAGGCTATGGCCCCAGTATCAGCTGCTGTACGTGCGCCTGCCGGTGCGTGCATGTGTGAAAGCCACGGTCTGTGGCTGAGCTGCAGGGGGAAAGATAAGATCTTGGGGGGGATAGGGGGAAGAAAGGTGTGGCCATGACATCTCATAGCTGGTTCGCCCTCATTGGCTGTACTGTCACCTGGATGTGGCCAGCACTCTGTCACCACCAGATTCTTCTCTTTGAAAAAATGATTGCGCATCGCGATCAGTACATGCGCTTGGAGGCAGCTACTGGACCCAGCACTAGAGGGGCAATTTTTTTCCTGCAGCGCTCGCCACAGCTTAAACTGGGGACTCGGCCTAAAGCCGAGCTTAGTGTGCACTGAAGTGCGTGCTTACGACCGCATGACATTCGCGCGAATCCTGCACTCTCTTCAGGCAACAGGTGGGATGCGACAGGGGGCGTGGCCCGTAACATGCGAGCGGTTTGCCATTGTTGGCCGAACTACTTCACATGACGCTGATGTCACGCGGTGGCCACAGCCACATTAATTTGTCTCTCCTGGATCCCGCCTGGTCATAACGTTCACTATGTGTGGATGATGCATAAGGTATGTGTTTTGGCGCCACACAACTAAGCGTGGCCTAAGGGTTGCTAGGTAACAACATAAGATCTCCCTCTCCAGGTCAAAACTGTATTACACACAGTAAGCCTAATGGTCACTAAGGCTGAGATTATGGTGCCACCTGCGCCTGGCAAGCACTCTGTAGTGGGCTATGCAAGTTACCCCAGTGTCTGTGCGCCTGCCGGCAAAGAAGCGCATTGACACGGCAGCGCTTTGAAAATACAGCAAATGTTGTATTTTCATGTGGCTGTTGCATGACCTCAGCGCACAAGCTGGTTCAGCCAATGAGGGCGAACCAGCTATGTGATGCTTCTGCCACGCCCCCAATCTCCTGCAGCCAAATTGCTTGGGCTGCAGAAGTGCATGCAGTGGTGGCAGCACGCTCGTTCGCACGTGGCCACGCAGGGACCATAATCCCAGCCTCAGGCATATACAGCACAAGAAACAGGGTCATGGGTTATCACACCTGTTCCACCGCCAGTGACTTAAATAGGCATTAATGACCCATACTGGCATGTGCTCCATAACTCACGCAGGAAATAAGTGGGATGGAGATGCAGTTGTAGGCGCCTTATTTACTATGAAAGTCCTTTGCTGCCTAAATCAGAAGCATTAGAGCTACATTAATTATACACTTCTAAAATACAAAGCAAGCAATTATCATAATTCACTTTTATTCTAAAGATCATAAAACATTGCCATATATACAGATGTTCAGCTTTGCTAAAGATTAACTAACATACTAATTTATGTACTATCGGTTCTAAAAACCTGCATGCAACAGCATTAGTCATTAAATTGATTATCTGATTTTGCTTTCCAATAAAGACTGCAATTTGAATATGTATACAACGGGAAAATAATTCAAATATGTAGGCTCGATGTCACATTGTACAGGGAGTCTCAATTAAAGGGCGAGTCTGTCATTTTACTTTTAAAACACAAACTTCATAATGGTATTGTGCAACGCCCAGAAAAGTAGAGGCCAATTAAGATCCTTACTATTCAGACTGGTCATTTTCAATGGTGACAGGAAACAGTTATCTTAAAACCAGAAGTACAAACATGAACTGGGAATCTTGCCATTCCTGCACTACATATTTGGTTGAATTTATTCTTAGAAGATTTATAACAGTTGGTTTCTAACCAGTTTTACCATTACACATGACTGTGCAATACACTTAAAGCTGTACAAAGGATGTAAATATTTGCACAGGAAACCGGTCTTTATTTGGGTATATGACCTCATGGCAAAGCAGTTTAATGTGTGGTCCTGCATAAAGCAGCCTAACCCAGCTGATGCAGCAAGGCCTATTCTAAGCTGCAAACACTTTCCTATACAGAAAACTCAGCAGCAAGACACACTTCTCTACAAGAGAGAAAGAAAATCAAGAGTACAGAAGTAGTAGAAAAAATGAGACTTTGCTATTTTAAAAGACCTGTGTGACTTAACATTGTGTCATCATTAAAACATATGGTTACACTCCTTTCATGGCAGAAACCAGAATAATCTGTTTCAAGGAACACCAGAGGTCAGAAACCATGTTTGAAGCATTAAGTTACTTGCGCGCAAACAGGATGGAGGACGGCAGGTGGAAAAGAAGATTGCGCACGTTAAAGATGGAGGTGAGGCGAGGCATGTTTGAGCTATTTATGTTACAGGTTTGGTTCCCAACGGTATCATGTAGGCACCAGCATGATTTAGCTGCAGTAATATTGCATCCCAGCTACCCGCCTTCTCTTCCTGGACTGTAGTTCTTCAAAGAATTGTTGAATGTCCTCCGTTTTGACAACCTAGCATACAATAAAAAAAAAAAATATGTTCACTAGCACTGTAAGAACATGTTAATCTGATTTAAAAAAAATAATAAAGAGAAATTGATTGTGGTAGTTGGATATCCAAAAACTTCTGAGAAAATGGATAATAAAGTACCACACATCTGTGTAAACCAATCATTGCTCCATTGATACCAGTCTATTTAGGAGACTGCTACGTGCCATAGATTGAAGTCGTATTGTACTTTGTGTTATCGGCTTCCTTTACAAAGGAAAAGTAACTAATTCACAACCTGTTTAATGCAAGTCATTATTTACAACACATGCATGGGGCAGTAATGGGGAACTCAACCCCGTTATTCTGCCAAACTAAAGAAAAAAGGTGTGCGCGCCAAGCACACGCGTTAAGTGAAACTTCTGTGTTTCGACGCTCTCAAAAGTGTTTCATGCCATATATCAAACATGAAAGTACAATTTGATTGATAACATAATAAAGTTTGATTGTGAAGGCGAGTGTTCGGCGCATACACCTTGTGTTTGTGTGTTCATACCAGAAAGGGCTGTAGACTGCTTTCCTGGGGCCCAGGACAACAGATCCCATTGCGCCACCCCTCTCTCACACATCCCCCTCTTCCCCCCCCCCCCCCGCATCTAACATCACCCTCTTCTCCCCCCCCCCCCCCGCATCTAACATCACCCTCTTCCCCCCCCCCCCCGCATCTAACATCACCCTCTTCCCCCCCTCCCCCCCCCATCTCACATCACCGGGGGGGAGAAGAGCTGGGGCCCGGTACCCATGTGCGAATAGTACTCTGCTCCGGAGGGGGAGGTAAGGTGTGTGTATGGTGTATGTGTGTGTTGTATAGGTATACCCCGCATTAACATACGCGATGGGTCCAGAGCATGTATGTAAAGCGAAAATGTACTTAAAGTGAAGCACTACCTTTTTTCCACTTATCGATGCATGTACTGTACTGCAATCGTCATATACGTGCATAACGCATGTTAATAACGCATTTGTAACAGGCTCTATAGTCTCCCCGCTTGCGCACAGTTTCAGTACAGGTAGGGAGCTGGTATTGCTGTTCAGGACGTGCTGACAGGCGCATGCGCGAGCTGCCGTTTGCCTATTGGGCGATATGTCCTTACTCGCGAGTGTACTTAAAGTGAGTGTCCTTAATCCGCGGTATGCCTGTATGTGTTGTATATGTGTGTGTGGTGTATGTATGTGTGTAACGCTGCTGCACATGTGCAGTCAGTCACTTCCGTTATTTTTTGGGGTGACAATTTTCAGGTTTTCACGTCTGACATTTTTTTGGGTGGCACTGCCACGAAATAAGTTTCACTTCAGCAGTTAGGAAAATTTTCCTAGTCAGGAACCCGTATCCATCTCCACGTACCAAAGGTTGTGTTACTCCAGTGAGAGGATAGAGATCTCTAGATATATAGCTCACTTCCTCCCGCTGTAGTGCCCCACTGGCTTTAACTCTGATACAGGGGAGCCTACATCAATGGGACAAGAACATCTAAAAACTTTCTTTAGCATGAAGTGTACACCTGGGAAGCAGCAGAGGCAGATACGTGACCCACCAATAATCCACCTCACCTTTCCTTCATCTGCAAACCTTTTAAGATAATCCTTTAGCTCTGTCTTCAAGTCATTGTATTCTGAAAAGAAAAGGCCAATCAATTTTATAAGGGGATCATGTATAACTTCAGAATGTATTCACAATTAACTGAATTACACATAATCAGATTTTTAGAGAAATCACATTTTAAAGCAGCAAGGCCGCCCAATGTAGCTTTATTAGCTTTGTTTAAATAGGATTCAAAAATAGTGGGTGCTCCCAAAACTGAAGGGCGCTATTTTTCACCCCAGGTTCAGCACATTCGTGCCTGGGATTAATGGCTTTCACCAGTCCTAAAGCCGGATCACTGCCCCGCTGATCTTACCACTGATTAGCTCCACCTGCTGCACCCGGTTCATGCTGCTGAGGGCGGCCATCAGGGGGTCTTTTCTTTCTCTATCCTCGTCATTTTTGCCTTTATTTTCATAAGCCTGAACTGTGTCACGTTCGTCCACCAGGAAGACCACCTCCAGATCTGCATACATTTTCTATCATGAAGGAAGAACTAGTTTCAGAACATTCAATTGCTTAGATTGCTGCTCCCTAATCACCAATTGTTTTGGCCCACTTCCTATACCTGCAATTACATGTCATTTTGCATGTTCAGTGCTTGCTGACAACTTTTACAAGTACCATATATCCGCTTGCAAACTGGGACTATGCCTTTAACTTGGGAAATTACGCATTCCCTAGTTCACTTATTTTCATTCAAATCAAAAATTGGTCAGAATCCAAGCTTTTGAATACAGAGAACAATTGCAATGTTCACAAAGTAGTTACCAATTGAAATTCTAGATTAGGTATAGATATATACATACCATACAATCCCCGCAGTTGCATAGTTTGCTGCGCCAGTTGCTCGGCCAGAACGTGGCAGTGTCCGTCCTGTGTCCTTCATGCCTTTTATTCTCCTGAAGCTTGCACGCAGTGCCAGGATTAGCCTCCGTTACCACCGCGTTGGAAATGTCTCCATTTGTACATTTCTAAACACAAATCAGAGGAAGATTCCTTCACTTTTGCACTGAAGAGGAGGCGGCATTGGCTCAAAACATTTGTTTGTATACACCAGGCTGTGGGCTAACGTATAACACGGACCTTAGGCCACTTATCAAGCTTACAAAATTCAAACTGGATCAGCACTCAAACTAAAATCAAAGAAAATGAAGGATTTACATTTTGCTTTTGGTCTCACCAAGTTTCTACTTTAATGCATCAAAAACAGCAGCAATACAGAAAGTCTCAGCACACACAGGCAGAGGAAATGTTAGACACACTGTTCTGTGTGCACAATACTGCAACGTTTCAAGGCCCCCTGGCCCTTTCGTCAGGCTTAAATCATAAAGGTCCATTCAAGGTGGTTTAAATATCCCGTGGACACATTTTCCCTGGTGGGTGTCTCTTGGGGCTGGGCAGCCATTACAGCGAGACCAAAAGCAAAACGGAAGCCCTTTATTTTCTCAGATTTGAGTGCCGTTCCAGTTTGTTTTTGTATAGTTGTATGCATCTTGCGGTATAGTGCAGGATTATAGCACCTCTAGCGGAATTATATTAGACAGGGTGACCGCTAATTCATATTTTTTTTTTTTTTAACTCGGCAAGCTTATTAACTAACTAATTTGAAGTAAAATTAAGACTGACTTTTTTTTATTTATTTGGAGGCTGCTATCAGAACAGCATTTCTCTACGGAGATGTCCGAATGTACACAAATGTAGGAATCCAGTTTTGACAAAACGTATTTTTAAATAAGTACCAAATAGCTATTGAACACTGTTGAAAACCCATTCACACTCCTAAAATCTAAATGATTAGGTCCTGTGACTTCCATTAAATCTGATGTTACCTGAGCAGTCTCGGCACTAGTGGATGGACCATTGTGCTTGTCCTTCTCTTCTTGTACTTGCTGATGCTTTGTGTACTGTTGAATAGTATTTTCTTCAGTCTTGCCATTTGAACCATTCTGAACTGTGATGCTTTCTACTGCAGTGTCTTCCACCTTTATATCTTCATGGTCCGATTCAGCAGGGGTGATTTTAGTCACAGTAGGAACTAGACGATCCATAACAAGCCAGTCACAAAGAAGACATTAACTACAGAGAAACATTGTCCCCTCTAATAAATGTGAGATATTTGTTTATCTAGACACACACACGTAATCTATAACAATGAGTTGTTTAGTGCATCTCCCGCCAAATAAAATCTGGATCACCCTGTGAAATTGTAACATTTAAAAAGGAATGTGTATATTGCCCTGATACCAAACACGACTCTCACTGCTAAAAAACTCAATGCAGGGTGCCAAGCAGGGCATGGGGGACTAATGCAGGGTGCCAGGCAATTCATGAGGGTCTAATGCAGGGTGCCAGGCAATTCATGAGGGTCTAATGCAGGGTGCCAGGCAGGGCATGGGGGTCTAATGCAGGGTGCCAGGCAGGGCATGGGGGTCTAATGCAGGGTGCCAGGCAGGGCATGGGGGTCTAATGCAGGGTGCCAAGCAGGGCATGGGGGTCTAATGCAGGGTGCCAGGCAGGGCATGGGGGTCTCATGCAGGGTGCCAGACAGGGCATGGGGGTCTAACGGAGGGTACAAAGCAGGGCATGGGGGTCTCATGCAGGGTTCCAAGCAGGGCATGGGGGTCTCATGCAGGGTGCCAAGCAGGGCATGGGGGTCTCGTGCAGGGTGCCAAGCAGGGCATGGGGGTCTCATGCAGGGTGCCAAGCAGGGCATGGGGGTCTTATGCAGGGTGCCAAGCAGGGCATGGGGGTCTCATGCAGGGTACAAAGCAGGGCATGGGGGTATAATGCAGAGTACCAAGGTGGTATAATGCAGGGTACCTACCAGGGCATGGGGGTATAATGCAGAGTACCAAGGAGGTATAATGCAGGGTACCTACCAGGGCATGGGGGTCTAATGCAGGGTACGACTTACCCGCTAGCTGTGCAGCGTAGGCCCAGAGGAAGGGGCAGCGCTTCATGCAGACTTGGCATACCATCTCCTGATACTCTAGGTGTTCAGGGGGAACTGCACCGAGGTGCTATAATGAGAGGATACAAGATTTTATTCATATTGGGCATGTACACAGAGCAGATAATATACACCAGTAATCCCTGTACATAGTGAGACGGAGAAAGGAGCCAAGTTAGTGAGACCTGACAAGTGCAAAATATATATACGCAGAAGTAAAAACTTAATTTTTGTTTCCGGCTGCACTTGAAGTTAGAGCTGTGTGTGCTCGGAAAACAAAGGGCTGTTGAAATGAATGATATATTACCTAAATGGACTGGGGGGCTCTGTGGAGAAGAATTGTTGTTGATATTCTGTTTCCATTTTGTCGGTTGTGTTATGTCGTTAGTGTCCATTTTGTGTAAGAATGTGTGTGTGGTATAAATGAGTTACGCTTGACAGTAGATTTGCGACCGTGCCTGTATCTTAACGCCTACATTCCTGGTATAGAGAAGTACCTGGTTCCCACAGAGAGCTGTTTTAATCCAGTTTTAACCAGCTTTTAATGATCTGTAAGATGATAGGCGTAGAATAGGGAGTAATTATTATATTCTGCCTAGTAACCTTTGTTAAGCAAAGGAAATTAATGTGTATAAAAAGCCTGCTTAGGCGCTATTCCCCCCCCCCCCTTGCAGAGCATCTCTTTGACTCTTGTGGGTATGATCATACTCTATATGCTATACAGGCAATATCACTAAGAACCCGTGTTTGCTCTTATATATTTGAGTTTGCAAACGCCGGGGCTAAATTATGAATCTCATGAGGAGATTCTCTAAGCTTCAACAGTTTCCCGCTGCAATCCTGCACTAACTGACATTCAAGTCAATGGCAATAAACGCAGTATCAGTGCGCTATCGAAGCTTAGCGAATCCAGGCAATACACTACAACATATGACATTGTGATACATTTTTCCATCAGTGTTATAAAATTGGACCACACTTCATAGAAACGTGATAGCAAAGACAAGTACTGACCAGGTTTAGTACAGAGTATTGGCTCGAACGTACAATAATTTACTTATAAAGAGACAGAAAGTTTCCAGAGCGGCGTGATATCAGACAGTAACATGCAGTACATCACAACAGGTAAAAAGGTCTGTGTTTCCCAGAGCTTAAAATTTAGGGATAAGTGCTAATGAAAAGCAAGGATACGTACCCTTCCATGGAACCAATCTTCACAAACTACACACTGGATCATCTCATCTGGGGTCTAAACAGGATTACAAAATAACATTAATCTATGTTTTCTGAGAAAATTGCATGACAGACATTCAAGACAATTCTGACAAATTGTTAGGCGCAAATAATGTCTCTAATGGGGGTGCTAATGTAGTGCTAATTCATTTTGCAGCAAAGGAGAGTGATAATAGAACATATGAAAGCAGCATCTTATTATCAGTGACCGACCACTGCTGCATAAAGCAAGGGAAAAGGTGTGGCAGAGATTGAAGGGAAGCAATACACTCCTGGCAACACAGAATTCTCTTCTCACCTCATCTTCTGGATCAGGATAAGGTCTCTTGCAGGTGCAGTACAGGCCAAAGAAGTTTGCGTTGTATTTGTTAACAGCATTAAAGTTCTCCTTTTCCTAAAAAAAAATATATATATTAGAAGAAACGTTAAAAACTACATATATAAATACATCAAAAAACAAACATTCACTCTGCAATCAATGTTTATTATTAGAGATTCAAAATCCTATTTCAACAATTGACTATTTTGCTAAATAAGACATGATTCTAACACTTTTATCAAATATCTTGACCCAACAGGAGAACCATCAGCTTGTGAATTGCTCACTCACAGAGGTACACAAAGTGTGTGATTATATACCTACGGGGAACAACTTGCACTCCAGATGTTTAAACTTGCCATTCCCACAATCACAGCGAAAGTTCCTGATAAAACAAAATAGTGATTTTTACTCCCTAACCAGTAATCTATCATAGCATATAATCATGTTTTTTTAAGAACCAGATATTTGATAATGGTCATTACCTCTTTGTATAAAGCTCAAACAAATCGTGCCCTTCGTGGCACTTGTAAGTACATGCTAAGCAGATCCCAGCGGGCCCCTCCTTGTTAGGTGTACACGTATTACAGGCATACAATGCTTGTCTCTTCACATAACCCTGCAAAGACAAAACAGGCACGACATGTGTACACGCCAGACATGGAAGCAGTTACCGGCGGCATTCATCTCATTCGTGCAGACTCCCGACAGAAGATCTGTGTCTCATATGGGGTGTGTAAGCTCGGAGGTCACGGATGGGGGGGGGCGTGGGGGTTATGATAGGGGGAGGTCAATGATAGAGGGAGGGGGTGTCACAGATGGGGGTGGGAGGTCACGGATAAGGGAGGGGAAAGGTCTCGGTACCTCGGGGTAGGAGCACTTCTCCGCGTCACTTCCGCCCAGCACCGCGCAGGCCTCGTCCTCCAGCGCCTCATCCTGCTCCAGCACATCCACCAGAGACAGCACGGCCTCCTCCCCGCCCGCGACGGCCTCCTCCGCGCGCCGCTTCTCACCCTGCCCGCGTGCCTCCATCAGCTAGGTCCGAAAGACTAGTCACTTCCGGGGCCGGCGGGCGGAAGTGGCGAGGGAGGGGAGGCGTCAGGTACAGTAGCACTTCCGGGGTCGGCGGGCGGAAGTGGGGAGGGAGGAGATGAGTCGGGTACAGCAGCACTTCCGGGGCCGGCGGGCGGAAGTAGGGAGAAATGGGAGGCGTCAGGCACAGCAGCCCTTCCGGGGCCGGCGGGCGGAAGTAGGGAGGGATGGGAGGTGGCAGATACAGCAGCACTTCCGGGGCCGTCGGGCGGAAGTGGGGAGGGGTGGTGGCAGATACAGCAGCACTTCCGGGGCCGGCATTCTGACGCAGTGTTTCCATGGTAACGCCAGTCCCAGGCGCAGAGCTGCTGTGCTCAGCAATTCTCAGTGCATGAAACAGATTATCTGTGTGCAGTATATATTGCAATGTGTATTATATCTACACTGGGGTTTATATCTGTGCAGTAAATGCGTACTTCAGTATTAGGCACCAAACACATAGAGTGTAATCCCTGGGGGCAGGGACTGTGCCTGTAATATGCTGCGTACCCAGGGTTTAACCTTCTATTGAGGCCTAACCCGGAGATAACATTTTTTACATTTATCTTGATTTCAATTACCTCCGGCAGCGGCGTCTCTCGGCATCCTCCCCTGCAAAGCCCGTCAAATTTTATAAAATAAAATATATATATATTTTACTTGGAAGTAATACATTGAGAGTTACCTCTCGTTTTCAAGTATGTCCAGATGGTGCTACATTGCCATGACAACAGAATGCCTTAAGGCACTGAGGTATCACATGACGCCACGTTGTCATGACGTGACCACGTAACGCCGTTAAGTCACGGAGCGCTTCGCTGTCATGGCAACGAGTGTCGCGTTACACTAATGACAGGTAGCGTCCTGTTGTCATGGCAATGTGGCACCATTTGACATCGCGCAGCCATGTCGACGAGATTTGCAGGGGGAGATGCTGGGAGAAGCCTCCGCCGCCACACAGAGATTTACCAGGTAAACCCGTAGTTTCTGGGTGAAACCCAGAGTGGTGGCAACAGTGTGCTATACTGTAACTGCGACGCGCTTTGAGCCCCATTGAGAGAAAAACAGTATATGAAATAAAGTTGTTATTATTATTATTAGTTACCTTTTTATTTGGACAAACAGTTGATATTTTAGGGCAGGGTTCTCAACTCCAGTCCTCAAGACTCCCCAACAGGTCAGGATTTAAGGATATCTCTGCTTCAGAACAGGTGATGCAGTGAAAGACTGAGCCTCTGATTGAGCCACCTGTGCTGAAGCTTGGATATCCTTAAAACCTGACCTGTTGGGGAGGGTCTTGAGGACTGGAGTTGAGCCCCCTGCTTTAGGATAAGCTTTTGGGAGTTCTCTCCTCAGAATTACTCTAGATTTGGATACTGATGTTTCCTGATGAAGGGGCACATACACCGAAATGTTCTGCATCCTTTTATAGTCACTGCATTTAAGAAAATATAGAGTGTCAAATGAAACCGTCTGTGAGAACGAATCCATCAGCATTAATGCCGTATAATCTGTCATTCTATCAACCTGGCGGCAGCTTTGGGTCTCAATGCCATGCTCCCTTTCCACAGATCAGATAAGGAAAGAATCTATCACAAAGTGGGTGCAAAAAGGATCACCCTACTTTTCTGAGTACTCTAAGCCTGAAGAAGAGAAGAGAGCTCTCAAACGCTTGTCTTAAAATATCATGCGTTAGTCCAAACAAAAGCATATCACACGATATTGAAGTACTCATTTATTCCGCACGGTAAAAAAAGGTGTTATAATTTATATTCGCGCAATTTCGATGAAAAGCACTAAAGCCGCAGACAGGTAAATAAAGGAGCGTTCTAAGTTTGTCTCTTATAGTGCTGACTGCGCACGCAGAGAATGCAGAGAATGCACAGGCACAGCGAACGCCAAGTGAAGGCGACTTGCCCGTGGGACCAGTGTGACAGCGCAAACCACGATCTTTATCACCAAAAGCAGCACTGCTACCGCTAGAGCTTGTTACCTGCGGCGACTATGCCACCTAGTGGCCATTAAATATATACTTTCTGCATCTCCTACTGAAGGTGCAGTTCCATTGCTCTATTTTTGCACCAATTGCCTTTCCATTTCCCCTTTTCATCCTTTCAGGCTTCAAATGTTCAAAACCATGAAAAAATTCTTCCAAACGGAAGGTACATGGTAAAAAATGCAGAGACGGCGTTACTTGGCTAAGTGCTTTCATTAAAAGGCGAATCCAATACACGAGGCTAAGGCAGGCACAATAATTGTGTTGACATTAATTAGATAAATGAGATATTAACGTTCGGATAACACATTTGACAAAAAAATAAATAAACTGGCGCCTACAAACTAACTGAAAAAACCTGACCATATAAAATGTCCAGTCCTGTTGAGCCAGGGATCTTCCGGTGAGTCTTGATGGTTGTCTCACAACATGTGAAAAGAAAACCAGAGACCAATTAGCGAATAACTATGAAATATAATGAGTATAAAAACTGCTGATGTGACAAACATAACACTGCACAGCACCTTGTAATGGGCCAAAAAGAAATGACTGTTTAATAAAATACACTAAAACACACACACACACACGAATATTTGACTTATGGACACTGCTCCGGAAATAGGGAAAAAATTGAAATCCTACTTACAACAGGTAGGAATCAAATGGGCAAAGTAAATAGTTATTTCCCACAAGGCAATGTCCACACCATTAGGCTTCCTGTCTTTCACATGGAGCTAGAAAAAAGGGGTGAAGGCGGTCACAGCAATAGAAGTCCAGCCCAGGAGCAAGTGAAGTTAAAATCAGCTTTAAT
Organism: Ascaphus truei; assembly: GCF_040206685.1. Classification (NCBI taxonomy): domain Eukaryota; kingdom Metazoa; phylum Chordata; class Amphibia; order Anura; family Ascaphidae; genus Ascaphus; species Ascaphus truei. Next base: position 42,315,366 of record NC_134491.1, read on the forward strand.
ATTACATGCTATACAGCATGTAATATTAAAGCTGATTTTAACTTCACTTGCTCCTGGGCTGGACTTCTATTGCTGTGACCGCCTTCACCCCTTTTTTCTACTTGTATCTGCTTTGGCTGGCGCACGCAGGCATTCACCACGGACTCCCAAGTCTGAAGGACTGACGTCATCCCCCCTCCACACGTGTGGACGCGCCGGAGCGCATCATCGGCTGAGAGGCAACATCGCTCCTCCTCTCGGTAGGAAACGGCGTGTACGGGTGAGCAGACAGCGGTTCCCCTACGTGGACATCGTGTCGGCGTTCACCTTGGAAGGAAGACGCCGCAGCCATCCGCATCACGGGGAAAGTCACGCCAGAGGAAATCCTTCAGCAGTGTGGAACAGCTCACCGCAACCACACACAGGATACCTAAGACACCGGGCAGGGTAAGGGCAGCAGCTAGTGGCCTCAGGAGGTTCAAGAGTGAGGTGTCCCTGGACACTTCATTTCCTGCACCCGGTCACTATCGGCACAACGGGCCCCCCGCCCTGGGTGAGTCTAATCCTTATATTTTGAAGATTTCATTGTGTCCTAATGGTGAATTGCTACATACTTTTAGTGGATTGAGTTTTTTTCTCCCATACCCTATTATACCTGACTTTGGCAGCATCAGTTGTTTTGGGTTCACTCCCATATTTTCTAGTTTCACATGGAGCTGGTTACGTCGCCACCGCGTGTACCGCCACTCCTGAGGCCTCGTTCAGGGTGCCAGCTGCAGGACTCGGAGGGAGGCAGTGCTGCAGTTTGCTGGGCGATCTGTGTTTATCCCCCAGCAGACTTTTCAGCGTTGGGGAGGGGGCGGGGTTACACACAGTAGGGTAATTAGTATCGAGGTTGCAGTCATGAAATCATTCTGAAGAATGATTTCATTGGCTGCCTAGGTCCCAGTGACGCTGCTGCAGCTCCAAAAAACGAAATTTTCGTTTATTGAAACTGTAGTCAGCTTCAACTCCTGGCTTCGGAGACAGGGCGGTTGCTACCCTGACAACCAGTATTCAAATTGAATACTTTGTTTCTCACGGCAGCACGCCCTCCCTCCGAAGCCAGCACCCTGAACGAGGCCTGATGCTCTCTGATAGTAACACTGTCTGGGCTAGACTTCCCCACTTTGCTCGCATGCAGCCGCTCCGCGTACAGACCACAGGGTTTTTCAAATTACCTGAAAATTGAAGGGAACCGTTTAGGGATGTCCGGGGAACCCCAGTTGAAAAACAGTGTGTTATTAACACAATCATCGCATGTTTTTCAGGGAATCTTTAGGAAGTTAAACAAAGCAACTAACAGGAGCAGAAAATACTTCGCTCAAACCGACTGCTTGAGAGTAGGAATCCATTCAATTTTTCAGTCATTTGTCACATGTGAATAGCTGCACTTTATGACTATGTTACCAGGACCTTCCTAAGGATGCAGGTATTCTGCAATATTACTTAATCCCTAAATACCACACAACAACATTAAAGAGAAATGTGTGTCCTAAAATATTAAGGAGAAATAATACTCAACAGTTAAGCCAAGTTGCAGATGAAGCATAAACGTATTTTCCTGCAGCTGCTCTCAGTCTGTACGGGGATAGAAAAATATTTTCCAGAGTTCGTCGTCTTCAGGATTTTACGTTTTTCATCTTTCCTAGGAGAAAGATAATTACGTGCAGTGTGCACTATCCTGCTGCATCAATGTATTGTGAACACTGCTGCAGTCACCTACATGTATACAGTCACCTACGGTGTTATACACCTGCTATACAGACCAAAGTTTCTGGATGTCTCTCTGCTATATCATCCTGGATGGCCCTCCGTCGCCTTAAACTCAACATGGCTAAAACAGAGCTCCTCATAGTTCCTCCCAAACCTGGCCCTACTACCTCCTTCCACATTACTGTTGGAACTACGATCATCCACCCAGTAGCCCAAGCACGCTGCCTAGGGGTCACACTCGACTCCTCTCTCACATTCGCCCCTCACATTCAAAACATTTCTAAAACTTGTCGCTTTTTCCTCCGCAATATAACAAAGATACGCCCTTTCCTCTGTTGCTCGACTGCTAAAACTCTGACTCAGGCCCTCATTCTCTCCCGTCTTGATTACTGTAACCTCCTGCTGTCCGGCCTTCCTGCCTCTCACCTGTCTCCCCTAAAATCTATCCTAAATGCTGCTGCCAGAATCACTCTACTCTTTCCTAGATCTGTCTCAGCATCTCCCCTCCTGAAATCCCTCTCCTGGCTTCCAATCTAATCCCGCATCTCACACTCCATTCTTCTCCTCACTTTTAAAGCTTTACACTCTTCTGCCCCTCCTTACATCTCAGCCCTAATTTCTCGCTATGCACCATCCCGACTCTTGCGTTCTGCTCAAGGATGTCTTCTTTCTACCCCCTTTTTATCTAAAGCCCTCTCCCGCCTTAAACCTTTTTCACTGACTGCCCCACACCTCTGGAATGCCCTTCCCCTCAGTACCCGACTAGCACCCTCTCTATCCACCTTTAAGACCCACCTTAAGACACACTTGCTTAAAGAAGCATACGAATAGCACAGTTAACATTCTGAACACGATACATAAAGCTTGGCCCCCTGCAGACGCACTTACCAGAACTCCCTCCTCCTGTCTCTGTACGTTCTCCCTACCTACCAATTAGATTGTAAGCTCCTCGGGGCAGGGACTCCTCTTCCTTAATGTTATGTTTGTCTAAAGCACTTATTCCCATGATCTGTTATTTATATTATCTGTTATTTATTCGATTACCACATGTATTACTACTGTGAAGCGCTATGTACATTAATGGCGCTATATAAAGACATACAATACAATAGTCACCTACGTTGTGTTATACACCGGTTTACCTGCACTTCTGTGTTTCATTTGATAAAAAAAGTGGGATACAGTACAACATATTTTTTTTTTTAAATATCTTTTTTATTAGGGTGTTTACAGATACATTTCATTTTAGCATATTATATTTACATGTACATAGATCATCCTATAACGATACATAGTCAATACATATTTGCGATACCCATTTTTCTTTTTCGATTTTTTTTAATGGGCAAAAAAAAGCCACATTTTATATTTTTTATTGAGAATGATAACTGCAAACAATTGTGTTTTGGAGGAATGTTAATAAGATAAGACTAGAAATACTTTCCCTATTGTAACTAGGTATCTCCCTCAGCAAGTCTAGATCAATCATTTCAACCTCTACCACTGCCAGACTGCGGCGGAAGCACGTGTTTTCGTTTTGTTTGCCAGAGTCCAATATGGCGCCAGAGCCCTTTGCTTCCAGTCGCGTGCTGATGACGCGATTTCCGGCCTGCAGGATGGAGCTGCGCGCGGAGCTGAGCGGCCGGGATGGAACCCGCCGCCCCTTCCAGGTGACCTGCGAGCGGACGCTGCAGGGGATGGTGTCCGGCCTGGAGCAGCTGAAGAGGGAGGTGTCGGCCGTGCTGAGCGAGCTGGTGCTGCAGGAAAAGGGGGAGAGGAGAGGAGCCGGAGGGCAGGAGTCTGCAGGTCAGTGCAGGGAGGAGGGAGTGGAAACACAGGAAGGGAGAGGGGTAACAGGATGAGAGGGGTAACAGGATGAGGGGGGAGAGGGGTAACACAGGATGGGTGGGGGAGTTGTAACAGGATGGGGAGGAGGTAACAGGATGAGGGGGTAATGCAGGATGGGGGGGAGAGGGGTAACGCAGGATATGGGGGAAGAGGGGTAACAGGATATGGGGGGAGAGGGGTGACAGGATGAGGGGGGAAAGGGGTAACAGGATGAGGGGGGAGAGGGGTAACACAGGATGAGGGGGGAGAGGGGTAACACAGGATGAGGGGGGAGAGGGGTAACACAGGATGGGGAGGAGGGGGTAATGCAGGATGGGGGGGGTAACACAGGATGAGGGTGTGGAGAGGGGTAACACAGGATGAGGGGGAGAGGGGTAACAGGATGAGGGGTAACACCGGATGGGGGAGGAGGGGTAACACAGGATGGGGGAGGAGAGGGGTCACAGGATGGGGGAGGAGAGGGGTCACAGGATGGGGGAGGAGAGGGGTAGCACAGGATGGGGGAGGAGAGGGGTAGCACAGGATGGGGGAGGAGAGGGGTAGCACAGGATGGGGGAGAGGGTTAGCACAGGATGGGGGAGGAGAGGGGTAGCACAGGAAGGGGAGAGGGGTAGCACAGGATGGGGGAGGAGAGGGGTAGCACAGGGTGGGGGAGGAGAGGGGTAGCACAGGGTGGGGGAGGAGAGGGGTAGCACAGGAGGGGGAGAGGTGTAACAGGGTGGGGGAGGAGAGGGGTAGCACAGGAGGGGGAGAGGTGTAACAGGGTGGGGGAGGACAGGGGTAGCACAGGAGGGGGAGAGGGGTAGCACAGGATGGTGGAGGAGAGGGGTAACAGGATGGGGGGTTAGGGCGAAGGGTAGAGCAGGATGGGGGTGTAGGGCAAAGGGTAGAGCAGGATGGGGTGTAGGGCAAAGGGTAGAGTAGGATGGGGGGTAGGGTGAGGGGAAGTGCAGGATGGGGGGTAGGGCGAGGGGAAGTGCAGGATGGGGGGTAGGATGAGGGGAAGTGCAGGATGGGGGGGTAGGGTGAGGGGAAGTGCAGGATGGGCGGGTAGGGCGAGGGGAAGTGCAGGATGTTGTGGTGGGGTAGGGTGAGGGGAAGTGCAGGATGGGGGGTAGTGTGAGGGGAAGTGCAGGATGGGCGGGTAGGGTGAGGGGAAGTGCAGGATGGGGGGTAGGGTGAAGGGAAGTGCAGGATGGGGGGTAGGGTGAGGGGAAGTGCAGGATGGGGGGTAGGGTGAGGGGAAGTGCAGGATGGGGGGTAGGGTGAGGGGAAGTGCAGGATGGGGGGTAGGGTATGGGGAAGTGCAGGATGGGCGGGTAGGGTGAGGAAGTGCAGGATGGGGGGTAGGGTGAGGGGAAGTGCAGGATGGGCGGGTAGGGTGAGGAAGTGCAGGATGGGGGGTAGGGTGAGGAAGTGCAGGATGGGGGGTAGGGTGAGGGGAAGTGCAGGATGGGCGGGTAGGGTGAGGAAGTGCAGGATGGGGGGTAGGGTGAGGGGAAGTGCAGGATGGGCGGGTAGGGTGAGGAAGTGCAGGATGGGGGGGTAGGGTGAGGGGAAGTGCAGGATGGGGGGGTAGGGTGAGGGGAAGTGCAGGATGGGGGGGTAGGGTGAGGGGAAGTGCAGGATGGGGGGTAGGGTGAGGGGAAGTGCCGGATGGGTGGGTAGGGCGAGGGAAAGTGCAGGATGGGGGGGCGCCGTGGGGGTAACGCAGAATGGGGGTGCACGATGGGGGTAACGCAGAATGGGGGTGCACGATGGCGGTAACGCAGAATGGGGGTGCACGGTGGGGGTAACGCAGAATGGGGGTGCACGGTGGGGGTAACGCAGAATGGGGGTGCACGGTGGGGATACCGCAGGATGGGGAGGGGGCAGGGAGAGGGTTAACGCAGGATGGGGAGGGGGCAGGGAGAGGGGTACCGCAGGATGGGGAGGGGGCAGGGAGAGGGGTACCGCAGGATGGGGAGGGGGCAGGGAGAGGGGTACCGCAGGATGGGGAGGGGGCAGGGAGAGGGGTACCGCAGGATGAGGAGGGGGCAGGGAGAGGAGTACCGCAGGATGGATGGGACAGGACATTATCTAAAACGTATGAAGTCAAACAAAAAAAAAAGAGACCAAGAAACATGAGCTGTTGCTTTAAGTATTTTAATGCTTAAACTTGGGAGCCACTAAATGCATTAAAGTGATTTGACATTTGGGCAAATTAGATAGTTTCCACACCAAAAAAAGGGAATATTCTGTGAGTTTAACAGGTAGTGATGAGATTTTTCACTTTTTTGGTTAGATGATGAGGAGGATGAAGAGGAAGATAATCCAGAGAATAAAACTCGCGCCAATGGCCCCCCTTCTAAAAGGACAAAAAAAATGGGGGTACAGAAAGGACTTTTGGATATTGAAGAAGGAACTCAAAATAAACTCCCAGATATTTCTATGTAAACTCTGCACTTCAGGAGAAAGCACCGGAGATATTCACTTAGAAGGCTCTGTTCTCACAATGATGACACCGGCTTTTTCTCCAATTGCTGGTATATAATGTATATAAACACACAGAAATTTGTATCATCTGGTACTACGCAAATGTAATCATTTTTTGTTTGAATTTGACCAATTATGGTAAACACTGTTTCTAATGAATGTTTTCAATCATATATTTCTTGGTGGAAGTTAATCTCCTAACTGCCCGTTTATTGGGATGGGTTTCATTTTTCTAACCAGAGTAACAGACATTCAGGTATTGGGATAAACCCGTCTTTTCTCGCCCTTTCCAATGCTGCTTTTATTTGCGCTTGCCCTGTGATTTTAAGCACATTTTATTTTTTAAGAGCAGGGCACGCTACGGGGTAAAATACTATCCAAAGGTTTAAGTGACAAAGGCGCTCCAACACTGAATCCCTTCAGTATTGAAATGTATGCAATAAGCAAATAAACAGGATAGGGCAAGGCGGTATATAAGATGCTGCTTGTAGTAAAGTCCCAAGACAGACCAATAATCCCTGAAGGGCAAGATGTAAGGTTGAAAACCCCCAATCAAACCCTCATTGGGATGGTTCTTGGACTCACAATAAGTATTCAAAGAGAATAAAGAATAGTACTCACAAATGCCCCTTTCCAGTGTCCTGATAGGCGTGCAGCCAGATGAAGAGATGCTGGTCTAGGAGAACAAAAGGGAAAAAACTAGCGCACCGCCAAGAGTGGGTCCCAAGCCAATGTGTTTAAAAAAAAATCTTCTTTATTGATCCATCTTAAAAGTGGAGGTTAACACCCTCCTACGCGTTTCGTGTAAAAGTACACTATCAAGGATATAAAGTGTACTTTTACACGAAACGCTTAGGAGGGTGTTAACCTCCACTTTAAAGATGGATCAATAAAGAAGATTTTTTTTTTAAAAACACATTGGCTTGGGACCCACTCTTGGGCGTGCGCTAGTTTTTTCCTTTTTGGGGTAAAATACTAACTTGAGTTCATTTCATTTCGGCTTCTGGGAGGGATTGGTATTTTAATCTTTACAGTGTCCATATGACATACAGTACTTGGTGCCTGGTTGAGGTCATGTGATTGCGCCTGGAGTGGTCACATGACCAGAAGTCCGGCGGCTGTGAAGGTTTACACTGACCAGTAGATAACAGCGTGTATCCTCAGGTTGATATTAACCAATGGCATCCCATCAAGGGACATCATTTCTACCAATTATTACTGATTAGTCTGAGGACTGTGTCCACCTGGCAGAGGTACTATAATTTCTGTTATAAATGGAGCATTACTTATTAAAGTGTATTGGGACAACTCGCACGCATCTCCATGGTAACGGGTAGTCACATTAATGTCACTGGCCAAAAGACTAAGGGGCCTGTCCTGTATACGCTGGGGATGCAGCTTCAGACACTTTTGTACAGAGGGTGAAATTACAATGGAATTTCGCCTGAAAGTTATGTTTTCTCTTTTATAACATTGACCGTGCAGGCCGAGCTATACATAGAATTGTGTAGGCCCAGTGCGTCCCTGCTCATTAAAGATTACTATCTGTCTGGTGCCAGAGGCACAGGGAGGTATACAAGGGGCTGACACTGGGATTGGAACTCGCTGAGGCTCCCGCATCACAAGTACGTGAATTAATATGGAATAGTTAAAGATTGTATCAGGTGCAAAAGGGGAGAAAGGGTAAATGGGCAAACAAAAGAAAGATTCCCCCCTGAATGCACTCAGATCAACTTATATATGTGTAGTGGTAAATTTAAAATAATTGTATTAATATCTCTAATTTAAAATAATAATTGTACAGAGGGGAGTGGTAAACAAATCCATGGCCACCCCCAAAAAAAATGGCACACCAACACGAATGTTAACTTTATTAACCGTGTTATATACGTCTACGAAAAAAAAAAAAGGGGAAAGTAAAATTAAAAAGAATACACCTAAGCACATTGGTATATAGCCTCAGTCCGAAGCAACCCCAGCAGAATTAAGCACAAACCTATTGATGGAGTGCGCTTTTATCTATAAAACCGGCAGTCTCAAAATTGGGTACACTGTCGATACTGAATCTGGGGGGTGTATTGCCAAGGGAAAAAATCATAAAATACCAATATGAGCTGCATCTATACAGCCAGGCGATAAGGTGCAATTGTGTAAATACTCTCATGGGAACACAAAAACTTTTTGTGTTCCCATGAGTTTTTAAATATTTTTGGATAACTACCGTAATGTGTTAATTGATCCTAGCTAAAAGAGGCTATAACTTGATACGGTCATTGAACCGTGCCTCAGGGCCATCACTGAGCACATTTTGTGCGAGCCCTTTTCAGGACATGTGATCTGGCTAGTTGAATATTTTACTGTATAAGGTTAACAGAGTGATTTTGGATGTGCTGATATTGTGATCGTACGCCGATTTGTGTATTTACACAATTACACCTTATCACCTGGCTGTATAGATGCAGCTCATATTGGTATTTTATGATTTTTTCCCTTGGCAATACACCCCCCAGATTCAGTATCGACAGTGTACCCAATTTTGAGACTGCCGGTTTTATAGATAAAAGCGCATTCCATCAATAGGTTTGTGCTTAATTCTGCTGGGGTTGCTTCGGACTGAGGCTATATACCAATGTGCTTAGGTGTATTCTTTTTCATTTTACTTTCCCTCTTTTTTTTCCCCGTAAACATACAGTATATAACACGGTTAATAAAGTTAACATTCGTGTTGGTGTGCCATTTTTTTGGGGGTGGCCATGGATTAGTTTACCACTCCCCTCTGTACAATTATTATTTTAAATTAGAGATATTAATAAAATTATTTTAAATTTACCACTACACATATATAAGTTGATCTGAGTGCATTCAGGGGGGAATCTTTCTTTTGTTTGCCCATTTACGTCCTTGTAGATTAGTGAAGAAAATTAGTATATCCAGTGACCATGATGTGCGAGGTACCACTCATTTCCAGTCTCTTGTTTAGAATATACAGTATATATATTTTATAGTATTCATGTTAAAGAATGTTTGTACCTCAGCAAAAGGTTTAAAGATTTAGCATTCACACAGTACCATTTTTTTAATACGAACATATGCTGAAGGACAATGAGACAAGCAGACAGTTAAGAGTTAACGTTTTATTCTTGTCACAGTGCAATTTCTTTCCACAAGCGGTTTCTTTTTTTTTTAAAGCCCCCAAAGCCTCCTTGTTTTAAATAAAGTACTAATTCATAGTAGCTACTTCCTGCATAATAACCGGCATTCAGGAGACAAGTCATGGAAACAGTATTCCCTTTAATAATTCTGCTCCCAGCTGCCTGACACTCTGAATGTCAAACATCGGGTATATTGCTCCCAGCTTTCCTCTTACAAATTAAATATGCATTACAGTTTTCCTAATTGACAGCTCCAGTTTCTTATAGTGCGGGGATGTGATATGTCATTATACAGAGATTATTATCTGAAGGAGAACAGTACATTGGATATAAACCCATTGATCCCTGAAGGGTCCTTCTGTACAGTACTCCTGCATGCTGCAGTAGTAAAGCGAACATTGAGTAAGATCATGACCTGACACCGAGTATATAGCACAGAGGCCGGTGCACAGGCACAATATGACTAATTCAGGAGTGTATTCAAAGGCCGTTATTCTCTTAGTCAAAGTAAAGACGTAGCCAGGGGACACTATCGCCAATGATAATCCAACATAGCCCTGTATAACTTTGAATATCAGAGTTTCCACAGGACTCAATGTAGCTATTGCAATATATTCTAACACTTCCCCCAGACAAACAAAACAATGAAGCTGAATACACCAGTAATTATTTTACTGTCTAGTATGAAAATATAGAAACCTGGTGTTAAATATTTGTACCCTTTTCTGGGGGATTGCCCCATTTAAAGCAGAAGTGGTACCTGCTTTGTTGGTACGTATCTCCTTGGATGTGTTAGCACTGCCATGATGTAATCCCACAAGGTACTAGCTGCAACGATCTGGCTTCGTTTGCAAATAGGAGACCCCTCACACAGCAGAGACATTGAAGCTGCTGGTAGTGGTCTGGTATTCCTATTCCAAACCTGCAACATTTGCCAGCTGTATCCCAGGCTGGGAAAATCCAATCCTATACACCCATTCACAAGCCACAGCAGCTTGAAGAATTAACCAATGAATTCCACGGAGCGTGTAAATGCTCTGAGTACGGGAAATCTCTGGTGCTGCCGACTGACCGGTTTCGGGCTGCAGAAAAATGGATTTAAAACCTCCCCATCCTAACAGGACAGGCTTCAAGCACAGAAGGTTACGTTTGTGTGGGTGTGTCTCGATGACTAAAGTTAGGAAACACTACTGTATTGCTGCCTACTTAGCCAAGTGCTCCTTAATGTCTCCATCACAAAAACGTGTTTCTGCAAAACATTGCCATTATTCACATAACGGTTTTTGATACACACAAAATGCATAATATAAAAAATGATATGCCAATGCAAAGATGTTTCTGCGACAAAAATATATTATTAATCGTATTACTTGCAGAAAACACCATTTCCCGTATAGGACACAGATACATTTACAAATGTGTAAAACTTGCTCTTATGTCTGAGACCCATACCTGCTACATCAGTTATAGTTGTTTTAGATGCACCAATGCATGGCCCCTTTGTAAATGTGTCCGAGAACAAACGTGTATTTTCCCGAGGCTACCAACTGGAGGTAAAAGGTGCATTCAGACCCAAATCCCTTAACCTCGTGCTGTGAAGGGGGGAGGGAGGGGTGTAGTTACAAGCGTATCTTGCCCATATTCCGATTGTTAATAAGACACACAGTGAATACATTGCACCGGGCGTTCACACCTGGAGTATTTACCCAACATCTACAAATTAACTAAACCCTGAGAAAGCCATAGTAAAGAACAATTCCCTCCAAAACCAGGATCCACCCCCCACCCAAATATCCCAATATGAAATATTTAAATATGCCACCCAATATTAAGGACCGACTATATTTGTATGTTTAGACAGAACACCGTTTGTTATAATTCTAGATGCTTTGTTCACAGTGAAAGCAATCAGAACTGTAATACAAGTAACAGCCGCAGTGCAGGTCCCGTACGTACAAGTGGGGGATGTTTATATAATAAACCAAACCACTATTGTACCTTTAATTCTCACAGGGATATTTAACCCTTTGCTCTGCTTGTTACCTCCGTTACACCCATTCGAATAATTGTATATCCTTAATGTATATTGCACATAAATAAATGTATATATGCCTAGATTTGTAGCAGTAAGAATACAACCGTGTTTATAGCAGCTGTACTAAGAAAAATGGTAAAAGAAACTTTGAAACTTTCTAGCCTGGGCTGTAAGCTTTGAATTGGCAGGGTTCCTGTGCAATATTACTGTTATATAAATACAGCTCGTTACATTTCTCTTGCACCTGATGTTCACTGATCTAGTAAAAGTAAACAAGAGGAAAATTATATTATTCCTCAAGACATCGATACAATATTTTTGTGGAAAAATACCAGGCAGGCCCTGGTTACAAAAAAAATAATCGAATGTCTCCGCTTCCCGAGAGCATTAAAATAGAAAAACTTAAACCCGGCTCGTGCTGCTTTACATGCGCTTGGTTCACATGTGCTCATAATTGCCTCCGATTAATGCTACACTCTTGTAAAGTCTGGGGGAAAAAAGTCCTATTTAATCATTTATAATGCGAAGCAACTCCGTTACCAAATAACGTTCAGTGCTCGTTATTATCTGCAGCACTATGTAATGCGCTTTAAAAATAAATAAAAAAGCCCATGGAATTTAAAATTAATAGCTTCACGCAGGAGTCGTGAGTTTGATCATTTTGTTTCACTAGATTTCTATTCTGTGAAATAATTAGGACTTGAGATCAACTCCAGGCTTCAAGATATCCCTGCTTCAGCACAGGTGGCTCAATCAGTCCCAGCTTCAGCACAGGTGGCTCAATCTTTGATTAAGCCACCTGTGTTGAAGCAGGGATAGCCTTAAAACTTGACCTGTTGGGGGGGGGCCTGAGCACTGGAGTTGCCCACCAATGCCTTAACCCATTAACTGCTAAAGCCACCGTCCTGCATCTGCCATGTGTTTCAGACACCAGGCAGAAAAAAGGGTTCAAAATGAATGTCCCCCTGTAGAATCGAACTTAGAACAAAATCAGTTATGAATTCATATCTTCCGATGAACACTGTCAGATCACATTGACTACACTGAAGTGGCCATGTTCGTTAGCGTGCAGAACACAACAATGGTAGATACACTGTTTCACTTTAATATTTCTGATTTAACACCTCCTGTGCCAGGGACTCTGACACTGGGTTAAATTAACAAGAATCACTGATCATGAAAGGGGGCAAAATCTGGAAACGCAGAGAGAAAACGGCACTTTCATAAAGTCTATGATAGGTTTAAATAATAATAATAATCTCATGATTCTAAAAAATTGTTTATCCAAAAAGGCGGGTCAGGCAGGTCTTTCCTCAACTACTTTGCTGCCGAACAGGACAGCACTGCATCGCAGGACCCCGGCAGCAAAGGGGTTAAGAAGAGACAGTTTTATATCCATTTCCTGTGCCATGTGTCCGCTGCGGTTTGGTTTCCTGATCCATGATGAAAGAATTCTGCAGAGCTAAGTGTCAATCAACTGCAATCGGCTAATCTGATTGGAAGCTTTAACAAGTGTCTGGTGACGGCTGCAGATAACGGCCACGCATATGGGAATGATGCAATAGCCAACAGATTTGGGGTCAGCTCTTGTGCACGAATAAAGAAACAGGAACACCTGAAAATAGGGGATCAGGAAGAGGGTAGCCCACAGCCAAAAAGGTAGGGAAAGCAGACAAGCTTTTAAGGAGTGTGTCCAGGTTGTTCCTTTGTGGCGTTCTTGCGGCCGTACGTGCTCCAGGACGAGTGTGTTGTAAGTTTCATTAATCTCGAAGACGTAGTAAAAGGCAGCAGCACTCAGAATGAGGTAAAGGCTCACACCGATCCATCCCATCCTCTGGCGGAAGTTCATCATTCTCCATGCTCTGAGTCTTCAAGCGCAGCGTGGAGAGGGAAGAGGAGAGATTATTAGGTGCATCTACTGCAAATATGGACTTGCAGTTACAAACTGGATTTGTACACCTTCCTGCAATTCCGCAAACGTGACAATTATACGCTGGAAGCTTACTGTGCACACTGCCATGGTCTATGGAATCCTTTCTGCACAGCACCAGCAAAAAACTTTAAAAGACAATGACCATACCCAATTACAAGTAGTGCAAAGCACACAGAGATAAAGTTACTTACCCGAGATCACGAGGCTGAAGCAGACGCAGCATACCACAACCGACTACTGCAAATAAGCCCTGCAAGCTAAACAGGATGTTCTCATATCACATCAGCTATCTTCTGATCGTAAAGTCACATGGTAAAACGGCTTGCAGCACAGAAAACACTTCTCTATCCATGCTGATATCTCCTAGTGTTCCTCACTATACAACACAGCAAAGACATGACGCAGCATGTTAGAGCGCTGACAGCTCATTGATTACTGCAACCTGCACCTTGCCTCAATAATCAACGCATTACAGCACCAATAAGTACCAATTCTGGGTGGTCTTGCAAGGACTGAAAATAAAGTAGTGATGCTGGAATACTGCAGAACAATCCCTTTAAAAGGTTGTTAGCTGATGTAATTTTTAAAAGGGTTTCCACTCTCTGTACAGAACCAAATACCACGAGCCCTGCATGTTATGCTCTTCCACTTCCATGGCTTAATCTTCATCTCCTAGCTGAACTTTACATATGACAGGATAGCAAAGCAGACTTGCTATCTTCCAAGCCATTGTGTTCATAAAGACCGTGTTGCCACCATTCAGATCCACATGTGTTTAGCGAATGTCTGATTACAGACAGTTTTTAGACTTGTTTCATCTTCTGCATCTCTATACCTGTCGCCTAAACACAGAGGGATCCTGTCTCGGTGGGTGCTGGGCCCTTTCTTCCCACTTCTCTCTTCCCCCCCCCCCTCCCCTTCTCTCCCCCCCCCCTCCCCTTCTCTCCCCCCCCCTCCCCTTCTCTCCCCCCCCTCCCCTTCTCTCCCCCCTCTCCCACCCCCCTCCTCCTCTCCCACCCCCCCTCCCCTTCTCTCTCCCCTCCCTCTCTCTCCACCCCTCCTTTCTCTCCCCCTCCCCTTCTCCTTCTCCCTCCCCTTCTCTCTCTCCCCCTCCCCTTCTCTCTCTCCCCCCCCCTCTCTCTCTCTCTCCCCCCCCCTCTCTCTCTCTCTCCCCTTCCCTCTCTCTCCCCCTTCCCTCTCTCTCCCCCTTCCCTCTCTCTCCCCCCTTCCCTCTCTCTCCCCCCTTCCCTCTCTCTCCCCCTTCCTCTCTCTCCCCTCCCTCTCCCCGTCCTCTCTTCCCCCCCTCTCTCCCCCCCCTTCCCTTCTCTCTCTCCCCCCCTTCCCTTCTCTCTCTCCCCCCCTTCCCTTCTCTCTCCCCCCATTCCCTCTCCCCCCCTTCCCTTCTCTCTCCCCCCCACCTTCTCTCCCCCCCCCATTCCCTCTCTCCCCCCCTTCCCTCTCCCCCCCTTCCCTCTCTCCCCCCCCCACCTTCTCTCTCCCCCTTCCCTTCTCTCTCTCCCCCCCCACCTTCTCTCTCTCCCCCCCTTAGCTCTCTCCTCCCCTTCTCTCTCCCCCCTCCCCTTCTCTCTCTCCCCCCCATTCCTCTCTCCCCCCGTCCCTTCTCTCTCTCCCCCCTTCCCTTCTCTCTCTCCCCCCCATTCCCTCTCCCCCCTTCCCTCTCTCCCCCCCCCACCTTCTCTCTCCCCCACCTTCTCTCTCTCCCCCACCTTCCCTCTCTCCCACCCTCCCCTTCTCTCTCTCCCCCTTCCCTTCTCTCTCTCTCCCCCCCTTCCCTTCTCTCCCCCCCCTTCTCTCTCACCCCCTCTCTCTCACCCCCTCTCTCTCACCCCCTCTCTCCTTCTCTCTCTCACCCCCCCTCCCCTTCTCTCTCCCCCCCTCCCCTTCTCTCTCTCCCCCCCCTCCCCTTCTCTCTCTCCCCCCCTTCCCTTCTCTCTCTCCCCCCCTTCCCTT
Source organism: Ascaphus truei (assembly GCF_040206685.1). Lineage (NCBI taxonomy): Eukaryota > Metazoa > Chordata > Amphibia > Anura > Ascaphidae > Ascaphus > Ascaphus truei. The sequence continues at coordinate 42,330,514 of NC_134491.1, forward strand.
CTCTCTCTCTCCCCCACCTTCTCTCTCTCTCTCCCCCACCCACCTTCTCTCTCCCCCCCCTTCCCTTCTCTCTCCCCCCCTTCCCTTCTCTCTCCCCCCCTTCCCTTCTCTCTTCCCCCCCTCCCCTTCTCTCTCTCCCCCCCCTCTCTCCCCCCCTTCCCTTCTCTCCCCCCCTTCCCTTCTCTCTCCCCTTCCCTTCTCTCTCCCCTTCCCCTTCCCTTCTCTCTCTCCCCCCCTCCCCTTCTCTCTCTCCCCCCCTCCCCTTCTCTCTCTCCCCCCCTTCCCTTCTCTCTCTCCCCCCCCTTCCCTTCTCTCTCCCCCCCTTCTCTCTCTCCCCCCCCTTCCTCTCTCTCCCCCTTCCCTCTCTCCCCCCCTTCCCTCTCTCCCCCCTTCCCTTCATTCTCCCCCCCCCCCTTCCCTTCTTTCTCCCCCTTCCCTTCTTCCCCCCCCCCTCTCTCCCCCCCTTCCCTTCTCTCTCCCCTTCCCTTCTCTCTCTCTCCCCCTTCCCTTCCCTTCTTTCTCCCCCTTCCCTTCTTTCTCTCCCCCCCCCTTCTTTCTCCCCCCCCCCTTCCCTTCTTTCTCCCCCCCCCCTTCCCTTCTTTCTCCCCCTTCCCTTCTTTCTCCCCCTTCCCTTCTTTCTCCCCCTTCCCTTCTTTTCTCCCCCCCCCCTCTCCCCCCCTTCCCTTCTTTCCCCCCCCCTTCCCTTCTTTCTCCCCCCCCCTTCCCTTCTTTCTCCCCCCCCCCTTCCCTTCTTTCTCCCCCCCCTTCCCTTCTTTCTCCCCCTTCCCTTCTTTCTCCCCCCCCCTCTCCCCCCCTTCCCTTCTCTCTCCCCTTCCCCTTCCCTTCTCTCTCTCTCCCCCTTCCCTTCTCTCCCCCCCTTCCTTCTTTCCCCCCCCTTCCCTTCTTTCTCCCCCCCCCTTCCCTTCTTTCTCCCCCCCCCTTCCCTTCTTTCTCCCCCCCCTTCCCTTCTTTCTCCCCCCCCTTCCCTTCTTTCTCCCCCCCCCTTCCCTTCTTTCTCCCCCCCCCCTTCCCTTCTTTCTCCCCCCCCCCTTCCCTTCTTTCTCCCCCCCCTTCCCTTCTTTCTCCCCTCCCCCCTTCCCTTCTTTCTCCCCCTTCCCTTCCCTTCTTTCTCTCCCCCCCTTCCCTTCTTTCTCTCCCCCCCTTCCCTTCTTTCTCTCCCCCCCTTCCCTTCTTTCTCCCCCCCTTCCCTTCTTTCTCCCCCCCCCCTTCCCTTCTTTCTCCCCCCCCCCTTCCCTTCTTTCTCCCCTCCCCCTTCCCTTCTTTCTCCCCTCCCATCCCTTCCCTTCTTTCTCTCCCCCCCCCCTTCCCTTCTTTCTCCCCCCCCCCTTCCCTTCTTTCTCCCCCCCATCCCTTCTTTCTCCCCTCCCCCCCCTTCCCTTCTTGCCCCCCCCCCCTTCCTTCTTTCTCCCCCCCATCCCTTCTTTCTCCCCTCCCCCCCCTTCCCTTCTTTCCCCCCCCCTTCCCTTCTTTCTCCCCCCCCTTCCCTTCTTTCTCCCCTCCCATCCCTTCCCTTCTTTCTCTCCCCCCCCTTCCCTTCTTTCTCCCCCCCCTTCCCTTCTTTCTTCCCCCCCCCCCTTCCCTTCTTTCTCCCCCCCTTCCCTTCTTTCTCCCCCCCTTCCCCCCCTCCCCCTTCCCTTCCTTCTCCCCTCCCCTCCCCCTTCCTTCTCCCCTCCCCCCCCCTTCCCTTCCTTCTCCCCTCCCCCTTCCCTTCCTTCTCCCCTCCCCCTTCCCTTCCTTCTCCCCTCCCCCTCCTTCTCCCCTCCCCCTCCTTCTCCCCTCCCCCTTCCCTTCTTTCTCCCCCCCCTTCCCTTCCTTCTCCCCCCCTCCCTTCCCTTCTTTCTCTCCCCCCCCCCTTCCCTTCTTTCTCCCCCCCCCCTTCCCTTCTTTCTCCCCCCCCCCTTCCCTTCTTTCTCCCCCCCCCCCTTCCCTTCTTTCTCCCCCCCCCCCCTTCCCTTCTTTCTCCCCCCCCCCCTTCCCTTCTTTCTCCCCCCCCCCTTCCCTTCTTTCTCCCCCCCCCCTTCCCTTCTTTCTCCCCCCCCCCTTCCCTTCTTTCTCCCCCCCCCCTTCTTTCTCCCCCCTTCCCTTCTTTCTCCCCCCTTCCCTTCTTTCTCCTCCCCCCCCCTTCTTTCTCCTCCCCCCCCCTTCTTTCTCCTCCCCCCCCTTCTTTCTCCTCCCCCCCCTTCTTTCTCCTCCCCCCCCCTTCTTTCTCCTCCCCCCCCCTTCTTTCTCCTCCCCCCCCCTTCCCTTCTTTCTCCTCCCCCCCCCTTCCCTTCTTTCTCCTCCCCCCCCCCTTCCCTTCTTTCTCCTCCCCCCCCCCCTTCCCTTCTTTCTCCTCCCCCCCCCCTTCCCTTCTTTCTCCTCCCCCCCCCCTTCCCTTCTTTCTCCTCCCCCCCCCTTCCCTTCTTTCTCCTCCCCCCCCCTTCCCTTCTTTCTCCTCCCCCCCCCTTCCCTTCTTTCTCCTCCCCCCCCCTTCCCTTCTTTCTCCTCCCCCCCCCCCCTTCCCTTTTTTCTCCTCCCCCCCCTTCCCTTCTTTCTCCTCCCCCCCTTCCCTTCTTTCTCCTCCCCCCCCCTTCCCTTCTTTCTCCCCTCCTCCCCCTTCCCTTCTTTCTCCCCTCCTCCCCCTTCCCTTCTTTCTCCCCTCCTCCCCCTTCCCTTCTTTCTCCCCTCCTCCCCTTCTTTCTCCCCTCCTCCCCTTCTTTCTCCCCTCCTCCCCTTCTTTCTCCCGTCCTCACACTCCCTCTCTCCCCCCTTTCTCTCTCCCACCTGTCTCGGGGGATGCTGGGCCCTCTCTCCCCGGCTCCGCAGCTCCCTCACCGGGGACGGGCCAGGTTCAGCTCCCCGGTCGGCCTCTCATCTGACTCCGCAAACCTCCAGGAAGCGGCGCGTGACGCACCGGAAGTGGAGCGCTGACTGGCTCTTGCCTGAGTGTGAAACAGGCGGTGGCCATCTTTGATGTGGGCGGAATAGCTGATATTTAGGAGGACTCGGTCATCAAAGCTTGGACAATCAAATACACTTGGGAACATTAATGTGCCTATTATAAAAATGATTATGTATACAATATAAATAGATGTATCTAACATATATTCCCTTGTAGTGGATAAATAAAACAAGCCTGGCTAATGCAGATAACGTGAAAAAGCCGCTGTAATTAATTATAAGCCCCGATTTTGTGTTATTTCATACTTTACTCTCCTGTCAAGAGTGGTCCCACCCTTACCAAAAATGGCCGCCGCCGACTTCCTGTTGAAATGACAGCCCTCGTGATCGACCAGCGGAACCGGAAGCAGTTCTGAAGATCAGTGAGGCTGTTGCCTTCTCCTTAGCAGCAAGCAGCGCCCCCTGCAGGTGCGGAGGTACCAGGAAGGTGTGATGTGTGTTCTAGCTGCAGTCCCACCCAGGACCAAGTGACACTGATGTGGGTGACATGATGCATTGGCAAAAATTGAGAAAGACCTGGACCTGCTGCCCCCAGCGAAAGTTACTGCAAATAAAAGATACAAATGTCACTTTGGACAGGGATGGTCGGACGCTTCGTGATTCTGGTTGGCCTGCTTGGGGGGGGGGGGTGCAGATCACACTAGCAAATCATTATGCCCTTAAGGCTGCGCTTGTAGTGCAGTCGCCGGCGACGCGGTGTCACGCTGCAGTCACTGGAAAAATCAAATTGACTTGACTTCTAGCGATTGCGACCAAGCCATTGCTCCGTTGCGGCGCTTCTACTATAAGCACACGCGACGGCAATACATTTGTTTTGCCGCGACTTTGCGTCGCCGGCACTATAAGTGCAGCCTAACACATACAGGGGACAATTATTTCCAATCCTTCTAAACACAATCACAAGGATGTCCGGAAGGTTCTATTGATAATAGGTGGGGACTTCAACACAGTGTTGGATAACAATCTCGATGGATTCCATGTGAGAAGGGGTCCCGCGTGGGGCCTTTCCCATCAGATTCAAAAATACTACTGAACTGCATCAAGGCCCACCAATCAGTGGCCCAATCAGTGGACATCTGGCGCTAACCCAACTCCTCGATCAGAGACTACACCTTTTTCTCTGCGCCACCTAGATCCTACTCTCGAATTGATTTCTTTCAAACTTAATCCCACAGATTTCACAAACTGGTATACGCAATATCACAGGGACGGATCGTGCCAGGGTTGATCTGATCATCCCCAATCTGTCCAGATAATTACAGCGGGGGTTGATCTCACAAATATATCAAATGCTACTGAACACCGACCATGCCGATATGTGTGCGTACATGTTAAAGTGGGAGGAGGAATTGGGAGCCACGTTAGATATAGATAAGTGGGACGCGATCTGTAAGGTAACAGCTAAAAGTTCGATATGCACGGTTCTCAAAGAGAACTCGTACAACGTGCTATTCCGATGGTATCTAACCCCCGGCTAAAATACACACTATCAACAAGGCTGAGATTATAGTGGGCGCTTGAGTGCGTGCGCTTGGCATCGCGCGGGCCCGTCGCTCAAGCGATTTCTGCACTTACTATTTCAGGTGATAGAGAGACGTGGCTATGACATCACGAAGCATGTTAGCTGTGATTGGCTGAATCGCTAACGTGACGCGGCCATCGCTTGAAAAGACATTTTTTGTCTTTTCAAAACGCAACCGCCGTGTCTCCCCTGAAAAATATTGCGCCCCACCCCCCGGTTTCCGCACCCAGAATTTAGAGGATGTGAGCAAGGGGGATCCTTAAGTTACACCTGGTGGTCATGTCCGATAATAACACCCCTATGGAAGCAGATATTCACTTTGTTGGGCACGGTGTGTTTGATGAAGCTCTGATAAGGGGTATGGAGACGTTACCTGACATTGATTTCGATAGCATTTAACGCTGATCAAACTCCGATCTCCCATTCTGAATCACACCCTTTGTGTTTTTCTAACAAAATGTGAAGAACATTCAGCTCATTGTTTCTGACGGGTGCAGGAGCGGCTCAGTGAGTAAAGGCTCAGGGGGTAAAGACACTGGCACTGTAAACAATGACCCCGAGTATGAATCAGGGAGAACCTTGCTCAATTCCTGGTGAGCTTGGGCACGTCACTTTATCTCCCTGTGCCTCAGGCACCAAAATCATAGTTTGTAGGTTCCTCTGGGCAAGGACTGTGCCTGTAACATTCCTATGTGCTGCGTACCGCGTGTTATACTGTCATTGTGAAGCCTTTTTTAGTCCCATTGGGAGAAATAAAGTTATCATTATATAATAATAAACAATATGTTGTAGGGGTTGGAGATTTAAACACTATTTTGTCGTGTACATTGTAACTAACTCTCCTTTGCTTCACTAAAATACAGTAGATGTTTGTCATTTGATGCCTGCATATAACTGCCACTCTCTGCCCGACTGATATACGGTATCAATGAGCGCTTACAGGAATCTGTGGGTTACTATGGATGTGCATGTGAAAATACAAAGCAGTGTGTAATTACGGGCACTTAGCACCTCTGTGATATCTAACAGATTGGAAGCTTGTGTGCTAATACATTTCATTAAGGTGAGTTCTAACAATTCTTCTAGTCTCAGATTTTTTTGTACTGCTCAAAAATATTTGTAAAAAAATAAGTAATAACGACTTCCCACGACAGGAGGCGGTGTGGTCACTTAATTAAACATCTAGCTTGAGAGAGTATTGTAATCACAGCAGGCAATCATGATTCTTGTTAATGGATGAACAAGAGGGTTCTTAACACTTGTGATACTGTGTGCAGCTCTTTAACTGGCCTTGGACTGTCTGCTAATCTCTGTCTGTTAAAGTAAGTGCATTCTTTTCACACTGAAACTGACTTAAGCAAAGGTAATGTAAATATATATATATATATATATATATATATATATATATATATATATATATATATATATATATATATATATAGTACCAATATTGTAAAAAAAAGTTTAAATATAATTGTTTTAAAGTCTTTTGATAGATTTAAGATTACATTACAATATTCTTTTGTCCTTTCTCATCATTTTGTTCTATTTTGGCACATTTGAAAAACTAGTAGAAAAATGCTGGTGCAGACATGATCGTGAAGAAGAGACCTCTGAGCTCTGTGTGCCCTATAACATGTATGTATGTTTATCTATTTGGAAAGCTGTTCCTCCTCTATCCTTGTATGTATTTTGCAGTTGGGGTGAGCTCTGTTTGAATATCCTCCGTACCTATTTTTATATCTCATTCGTCTTTCACTGAATCCTGTTTCTTTTTGATCTCTTGCACCGGGCGGCTCACACAACTTCCCTCTTTTCACCACATCTGGTTCTGTTTATTACAGATAATAGGATGTAGTTTAACCAGAAGACAAAAATGACATCGCATTAAACCGGCCCTTCTAAAGCTGGATTCTTTATTGCAGTTTTGATATGTAATATTTTCCTTGGTTTTGGGTTCTCTCGCATTTTCTTCCCACATAAACGTTATTGCCACAAAGCCATGGCGCTTATTAGAGAATGGCGATCGGCGACATTCGACTTCACTGTAAATAAGCTGTTTCTTTGCAGATGTGGATATTCACGGCTCAGTCTCCGATCAGCACATCCGCCTCTTTTTTTTTATCTTTAAAACATTCATGTGCGAATGTGAAGGTGCGAATCTCTGCACATTCGCAAACAAAATGAATATTTGTGATGACGTTTGCTTTGGGAGGAGTATAAATAGGGGTGCAGCCTCACGTCCAAGCCATTGTGTTCTTGGGGTTGTCTTGGTGGCTGTTGCTGGCCCAAATATTTTATTATATAGTGTTACGAACGGCACACCTGTGAGCACGTGATTTGTATATGTGACAGGGGTTAATACGCCCATCTATCCAGATGACACATTGTTCACCTACGTAAGGTCCCTCAAATGAATAATATCCCCACTCAATCCATCACAATATCTATATTTACTCGCTGCCACCACTAAAGTGTTATCAAGATTCACTTGCAGAGTCTTTGGTCCCTGTTTACTAAAGAAAATATGCATTTAACACACAAAAATCTGTTGTAGCTAAATGTGTCCGAAAATGTGATCACTCTCTTCAAAACATGCAAAGTTCAATCAGAGACCAAAGTATTACTTATTGAATGTTAGATTTAATATACAAAATAGTACAGTGCTTAGGTTCCAGAAAACGATTATTACAAAAGCATGCAGTATCATAAATGCAGACAGCTTCATCATATAAACAGGAGTAAAATAGATTTGTCTGATTTATGTTACCACACATCATCAAATTACTTCAGAGAGGGCTTGAAGTTAGAAATATGGAAATCCACCTGTGTAAACAAACACACCCCTCTATATTGAATTTCTGCTTTCATAACTCAGTTGCGAGGTCTTTATCCTAAAACTTCTTTAATTGAAAACAACATCAGCCAAACGTCTGGGCACTTCCTCTTTCATCAATCTGCAACAAGTGACATTTTTATGGCTAGTGGAGAAAAAATAACTTTCTTTTCAATCTAAAGCTTCCTGAATATAATAAATACTTCTTAATGTCATTTCTATAATATTTAGAAGAACGCGATCTTCACTGTTGCGTCTGTGTAATTAACATACGTAGATATCAAACACGAAGACACAACTTGTACTTTTGCATGAGAAAACAGATATCAGCTAAATAACATAGACCAACCTGTAATTCTTAGTATCAGTTTAATCAGCTGAGTTCCCAGGTGATAAATACACATTTCACATCCTTGGGAACTGTACCAGTTTGCCAGATATCTCATATTTAGGGAATGGGTAAGAAAATGTCAAATTAACTTGCTTACCTTTTTGCTTCTGGTTGGGAGATATTTTAAAGAATGAGAGGTCCCCTTTGAAGACGATACCCCAGGACCTTGGATAAGTCTGGGTACTGTCACCAGACTTCATCATATACACATTTCATTTTAGTGGGGCATCAATGTTATCCCCAGATTAAGCTCTAGTACTCTGGGTACTGGTACTCTGGGTACTGTTGCATGTCTCCTTCATCTAAACATCGCCTTGTTTTATGGTCCAATTCATTCCTTATTCCAATTTGGCTTACAAATAATACAAAATTGACTTTTTAAAATGTCTGTTAACTCTTGGTGTCCCAGATTCTTAAAATACAGAATATTTTAATGGTATTTTCATGACAAATAATATTTACTTAATAAGTAATAGTTGTAGTGAATTACCTCTTTGTGTCCACTCCCTAAGCTGTGGCCTGGGCTATACTGGACTGTCTGTGTCTATTGTCTGCTATATTATAAAAGTATATTAATAACAACACCACCACAGTCAATTCTGTTCCAGGAAGGTTAAAAGGTTGAACTAATATATTACAGTATTTAGTTTTTGCCCCTAGTGTGCCAGCCAGTTCCACCAGTAACACCAGTAACACCAGTAACAGCAGCAGCAGCAGCATACCCAGACAGTCAGGAACACTGTGTGAGAGACGTATATCATTCCCCTCACTTTGGAAGTTTGGAAGGTGGCCAGATCACCACAGATTCCTTGGGGCATGCGGGTGAATTGATAGAAGCCAAGGGGACATACAAATGCCGTCTTTTCTTGGTCTTCGACACTCATAGGTACCTGGTAGTACACAGATCTCAGGTCCAGGACGCTGAACCACTGGCTTCCCGACAGTGCGTTGGGAATCTCTTCGATCCGCGGCAGAGTGTACTGGTCGGTATGGTGCGGTTGTTCAGGGTCCAATAGTCTACACCAAAGCGGACCGACCCATTTTTCTTTTGTACCACCACGATCGGGGATGCTTGGGGCTATGGGATTCCGTCACAATGCCCTCACGTCCTCCACATCTCTGGGAGCAATGCGCCGGGAATGCTCCCGGAAGGGCGTGGTATCGTTCAGTCGGATGGTGTGCTGGCCGTTTTTGCTACACCCCACATCCATTTTGCTGGTGGAGAACACTTCCTGGCGTTCCTCCAACTTGGCCGTTAGCTGAACCTTCCACTCGGCGGACAGGGTTGATTCTCCGAAGTCGAATGCCAGCCCGGCCGGCTGATCTTGCACGGTGGCGGTGTTCACTTGGGCCATCGTCTCAACAGGGTTGACTGGGTATATTTGACCAAGCCTTTGACCTTGATCGAAGGGCATGGTGTAAGGGGAGATATTCTGAATGAACACCTTGATCTGCCCAGGGAGTTTGGATTTCCACTCCAGTACTTCTGGCATGAGCTTGTAGCCTCGGTTGGCGTCTACTTCGGGCGTACTCTCTAGGGAGAAGTACTGGTCAGCCTCATCATGGCCCGGATTAACCCAGGCCTGGCCACGCTACAACCACATCCCGGACCCGCTCCCTCTGCTGTCGGTGTGTATATTCAACATCCCACCTCAGTACAGGGGACTGGCCTGGTCTGCGGGCTGCACAGCGTGACAGTCTGCTGGCAGTAAAAGAAAGCCATGCTTTCCTGTCCAGGCAGGAACAAGCAAAAGGGGCATACTCATAACAGAGGAAGGCCAACTCAGGTTTGAGCAGAGGGAGGGAAGCCACAAGGGGTAGCAACATTGTTGCAACTACACCGAGGAGCAATGGCTGCCCCAGAACAGAGATGCCAAACATGCAGAGAGCTTCCGGGACAGGACACGTGGCTTAAAAAATATCCACACAGAAAATATCTGCCATGATCACATGTTTCAGTGTCTACTTTTTCAACAATGATTAACGAGCAGCCTGTGTTCACCATAGCAGTAACCCTTCAGTGTCCAGGATAGCTTAATACACAAAGTCCTTAATCAATTAACCCTTGCCTATATGGCAATTGGACAGAATAATATCTCAGAAATACACTCGCAGTCCAAGTCTCAACAGCGTGAGCATGTGTAGATAAAAAATGTGTCATCCCTCATACAATTATATTTCTAGTTAATCCACTGCCGTCCTGTTAACCCCATCATGACCCAGAGCATCTAATTTATTGGGGCTGCATATGAGCTGATTAGCAGCGGGAGCTGTATGCAGAACAACAAGCTTTCGTTTATGTAAAGTACACTATAGGTACAACAATAATATTGCCACATTCAGACCTCTGTGCTGCCCACAGTTATATAGTCTGTCTCCAGTACCAGCTGCCGGTACCACCATGTCATCTGCAAAAATCTCATCTTTCTTGCTACATTCATCACCAGTCATGAATGGGGAAAAAGCTCTGGCATTGATAGTACCAGAAGAACTGTTAAGAGAGCCAGATGAAGGCCAAGGAGGGTCCCAGGTACAACATGTTGTGGATGAGGATGGTGTTGTGAGATAATTTGATTTAGAAACTGATTTTGAAAGCGGTGGCTGTGAATGTGACAATGTTTTAGAGGCAAGTGATGATACCGTGACCATTGTAAAAGATTGTGAGAAAGCATCAATAAAAACTGCAAGGGGTAACATGGCTACATATTCATTATTTAAATGTAACCAAACATCAACACCATGTAGATTGTTACCCCCCTCCTCCTCCTCCTCCTCCTCCTCCTCACTCTCTGTAACAGCACCAGAACTTGTCAAGGAGGCCCATCACTATGGGAAATGCTCCATTACTAAGGAATGGTTTGCACTAACGCACAAGCAGCAAACACCTGTCATGCAACTAGTGATATGGACATAGTGGAGGTGTATATTGGTGATAGTTAATTCCTGCCGCCTGACTCTGATACACTTCAATACTGGGCTACTAAAACAGAACCATGTTCTGCTTTTGCAAAGGTGGCAGTGGGCTGGGGGTGTTGTCCTCCTGCAAGTGTGTTGTCAGAAAGTGTTTAGTGCAACTGGGGCCATCCTAAGCGACTGCCGGACAAAACTGTCCCGTGGCAGCGTGGAAAGGCTCATTTTTATCAAGACGAATCAACATGTGACTCCTTAGAAATATACGGCCCCTGCACCAGCTTCAAGAAGCTCAGGAGCAGGCTAATTACAACACTACCTGTGCCACCACTCTACCAATACAATAGCATTTAAAAAAAGACCATGCAACAATAGCTGTATGAGCAAATATGGCATCACATTATTTAGATTTTTAGATTTTATTTTCGACTATTTTGTGGGGGCTCAAACAATTCAGCAACCAAGACTCCTGCGCTAGTCGGTGCCGTCGCACAGCATCTACCACTATAACATCTCAGTTGGAATTGGAACTTGGCACGGCAGGCTGCCAGCCACCAGTGTGACATCTAGGTTGGCATTCAGCACTCTAGCAATAGTACTTAGCTTGTTGACTATGTATGTTGTCCTTATAAATAACTACTACCGTTACTTTTCCATCTCACAGTAACTCAGCCACGGGTGGGAGGGAGGGCCCAGGGACATATTCCCTTTATTTTTTATTTGGTTCTCAAATATTTTTCCGTGAAAAACACTCGAGTGTTATCTGTGTGAATCACTGAACATTGCGACATAGTCTAATACAGGGCTTCTGAACCTTTTTTACGGTCAGGGTAGCCCTTGGTCTTAGTGTGAGACGTAAAATAGTCATTATAATGCTACAAACAAGTGTGGTGATAAATGCATGTACAATAAATCAGTTATAAATGCCGGGCATGTTCAGGGTACATGTTACCGGTTGTTGGCTCTCTCTGTGGGTAGCCGTCGCAATCGTCAGCCTCCAGCCCAGATATATAGCGTCCCCCAATCCAGGAACCACTGGTCCAGAGAATCCTCCACTGGTTACAAGTCCATTCGAGCATGCCAAGATCCCGGCATACAACCAGACCAGCTTCTCCCCTTATTGTTGGCTCTAGGGCTCACAGCCCAAGTAACAAGCCGCAGCTCCGGTGGTTCAGAGCGGAGCTCCTGACGTCACAGGGGGCGTGCCGCAAACAAGCGACTCTCCAGCACAGGAGCAATAGATAGACTGCAAACAGCTGATTGGAGCACGGGGATACCGGGAATAAAATCTCATACACTTGAACAGCACTAGTCCTACGCGTTTTGTAGATTTAAATCTACCTCATCAGGGATCTAGTCCCCGCCGCACACAGCTCTCCGCCACACCCAGCTTCCCGCCGCACCCTGCTCCCCGCCGCACCCATCTCCCCACGGCACCATGCTCGCCCCTGCACCCTGCTCCCCCATGCACACTGCTCCCTGCTGCACCCTGCTCCCCCCAGCACCCTGCTCCCCCGCACACTGCATCCTGCTGCACCCTGCTCCCATCGCACCCTACTCCCGTCGAACCCTGCTCCCCCGCACTGTGCTCCCCCGCACCCTGCTTTCCCTGCACCCTGCCGCACCCAGTTCCCCATCATACCCTGCTCCCTGCCACACCTAGCTCCCCCCGCACCAACATATTAACATTTGAATTGAATGTTGAAACATTTGTTGGCGAATGTTGTGCCATTCGCAGAACTGGAAGGCAGAGCGAAAAACAATGGCGGTTTTAGGAGCATCTGCCGTGAATCTAATTTTGTTTGGAATACAACAAAGAATTTGACAAATTTGTTCATCTCTAATTAGAACCTGTTTGTACTTGTGACATTTTCCTGCTATAAACAGGCTACCAGGACAAAGCGATTATTGCCCCAGGCTCAGTCTCACATGCACCATCTCTAGCACCAAGCTCAGAATTACCAGGAGAAATGATCTCACTGACAACCAGAACATGAGTCTGCAGAGACAAACACGGCACCGTCCTCGTGTCCCCAAAATATAAGGACAGCTTCTTCTTTCATAGATATGTCACACATTGGCTTTGCCTCAGTGTGTAACAGACCTTTCAATCATTTTTAGCTGCTGAGACTTCAGTGGGGTCTCACTAACAAAAATCATTACTTTTCCAGAATGCCATTTTTTTGTCCAAAATCTCCCAAATATCACTGATTTCGGCCCCTGCAGGTTGACTTTTTTTTTTTAAGGCACTTTAGGCTCCCTTTCAATGTTCTGTGAAGTCGCGTCTCTATTGCTGGGAGGCCTGACAATAGAATAAAAACCTCAGAGCACTGAGCAACACTGCGAGGCTTAGTAAATCTGCTTTCTTGGGGGTGAAAAGAATGAAATGTTAATCCCCGTGTTGCAGACGGGGCATTGGGCTGATTTATAAGGCTGATTTATAAGAAGTTTTTAGAAAACACAGTTGCCATTCTAAAGAGTTCCCCATAAAAGTCAAATGAGATGCACTTTGAAGCCATAACAGGGTTTGTCTTGTTAAACATGATCCAGATTTGGCACCGAGAATCCATCAGCAGAAGGTTCCATTTCCCTTTAGCAGAACTATTCCGTCAGTGATCTTTATCACATTTTCAACTGTAGTGCATTCTTGTAATATTTCCCCAAGCTTTACATGTGGGCGTTATGGACGCTATAGCGCCTGCCTGGGGCAGAGAGACAGAAATGGTGCCGGGCCTTTATTATATTTCTCACAGACATCACTATTCTGCAACCTGTGTCTTTTCGTCTGTCCGCCCTGCGCGTATCGATGGACCCCATTGTCCTGTGGCTTAACTCAATCACTGGCACGAGAAGATAAGCTGACCCCAAAATTTGGGACATTTTCTTGCACCGAACAACTTGAGTTGAGACAGGGGAAATTCCCTAAAAAATGGGGACAGTTTGGAACTCCACCATTAATTCCCTCCAACAATAACGATGTTAACCTCTTCCCGTCTGAGCGGTCTGCAAGGCTTGGCAATGTGTGGCTGGCACCTCTAGCGTAATCTCTACATATATGTTTTACTATATTGTTTATTATAATGTTTTTCTTTCTGCCTGACATAAAAACAATATTCAGCAGAATCCCACTTGAACTTTTTTAATTTTTTTTTTAACTGTTTTTATTTTTTTTTCAGCATTAGAACGAGGGGTTTCCTTCTGAGCTGTTTTTCCTGAAATTCTCAATGGAGAAGTTACCAGTGTGTCTGCTCCCTCCAGGGGAAACAAAATGGCCTCCACATCTCAGTGGTCTCACTACCAGTAGGAAGCTGCAACATCATTGTTTGAAGCTTCCTATAGGACAGGGATGGGCGACTCCAATTCTGAAGGGCCACCAACAGGTCAGGTTTTCAGGATGCAGCGATGCGTGTTTTTGCTGTGCCGCAGCGATGCGTGTTTTAATCACAGAATATTGAAGAGATGTCACGTTTCTAGCGGCTCACACTGCAGTTACCTCTACACTCAACAAGACTTAAAATGGAAAATTTCAATGTTTTGAAATAACAAACGTGGATTTGGCAGTGTCCCGTAAGCATTGAGCGAGCGTCCGCTGTCCCAGGCAGATGGACAGATTCTTAGGTTACAATGTAATGTTTTGGCCCCAACAAGACAGAGCCCCTTGCAATATAATGGGGCTCCCAGAGGGGGATGCAGACAGGTAACAGTTTCAGAGCTGGAGGAAAAATAGATCATCTTTATCATTTCCATCTTAACCCAAGCCTATTGTTTTGTAATCTGTTAAAGGCTTCCCAGACTGCACAACTGTTAAATAAAGAGCAGTGCCACAGTTAAAGGGATTAATCCAACCTCTGCCCATACCCCAAATAGCAGTCACGTGTTGACTGTCACTTTTATATGGGCTAATAGGCGTGTATGACTCAGAGCTGCCCTCTGGTGGCGTGCTGGTGGAACTTGTCCCTGCCTCCCCATGCAGAGCAGGCTGTGTGTTGCTCACTCTCACTCTCTCTGCTGCCTACAGCTTGCATATTCCTCTCAACCCCCTCCCCGAATGAAGCTCCGGAGCAGCAGAGGAGGAGGAAGAAGAAGAAGAGGACCCGGAGATATAACAGTGGGTGTGTCATTTGCCTTGCAATCCTGAAGTCAGTGTGTGCCCTCCCAGCCTGGAGGAGAAGCAGACCAGGGAGGGACCGAGCTGAGCAAATGGAGATCTGAGAGAGAGAGGGGGAGGGAAAAAGAGACAGAGAGAGACAGATCACCAAGAGGAAAGAGACAGAGGGCAGTCTCCTTGCAGAAACCCCCCACTCCGGACCCTGCTAATTAGGTCAGTGCTGGAGCAGTGGCCTGTGCAGCAGGGAAGTGCTTCTGAAACCTCATGTATGTATTGTGCACCTCATGCATGTATTGTGCATGAGAGCCTGGGCTCCCTGCTTGGCAATGTGCTGCAGGGTTCCCTGGCAGGGAGAGGACTGAGGGTGCAGGGAGCTGGGCTGTCTGATGCTTGATGTAAAGTAACAGTGCTGGCTTTCTCAGGCTATTGCATGGAAGTCATACATGTGGGTTGAAGCAATAACTCCCCTCCCCCCCCCCCCCCTATAGGAAATCCTGGGTGTGTGTGACATGCTCTTGCCCTGCTGGGTGACCTGGGTTAGTGTCTCACCTGCCTGGGCACAGTGGATGTGTGAATCTGTGGGGTGTTATTTCATTCTGTAAAGTTAGCTCTTGGCTATATACTCTTGCACTGCTGCCAGGTCTGTATTTTGACTCGGGACAGACACTGCTTTATCTTTGGTGGTTTATTTTCCCAGGTTAATCTCACCCCCCCCCCCTTCTTTTTTTGCAACACATGTGGCATTCGTGGGTTTTAATTTCTGCATATTAAACTCGCAGATAAGACATTGCATGGGATAATGTACATAGAGTAAATTTGGGGTCCTTGCTTTATCTTATCTGACGTGCTAGAATTTGAGCTACTTTTTGTAGCACTTTTGGGACAAATCGCTCTGTCTCCTTATGCACTAAAAATCAGACTATAAAGTCTATTTCCTATTCTGTATATTGCTGGAAAGTAATTTCTTTCCCCTTTTGCCTTCACGTTGCTGGCGTTGGTTAATGTGCCAGTTGCATAATTTATGTTTCAGTCCCTTCCCCCTCCCCCCAGCACAATCTTAATTTAACCCTGTCACTGCCAGAGGGGAGAGGAATGGGTTAATATCAGAAAGTGATGCCCTGTATGTAAATGAATATATCTGCCTCCAATTCCCAGGTCTGCGCCATTTGAGCTCTGGTCTTTTCCTTGTCACAGTTGAATCACGGAGGCTACCTGCCCGTTTGGTTTGAGGGGTGACCGTCCAGGTTACAGCTGATCTCTCCCCGGTCTCCGAGTGGCACTGATGATGCAGACATTCCTGAAAGGGAAGAGAGTGGGCTACTGGATGAGTGAAAAAAAGATCAAGAAACTTAATTTCCAGGCCTTTGCCGACCTGTGCAGGTATGTGCCAAGATCTACATAATATCACCAGGAGATGGCTAGAAGCGTTCAACGTGCGACATTATGAGCGGGTGCCGAGTACCATTATTATTTTTAACAAGAAAAGGAAGTTAATATTCTAAGCAATGTCTTATCAGTGTGGCATACAGCTTTGGACAATTGATCTGTTGGCCCATCCATATGTAACATAATTGGAGTTTGGCAAGTACTTTTTAAATATTGCAGCCTGATTTTGTTTTATTTGCTATATGGGATAGATGATGAGTTGAACTGGAGTTTGTAGGACTTCTTTTAATAGGGCATCTTTATAGGGCCATCATAGACTAAAGGTATACTAGGGCTTGTGCCTTTGCATGCACATGGGCTCATAGTGTGTGTGTGTGTGTGTGTGTGTGTGTGTGTATACATACATGTGCGCACGGACTCCCTGCCTCTGCACTTAACCACACGATTCTCCTGAATGTTACTGAAAAATTCAGGCGTCTTCCCGTCATTCCAGGAAGAAAAAGGAAAACAATAAATACTTGTACATAAGAGACTCGCGCATAGGCTCTCAGGTGGTAATCCCAAAATTGCTGCCCCACTTCAAAGATGACGCCATATGAGGTCACTGATTATTTGCTTGTAGACATGCGTTTGTTTTCCAGGGCTCATTAACCGTTCACTTGACCTGCTTATTGCTGCCTTGTAATTATTACATACATATTATTCTGTACAATCAGGATGAAGATGATAATCAGTAACGAGGGAATTATTGTAAATATAAATTGCGCGACGTGATGAGCAAACTGTGTCTCTTCCTTCCTTTCTTTGCAGAAGCTAGACCCCCCCTAAGGTGTGTGTGTGTGTGTGTCGTCATTTGTTGAACTTTTTTGAAATTAGTTTTTATGAATGCTGTTAAATATAATGTACGTGAAACCCTGAGATGTTACATGGCTGATGCTTTATCTTGTGAGTGCTTTCAGCCTCTATTTATTTATTAAAATGTTTTACCAGGAAGTAATACAGTGAGAGTTACCGCTCGTTTTCCTGTATGTCCTGGGCATTGAGCTAGGATGACAAATAATACATGGTTACAACATACATAGTTACATAAGTGAACAGGGTATACATTAAATACAAGACATTGCATGCACAGTTAGAGATGGCTATTCCTGACTCTGCACCCCCCCCCCTCGTGCTGCTCTGCCCCACCTTCCATAGCTTCACCCATTGTACTGCTGCTCAGGTGTACATGGTACTGCTGTGCCCCCGTCGCACTGCGGCTCAGGTATACACGGTACTGCTCTGCCCCGTCGCACTGCGGCTCAGGTACACGCGGTACTGCGTCCCTTCTCTGGTTGAGACCGGAGTGCCTCGACTTTACACAGTTATTGTACACAAGCAGTCTAGTGTAAGCCGGTGCTGGCCTGGCTGACTCTGCCCTTCTGCCGGAGTTGGCTGCGTTGTGTTAATAGACATTGCTCCCGTAGCAGATAATGTTACTGGGTAATCTTGCGAATCCGGTTCCCAGGTACACATTCTTTCCCCGGATAATAGGGACTTCTCCTGTTCCCCGGGGCAGCGCAAAGCGCTCTGTGCTTCATTCAGTTTGTGTAACAAGGGGGCAGCCTACCATTACTGAGTCATAAAATAATGTGTTTGTTTGATGTAACCTTCACACTATCATTGTGTATTTATGTGTGTATATATCTATAGCCAAAAACCTGCATATAAAGTGACGTTCACAGCACTCCTTTAAAAGTTTCTTTTTTTTTATTGATACATCAAAAATACCAAAATAAAATGGGAAGCGTGGCTCTGTCACACGCCTCCAAGTACTGATCGGACTACAATAAACTCGGAAGTGTTGGTGAGTGCCGGGCACTCAGAATAGTTTTTTTGTATTGTACAGTTTTCCATTTGATCTCCTGGCTCACTTTGCACCCCTCTTGTGTAACGGCGTTCCCCCCCACCCTCTTATACTGCTGTTTGGTTGGAATGCCCATCTTTTTGGGAGAGTTTGTGTGTCTGTTAGTAAGTGAGGGCGCCCGTAAGTCGCACGGCTTCCCAGCTCCCTTTTATCTAAGTCTGATGTCTATCCCAAGCATGTTTGAATTCCCTTAGAAGACCCTACCACCTCAGCTGGGAGGCTAATCCATGGATCCACCCCCTTTCCATGGCTAAGTATTTCCTCACATTTCCCCTGAGCGGCCACCCTCCAGTTTCAGGGAATGTCGTCTTTACTCGCGCTCCTCCTCTGAAACGTGCTTCCATCCGGTACTATGTTGAAACCTTTATTTTTTTGTTATGCATTTCTATCCTCCAATCCGTGTTCACATTGAGGTCCTTTAGTCTTTCCTGATCTCTTCTTACTATCTAACTATCTCTATCTTAAAATGTGTAGAACAGCTGGTCTGGGAGAATTGTTATTATAATAACCAAAACAAGATTCTGATAGTGTTCAAAGTAATGTACCGGGAACGTGCAGCACCCAAAGTAATGTACCGGGAACGTGCAGCACCCAAAGTAATGTACCGGGAACGTGCAGCACCCAAAGTAATGTACCGGGAACGTGCAGCACCCAAAGTAATGTACCGGGAACGTGCAGCACCCAAAGTAATGTACCGGGAACGTGCAGCACCCAAAGTAATGTACCGGGAACGTGCAGCACCCAAAGTAATGTACCGGGAACGTGCAGCACCCAAAGTAATGTACCGGGAACGTGCAGCACCCAAAGTAATGTACCGGGAACGTGCAGCACCCAAAGTAATGTACCGGGAACGTGCAGCACCCAAAGTAATGTACCGGGAACGTGCAGCACCCAAAGTAATGTACCGGGAACGTGCAGCACCCAAAGTAATGTACCGGGAACGTGCAGCACCCAAAGTAATGTACCGGGAACGTGCAGCACCCAAAGTAATGTACCGGGAACGTGCAGCACCCAAAGTAATGTACCGGGAACGTGCAGCACCCAAAGTAATGTACCGGGAACGTGCAGCACCCAAAGTAATGTACCGGGAACGTGCAGCACCCAAAGTAATGTACCGGGAACGTGCAGCACCCAAAGTAATGTACCGGGAACGTGCAGCACCCAAAGTAATGTACCGGGAACGTGCAGCACCCAAAGTAATGTACCGGGAACGTGCAGCACCCAAAGTAATGTACCGGGAACGTGCAGCACCCAAAGTAATGTACCGGGAACGTGCAGCACCCAAAGTAATGTACCGGGAACGTGCAGCACCCAAAGTAATGTACCGGGAACGTGCAGCACCCAAAGTAATGTACCGGGAACGTGCAGCACCCAAAGTAATGTACCGGGAACGTGCAGCACCCAAAGTAATGTACCGGGAACGTGCAGCACCCAAAGTAATGTACCGGGAACGTGCAGCACCCAAAGTAATGTACCGGGAACGTGCAACACCCAAAGTAATGTACCGGGAACGTGCAGCACCCAAAGTAATGTACCGGGAACGTGCAGCACCCAAAGTAATGTACCGGGAACGTGCAGCACCCAAAGTAATGTACCGGGAACGTGCAGCACCCAAAGTAATGTACCGGGAACGTGCAGCACCCAAAGTAATGTACCGGGAACGTGCAGCACCCAAAGTAATGTACCGGGAACGTGCAGCACCCAAAGTAATGTACCGGGAACGTGCAGCACCCAAAGTAATGTACCGGGAACGTGCAGCACCCAAAGTAATGTACCGGGAACGTGCAGCACCCAAAGTAATGTACCGGGAACGTGCAGCACCCAAAGTAATGTACCGGGAACGTGCAGCACCCAAAGTAATGTACCGGGAACGTGCAGCACCCAAAGTAATGTACCGGGAACGTGCAGCACCCAAAGTAATGTACCGGGAACGTGCAGCACCCAAAGTAATGTACCGGGAACGTGCAGCACCCAAAGTAATGTACCGGGAACGTGCAGCACCCAAAGTAATGTACCGGGAACGTGCAGCACCCAAAGTAATGTACCGGGAACGTGCAGCACCCAAAGTAATGTACCGGGAACGTGCAGCACCCAAAGTAATGTACCGGGAACGTGCAGCACCCAAAGTAATGTACCGGGAACGTGCAGCACCCAAAGTAATGTACCGGGAACGTGCAGCACCCAAAGTAATGTACCGGGAACGTGCAGCACCCAAAGTAATGTACCGGGAACGTGCAACACCCAAAGTAATGTACCGGGAACGTGCAGCACCCAAAGTAATGTACCGGGAACGTGCAGCACCCAAAGTAATGTACCGGGAACGTGCAGCACCCAAAGTAATGTACCGGGAACGTGCAGCACCCAAAGTAATGTACCGGGAACGTGCAGCACCCAAAGTAATGTACCGGGAACGTGCAGCACCCAAAGTAATGTACCGGGAACGTGCAGCACCCAAAGTAATGTACCGGGAACGTGCAGCACCCAAAGTAATGTACCGGGAACGTGCAGCACCCAAAGTAATGTACCGGGAACGTGCAGCACCCAAAGTAATGTACCGGGAACGTGCAGCACCCAAAGTAATGTAACGGGACCCAAAGTAATGTAACGGGAACGTGCAGCACCCAAAGTAATGTACCGGGAACGTGCAACACCCAAAGTAATGTACCGGGAACGTGCAGCACCCAAAGTAATGTACCGGGAACGTGCAGCACCCAAAGTAATGTACCGGGAACGTGCAGCACCCAAAGTAATGTACCGGGAACGTGCAGCACCCAAAGTAATGTAACGGGAACGTGCAGCACCCAAAGTAATGTACCGGGAACGTGCAGCACCCAAAGTAATGTACCGGGAACGTGCAGCACCCAAAGTAATGTACCGGGAACGTGCAGCACCCAAAGTAATGTACCGGGAACGTGCAGCACCCAAAGTAATATAACGGGAACGTGCAGCACCCAAAGTAATGTAACGGGAACGTGCAGCACCCAAAGTAATGTAACGGGAACGTGCAGCACCCAAAGTAATGTACCGGGAACGTGCAGCACCCAAAGTAATATAACGGGAACGTGCAGCACCCAAAGTAATGTACCGGGAACGTGCAGCACCCAAAGTAATGTACCGGGAACGTGCAGCACCCAAAGTAATGTACCGGGAACGTGCAGCACCCAAAGTAATGTACCGGGAACGTGCAGCACCCAAAGTAATGTACCGGGAACGTGCAGCACCCAAAGTAATGTACCGGGAACGTGCAGCACCCAAAGTAATGTACCGGGAACGTGCAGCACCCAAAGTAATGTACCGGGAACGTGCAGCACCCAAAGTAATGTACCGGGAACGTGCAACACCCAAAGTAATGTACCGGGAACGTGCAGCACCCAAAGTAATGTAACGGGAACGTGCAGCACCCAAAGTAATATAACGGGAACGTGCAGCACCCAAAGTAATATAACGGGAACGTGCAGCACCCAAAGTAATGTAACGGGAACGCGCAGCACCCAAAGTAATGTAACGGGAACGCGCAGCACCCAAAGTAATGTACCGGGAACGTGCAGCACCCAAAGTAATGTAACGGGAACGTGCAGCACCCAAAGTAATGTAACGGGAACGTGCAGCACCCAAAGTAATGTAACGGGAACGTGCAGCACCCAAAGTAATGTAACGGGAACGTGCAGCACCCAAAGTAATGTAACGGGAACGTGCAGCACCCAAAGTAATGTACCGGGAACGTGCAGCACCCAAAGTAATGTACCGGGAACGTGCAGCACCCAAAGTAATGTACCGGGAACGTGCAGCACCCAAAGTAATGTACCGGGAACGTGCAGCACCCAAAGTAATGTACCGGGAACGTGCAGCACCCAAAGTAATGTACCGGGAACGTGCAGCACCCAAAGTAATGTACCGGGAACGTGCAGCACCCAAAGTAATGTAACGGGAACGCGCAGCACCCAAAGTAATGTACCGGGAACGTGCAGCACCCAAAGTAATGTACCGGGAACGTGCAGCACCCAAAGTAATGTACCGGGAACGTGCAGCACCCAAAGTAATGTACCGGGAACGTGCAGCACCCAAAGTAATGTACCGGGAACGTGCAGCACCCAAAGTAATGTACCGGGAACGTGCAGCACCCAAAGTAATGTACCGGGAACGTGCAGCACCCAAAGTAATGTACCGGGAACGTGCATATCACAACGTCATACTTTCCTGATAAACGATATTAGTTTGCCGCAATATTTGGTCCGTTCCCAAGGAACGCCAGTTCTATAAAGTCTTGTGCAGGTCTGGGGAGCTGTCCAACTAGCGAGGCGTAAAGCGGATAAGCTGTAGGATGTAGTGCGGCTCCCATAGAGCAGGTGAACAGCATTAATATTAACTCAAAGGGTCACATTTCTTTCTTTCCTTTTTTTTTTTTTGTGCCCTCTTTCCATCTGTTTTGTGCTTGCTCCCATCCCTCTGTTCCTTTACATCCTTTATTATACGTTCTTCAGGCTGACATCCACATTTGCCCAATTTTAACTCTTAATAGCGAGAAACGTTGATTTTGTTTCCAGCGCAGGAACTTGGCTGGTGCTGTATCAGGGTGAAATTGCATATTGTATTGCACATTTTTATTTAGGTAATGCCAGCCAGTGTTGCATAGTGCTATATGGAGGTAATATGCAAGACATAGTCCATGTAAGTGCATAATGCATTCACGTGAACATCGGGGAACGGGAGTCGCTGCCCTTCGATAACAAACTAATTTCTATCGTTAGAGGTGACGTCTGTTCTTGTCTTTGTTACTACTTTGCTGCGGTGGTTTGGTCTGCTGGCAGACACTGGGTTAGAGGGACCCTTTTCCCCAGGCCTCACTTCATGTTGTACTTGTCCCATACACTGTACACTTGCAGCTGTTGGAGACACCTGTCTTTAGCACATAGCACATTTCCAATTCCTCCGTGCCCTGCCTTCCTCGTTTCTTGGAGTTCGTGGACATGTTTGGAATGTTGCCGTCCCCCAGAAACGTGGCAGAGAGCGAGAGTCCACGCTCTGCGTGTCTTCCCTGAGCCTTTTCTAAAAAAAAATACAGCTCGTGAGAACATGTGGCATCCAAACCAGGAAACTGATGGCGGATAAAAAGGAACATTTAGCCCGATCGGTCTGTCCGTTTTCCATATTGTCTCAATACTGTCTCCATTGTACATCATCTTCCGTAACACGTGTACATTGGAATAGGGATCCTTGGCCACATCCGTGAAAACAGGACCTGCTCTCTCCAGCTTTAAAAAAAGAATTCTATAATTTCTTGATACAGTGCAGTAATGTGTAACTCTACTTAAAGCTGCAATCCCGCATCCTCGTTTTTTTTTGTTTTTTCCCCCCCTTTGGTTTAACGGGGTTGGAACCGTGCAATTTTCCGCTCCCGAGACACGTGGTTTCCAAAATACTTGCAGGTGAAGTTACTGGTTTTAAATCTGTCCGGAGGGGGGAAAGGCCACCTCAATAAAGTGCTTCAGCTCTGGGCCTCCCCGTACCAATCTTGCTAAAATAATAATAGTTATAGGGGCCTATTCACATCGATGGGGTGGGCATGTTCCTACCGAACGCTATGAAATTTGGGTAAAAACGGTATTCACAAAGAAAATGTGCAAATTTGTTAGTGTTTGGTTAAAAAAAAAAAAATGTCAAACTGCATGAGTTTGTATTTGCTTAACGAGCGAAATGAACTTAACGTTTTTTTTCGCTCCGTCATTCTGTAAGAGCTGCATCTCCCTGCACACAGAAAGCTGCATCTCCCTGCACAGCTCTTACAGGCGATCAACCTCCCTGCACAGAGAGCTGCATCTCCCTGCACACAGAAAGCTGCATCTCCCTGCACAGCTCTTACAGGCGATTGCAAAGTTTTCATTTTTATTTGTATAACATAGTATTGAAGCAGGGGGTCTCCGGAGCTGAACAGCATTAATTTCAGGTCTGGGGACCCCCTGCTTCCCAAGGTACAGGCCTCTGTAGGGGGTGCTGATATCTCCTGCAAAAGTAAATGTCCCGGTCACGTGACACGGGAGATACCGGCAACGATACAGAGACCTCTGGAAACGGGGTCCCCAGACCTGAAACTAATGTGGTTCAGCTCCGGAGACCCCCTGCTTCAGTACTATGTTATCTATATATATAATTCTGAAAATCTTGGTTGTGAGTCTCTGTAGACCATTTGATTGGTCCGTCGGTCCGCCCGCCCTCCCACGGCTCTCATTGGCCGGAGTGTTTCGCCCCCCTCGTCCCCCCATGTGTCCCGCCCCCCATGGCTCTCATTGGCCGGTGCGCTCTAACCCAGGGCTCCCCAACCCCCAGGCACACTGCTGCTGCTGCCTGAGGTGAGGAAATTGGTGGTGTTGGTGTCGGCTGTTGCTGCTGGGGGGGAAGCTTAACTGAGACTGAGGATTTTGCCCCCCCCCCCCAGCTCCGATTTTGACCCCTCCCCCAAGTTCCATTTTTGACCCCCCCCCAAGTTCCGTTTTTGACCCCCCCAGTTCCGTTTTCGACCCCCCAACACACAGTGACACACACACACACACACAGTGACAGACACCCCCCCCGCCTTCCACTCACCCCCGCCCCTGCCTTCCCCTCACGCCGCCTCCCGTCTCCCGCCTTTGCCTTTCACCCACCCCTGCGCCCCACAGCCGCAACCTGCACTCAACAGACACCTGCCACCTCTCACCCACTCGACACACACCCGCCGACCTCTCACCCACCCGACACACTCGACACGCCTGCCGCCCCTATTCACCAACATCACTGACCAGCCGTCGCACCCACTTACCACCCACCCGCCGCCTCCCGCCTCACACCCACCCGCCACACTCACACCCCTACGCACCGACATCACTGACCAGCCGCCGCCCGCACTCACCAGACACCCGCCAACTCACACCCTAGAGGGACCCCCACCCACAGCCAGCACTCACTACCCACGCGCCACAATACTGAACACTCACCCGCCGCCTCTCACCCTAGCGGGACACACACCTCACATTTTAGATCATTTATGTCCCCAAAATATACATTGTACTGTGGTGTCTTTACAATAAACCATTTTTAAACATCGTATTACATTTTCTTACATGTTTCTTTTCAACATTATTATACAACCTTTCCACCAAATAGTCATCCTATAGTTACTATATTTATACATAATACTACCTATCACGGATTTACATCCCGAGCAACGCCGGGTATATCAGCTAGCTAAAATTAAAACACACCTTCATTACTTTACTAGCTAACTGCTAAGGTAATTAAGGCGTTAATTAGCTTTACTCGGTTTGTTGGGGGCAGAGGGGATGGATGAAGCTTGTAGTTGCCCCAGGGTGGGTGGTTAGGCCTTGCAGGAGGGGTTAAACGCTAAGGTAATAAAGGTGTTTACCGCAACCCTCCCAGGAGGCGTAGCCACTTACCCTGGGGCAACTACAAGCTTCATCCACCCCCTATACCCCCAACAAACCAGTTGCTACTATTTAATCCCTTCATTACCTTGCTGGTTAGCCACTATGGTAATGAAGCTGGGCTATAATTTTATTTTTATTACCTATGATTGAAGCCGGGGGTCTCATTAGCTGATTATGTGGTTCTTCTCCAGAGACCTTTCGGTTAAATTCTATTTAGTAAAATGAAAATAAAATCCGTCATACGCAAATCGCGATTCCTATCTCGCCACCCTTTAGGTTGCGAGGTAAAAAAAAATGCAAGTGTTTAACCCTCGATTTGCATGTCTGAGCTTTGTGAATAGCCGTTTCTGGCAGAAAATGCGAGTTTGGGCTTTTTTTCCAGCTGACGCACAGCTTGTTTATAGCCAGTGATACCGGCTCATTAAAAAGCTGTTTTCAAGTGATATGGACATGTTGTTATCGAAGGTTTGCGAACAGCGACACATGCAAAATCGCTTCAAAAGTGCACTTATCGAAGGTTAGTGAATAGGCCCCACAGGCAGGAGGGGAGGAGGTGCTAGTTTTAAGGGATAATTGATTTAATGATACAACCGTCTTCTCTTGTGTGTGTCGTGTCTGTGTCTGTGTGTGTGTGTATATATATATATACACACACACACACACACACACACACACACACACAGTGTTACACAAAAAAAAGGGATTTTTTTCCTTTTTTCATCATATCTTATATATTTATTGTTCAATCCGCATGGAAAATTGCACAATTCTAGGTCTGTTATGTAAATGAACAGTATATAAGAAGCACAATGTAGACAAACTGATGTTAACGAGATCGATGTCGCTGCATGTCAACAAGCACCAGATACGCTGCGAGAGGTTCATTAAATGAAAATAGGAGTCTTTCCTTTTGTAGCTTGTAAAATGTGTTAAACTGTTGTAATCTAATCTGAAACGCTAAGATTGCTATAAAGTTGTGTATTCAAAGCTGCGGTCTGATTGCATAATCGATAACGTGTTGATCCAGCTGCTCCCACTCCTGAACTATACGTTGTTTTACTAATTATTAATTTTTCAGTCTTTCTAGAACCATCTTTTATCAGTAAATATGTTTATATAAGCGTTTTGGACCATAATTCTTGCTCTGTCTCGAGCACTTTTTAACGCGCTTCCCTTCTGCGCTAAACACCATTTTGTAACTATGCGCTTAATGACGTCATCACGCCGTGACTAATTCCGAAGAATACTTATTGGATTATCAAATAATTCTTAAATGTAGTAATCTACAGTGACAGACCTATAAATGTTCAAATATTCATGAAAATTGAGTGATATGTAAAAGGGGTTCCGTTTTTTCCCCTGAAATGTGTATATGTAATAAGCGCAAACGAGGTAAATATCAAAAGCGTATATTCACAATTACAAATATCTCACACAATCCGAGGTAAATATCAAAAGCGTATATTCACAATTACAAATATCTCACACAATCCGGACACACACACACACCATACATACATACATACATACATACATACATACACACACACATACATACACACACACATACATACATACATACATACATACATACACACATACATACACACATACACACATACACACATACACACATACACACACACATACATACTATGGCATCTGTTTCTATCACGCATGATCGAAATTACTAAGGATGGGGACGGTAGAGCTTCCTTCCTTACCGCTCGTGATGTTCCTGTACTTATCGGATTGTGTTTGATATTATTTGTAATTGTGAATATCCGCTTTTTGATATTTATCTCCTGTTGCGCTTGTCTCGTTTTCTTCTTCTTTTCTAGCGTCACACTCTCTGTCACACTCTCTGTCACACTCTCTGTCACACTCTCTGTCTGTCGTTACCTCTTTGCATTTGTTGGCATGTTTGTCCCACTGCTATGTAACTGTTTATATTTTTGGAATATACAGAACTCTGTACTCCCATTGTACTGCACTGCCGCATATGTTGGCACTTCACAAATAAATGGTGATAATAATAGTGATGATAATAATATTTGGCCTAATGCAAATAGAGCATATGTTGGAGTTTCGGTATATTAGGTGCACTCAATGACAGCTCGTATATAGGGTACGGCACCTCACACTTGGTTGACCCCTTTTTTATACACCCTGCAGTATTGTCCCCCAGCAAATCCCTGTAATCCTGTAGCTTGGGGCACTGCGGGTGAAGCCGTGTCTGTCACTGGTTACACTGATCTGTAGCCCGAGACAATGGTTTTGCAATGATATCCGGATAACGGGCACAATAAGCCCCGAGTCGCAGGAACGGGATAGCCAGCGATTCCCAGCAGTGCGGGTTCTATGTGTGTGGTTACTCTCGCTGCTATCTTGTGGGAGGGGAGGAAATTATTCATAAAAAGGTCTTATAGGTGCAATTCCACTAACTATAAAACAGACCCCGAGCTCGTTTCATGGTGAGGGCGTACGCATTGTATACTCTGTGATGTTTGTCACCGTGATTCCCAAATGGCTAGTGCAGTGATGGAGGGACGCCAGGTAGCGTATGTAAAATCCGTATACTGCAAGCCCACAGTGTGCTGCTTTGTATGTGGGACTGCCTGTAAATGTATTTCATTTGGCACTGCAAGTGTCAATCATCATCTGTTAACCCTTTAAAGAGAATATTATCTGATTATAAATATTCGGCGCAGGTTCGTCCACTGGTTTATGGAGCAGGACAAGGTTTTTACACACTCGTATTCAGGCCCTTACCTCTTACAAAGAGGCGCTGTCCCAAGTGTGAGATCACCTTGCAATTCCTGCTCCATTATTTCCAGTTACATAGAAAACTCCCAGTAGCCCCAAAATCGGCACATGGACTCGTGATATTTAGCGTTATGACCTCACAGATTCAGGATCATTTTGCAATGCAAATATACATATTATGGATCGAACTTCCTGCCACTTATTATGGACCCACTGCTAAACGTGGTACTGAATGTGTTGCATGGCTAAGTTCTCTCCCTTGATTGCAGCTCTGGTATTTATGGATATATAGGTGTGGCCCCTCTGCTGCTTGGATCTGAGCACGTCTGTATTTACAAGTTGGAATAGCAGGAGAGGTGCGGCTGATATTTACCACTCTGGACTTCAAGGTGCCTCCGAACTCTCCACATTTATTTATATTCCATCATTTTCTGGTTTCTCACTAGAGAAAATGGCATTGGGTTTACGGAAGGTAAATTTGGTCGTGTATTTCTAGGCTGTGAAATAGTTGCGTGTTCACTATTTTACATTTTGCAGCCTAGAAATACATGTCCAAATCTGCACAGCTGGTTTTGGATTCAGTCCAATGTCTCTCCCCTTCAGTTGTAACTTTGCAGCACAATAGGCAGGTAGGGCTGTAAGAGGAACATGTTTGGCTGGAAGCATGGTATTATTTTCTGGAAGGGACTGCTTTAATTGCTGTGTACAAGGAACTAGTAGTTGATGTCAGAATTATAAAGCATTTCAGGTGCTTCCAGCGAGTGAGCATGGATATAACTCGTCGCCTCTCCTAGGACACTTCCGTGGGGCCACTTATTTGGGCTGTATGGTGTTTATACGTTTTGACCAAAACAAAGTGTGTGTGTGTGTGTGTGTGTGTGTGTGTGTGTGTTTTAGCAACAAAGCTTTGTCCCAATAATGTAAGATTTATGGAAATTAAAAATAGATTGCATCTTCTATAATAATCTCTTGGTCAAATGTTGAAATACCAATCAGCGCTGAGATTGAGTATCATGATTTCATACAAAGTGGCTACATCTGTAGGTTTCTAGGTACAGCATATAGGGTAAGTTCACTAAAGTGTTAAGCGGAGCGGGAAATGCTTCTGTGTATGAGGCATTGCGCCCCTTCCCCAGAGCTGAGCGGCGCTGCTCCCGGGATCCTCTGGTTCGTCAGACACTTACAGGTGAAGGTATCGGCGTTTCTGACCCCTCAAGGGGAAATGCATTATAGTTTCGGCTTTCTTTTCCCCAGCATGACACAGAAGGTTTAAAAACCAGAAAGTAATACCGGTGCTTTTACCAATAAGTATCTTGTGAACTGGGGGGTCCCCTGGGCTATGAATAGCGAGGTTAATCGGACCCCCTGTTCACGATAACCTGTTGTGTGGGTGAGGTTAGGGGGATTGCCAGAAGCCTGGGTTTTCGTTTCATTTTAGTAACTGCACTTTAATTTTTTTTAATTACTTGAACTTTGGTCATTCTTCTAGCTGGTTTTATGATGCCAATAACTTCACAGTGGACTCGGGCGAACTTACAGATATCTCCTTGTAGGTGTTCTAGCTTCATAAAAAAACCACCGTGCTTTTTATTTGAGCGCGGCTGATCATGCGCTGCTTATTACGTCAAAATGGCCCCTACTGGTTCCAGGTGTTGACGTTATTCGTTTTTGGAAAGGGACCCAGTTAAAAACCAGTGGAACTGACCGAGACCCCGCCAGGCACAGAGGAATTCTGAAAGGTTTTGCCAAAGCCACGTTAGGGCGTCCACGTTCAGTCAAACACAGGTATTTTGTCCACCTTCTGCCACTCCGGGCGAATATTTGTGAGGTTCAGACTTGAACGTGGCACTCTCTCCTTTCTTTGTATCTCGGCGAATAAACCATAACATACTCTGGTTGTGGAAAGCACTCGGAGAAACCTGAGGTACAGCATAGTAGAGATGACATTACAGACATGTCCAGCTTTTTAGTCGGCTCAGAAAAACAAATATAACGGGTGACGTTTTGGGCCTATCGGACCCTTTTTCAAGCGCCTACGCCAGTCGTTATCACAGCTGGTATTTCTAGTGGTTGTGATTTAAGCCCCAATCTCACTAAAAATATTAGTCACAATAGTGGCTGGTGTAGGAGGCCAGGAACATTGCTTTATTCTTGTGTTGTTGAGTAAATATTGATTTTATTGGAATATTGGGACTGCAGGCAAGGATTCTGCAAATAAGCACCCAATGCGTGTGTTCCTTTTAGCTTCCTATGCATTTTTTGTACATGGCTTGTACTTGGCTGCAGAATCCGCGCACCCTCTTGGCTGTTTGTGTCCTTGTTAAACTCATCACTTTGATCTCGGTCACTGGCTCTGAATTGTGATGTTGGTTGAGGTTGCAAATCAGACTCCATTCATTTGAGTAAAATGTGACAACCGCTCCCCATGCACAGCAGAGAGCACCCCGCTGCCTTCCATACATCATTCTATACCGCAAGAGATACATACAGATATAAAGCGCACTTTCAAGTATCACGCTTGGTAAAATATTGTATAAATGTTTAAATCTTCCAGATGTGAACGTGCTTTCCCTGTATGTTTAACCTCTTTGTTGCCAGAAGTATCCGTTCGTTCTTCGTACTGAAATATTCCCATAGTCACAAGGCGGCACTGTATGTCACTGAGTATCTTACACCAGTGGTGCTCCAACTCCAATCCTCAAGACCCCCAACAGGTCAGGTTTCCAGGATACCCCTGCTTCAGCACAGGTGAGGCAGTCTTCGACTGAGCACCCGGGCTGGAGCAGGGATATCATGGTGGCTCAATCAGGGGCTCAGTCGAAGACTGCATTACCTGTGCTGAAGCTGTTTGGGAGGGGTGGGGGGGGAAGTCTTGAGGACTGGAGTTGAGCACCCTGCTCTACACATTACCGTACTGATTTTGTGTCCAGCTTGGCCCATGTTCTGCATGTTCTGGACACCTCCCTCCTGTAGGGTTAGGTTTCGAGGTTGTAGGGTGCTGGTGCCTGGCAGTGGTGTTCGGCCTGTGTAATTATTAGGGAGCTCCCAGGAATTGTTCTGTATCCTTTTGAATGCAGATGTTAAGCCCTCCGTTTAACATCATTGGAAGTATTCCTGTACTGTGCACCATGTTTGTTTTCACAAAGAAGTGCTAATATTCTGCTTTAGAAACACATTGCTGCGATACTTTATGGGCCCATTTTGCAACTAAAGGGTTAAGGGTTTAATCGCCCCACAAACCGTCCCAGCTGCAGATAATTTGAGCCATTTATCACCATTAACGAGCCAATTAAATATTTCTTCCCTTTCCCCCTTGCGCAGCGCTTTCCTGGTTATAGGATAGCTCGTTACCAGGGGGCCGATGCCACTTTAGGATCTTAATGACCTGCTTATTGCTCACTCATTATTTATTCTTCCCCCACACACAAGCTACGGGTCAGAGGATCACTTTCCCTTTGTTCGTGTTGTTTCCCTTTTCCTCTGACGCCCTCACACAGACTTTACCCCGTGAGACTCTGCTGCCATTACTAGGGATTGCACAGGCAGGCCTTGTTTGGTTACCACGACAACCACCCAGCATGGTGACACACTGGCTGACGTCCCTGGCGTGGTCACATGCCCCTCTTGTGACGCCGATTCCGGTTTCTTTTTGCTCTTGCTGTTTTGGTGACTGGACCCTCCGTCTTCTGCTTGCGTGTTTTTGTGTTTTAACCATTTCTAGACCACGGACTCGCATGATGATGATTTGCAAGCTGTTGTGCTGAAATGTAGGGCATGCAAAATATATCAAAGTGATCCTATTAAAAATAACTTACTTTTAGGATCTCCCTACATTTCTTGGTAGATTTTCAATGAAAGTTTTTACACTGTATGTAAACAAATAAAAATTATTACTTTTTTTTTTTAATCTACTTCCCTGTGGAGAAAATCCGGAAAAAACAAATGCCTCTAATGTTTTATCTAGGAAGTCCCACCTTTATCCTATCAAACGCTTTCTCGGCTTGTAGGCTCCGCAGCATAGCTTTCAATTTAGACTTGCATGTCTGGTCAATAACCATTAATAAATTTTCTTGTGTTTTCTGACGCCTGGCGCTCGCTCGCACATCCCACCTGATCATGGTGAATTAGTCGTGGGTGCATTGGGTTCAACCTGTTGGCTAAAATGTTGTTATAGATTTTCAGATCCGTGTTAAGCAGGGAGATTGCCCTGTAGCCACCACAACATCAAGGGTCCTTTCCCTCTTTAGGGGTCACCACTATATTGGCCTTTGTCATCTGTGGGGGAATTTGTTTTCCGCTGAGAAAATAATTAAATAGATCCAACAGCCAAGGCCCTAAAATTCCTATAAAATTTTTATAGTACAAATGTGAAAAACCACCTGGGCCCCGGTGCCTTCGATGGTTTCAAAGAGCTGACCGCCCGACTTATTTTTGCATTATTATGATCTTCCTCTGTCCATTTTGGGAGGGCACAGTCTCTCAGATAGTCTTCAATCTGGGTCAAGCCCGGAACTTTTGCATTCGGGGTTGAAGTATCTAGATCGTAAAGTTCCGTATAGAATTTAGCGAATTCCTCTGCGATCTTTGAGGGGTTGTAGGTCACTCCTCCACTTTTTATCCTAATAGTGGGAACTGAGGCGCTCGCCCTGATCCCTCTAAGTTTGTTTGCCAATAGACAATCTGCCTTATCTCCCTTGTCATAATACGTCTTCTTGTTCCAAGTAAGGGCCTTCTCAACATCCTCCAGTTGTAACCTCTTAAGTTCCTCCCTTGCCTGGTACAAAATTTGATACACTTTCCTCAATGGATTTTTTTTTTTTTTTTTTTTTTAATTGAGCTTTCCAACTTTATAATTTTTTCCATTAAACATTTTTGTTTTTCCATTTTTATTCTCCTTTTGTATGATGCTATTGAAATAAAATGTCCTCTGTTGCTTTATGTGCCTCCCATAGAATCGCTGTTGATTCTACAGAACCATTGTTAGGCCGAAAAATAGTTTTTGAGTGAGTCTCCAATTTGTGCGCTAATCTCCGGATAATTTAGTAAAGAATCATTCATCCTCCGATGAAATGACTGAATCTTAGCGAATGGTGGGTCAATCAGGATTGCCACCGGGCTGTGGTCCGACCACGTGATAGGCCCTATATCTGAGTGGACCAATACTTCCAGGATATTTTGGAGATACAAAATATTATCGATTTTCTAGAATACGAATAGTGTGGAGGCGAATAAAAATAATGATCTCTCTGCCCTTTTATATGAGCAGCGCCAGGCATCCAACAGTCCAAACTCTTTGATTAGCAATCTAAATGTCTTTGCTACACTGTACGTCATTGCAGAGTGTGAATGTTCTGGATATGCGGACTTCTCCACATCTCTGCTTCTTTTAGGATCGTCCAATCTCGGTCCCAACGCTCTGTGAGCTCTGTCCATCATAAGTTCATGGTCTTGTAGTTGGGGATCTATTGACAGGAAGAGCCTTTTGAGATATGGCTGACTCTGGGATATGGCGGATTTGCAGGTTCTGCCTTCGTTCCCTATTCTCAAGATCATCCGTACCGTCTCGCATAGCTCTCATCTCTTCGCTGAGACACAGGACCTCATCATCCGTAGTTACCTGGTTCTGTAAGGTGGCATCCATTTTATTTTCCAGCTCTGTGGTTCTCTTGGGCTTGGGCCATGGTGCCTGCGCTGAGGCGGGCGGAGGCTGTGGGAAAGCGGGTGCTTTCCCTGGCCATGGTGGACGGCATTACTCGGGGCGTCACGGAGCTGGTTCGGCCTCATTGCGCGAACCGCTCACGTGACCTGTCTGTCGCGCTGAGTAACTGATTCCTCACGCAATGCGCGCCCCTTCCTGCTTCCGCGCGGACGCAAGCCACATGGGCGCAACACTGCCCTAAGGCAGTCTGTTCGCTCAGCGTGCGGGCGCCTCCACACGGTCTGTAGTACCATGGCCCCAGCCTTAGCCAGTGAAGAAATCTCTGCCTTAAATTCTTTACAGCTCTGTCCTGAGCTGAGTAGAAATACACTTGCATTTCTCTAAGCATACACTGCTTTGTGATCACTGGGTCTTCCTCTGCAGTGACTCTCTCTCTCTCAGCAGCAGCTCTCACCTCTGATTCTTTCCCTGCAGTATCCCTGTTTGCTGAGTTTCTCAGCATTGCTCGTCTCTCCATGGCTTCTCCTTCTGATCCAGCAGCCTGCTTCTCTGGGGCTGGTGCTGAGTGCTCCCGTGCGCTCAGATCGGCGCCATCTTTGTTTGTTTTTTCCTTCTCAGTAGTCGCCGACTGAACCCGGACAAAACGGGAGAGATCCGGGGTCTCCGGTTTCCCGTCCTTCCTGTGGGACATTTCCTCTGGTTCCCTCGCCTGCCGCTGCAGTCTGTGGCTCAGAAGAAGGTACCGATCGGGGGTAATTTTAAAATATAGTGGCGGAGTGCACAGAGCTACATTAGCAGACGTGCATCCGTGATGTCATGCGCGTGCCCCCCAATAATTTCTTTTAATGCTAAAAACAAAGGCGATGCAGGATACAGAACTGCCTTCTGTTTCACCCCTTTTACCGCTAACGCTCTCTGTCGCCTTAAACCCTTTTCCCAACTCGAAGCCCCTTACCTGTGGAACTCCCTCATACTCGGTATACACCAAGCACCTTCTCTCCCCACCTTTAAGTCAAACCTTAAAACTTGCTGCTTAAAGTAAGCATCCCAATAGCCCTGACTCATGGCTACTGTCCCTCACCAATAATTGTGACCAAGCACTGCCATCTACTGCAATTCCCCACCATCAAGGCCAGGCACTGTCCGCTTCTGTAAGTCTCCTACCACACCACTTGGATTGTAAGCTCTCCGGGGCAGGAATTTCCTTTCCTATTGTCTTACTTTGTTGCACCTATTATAATTTCCTGTTCTGTATTGTCTCTTTTGTAAAGTGCTGAGTACACCGACGTTATATAAATAGATACATACATACATGCTCTAAATAGAAAAGTGCTTTTAAAGCATCATTCTCTAGTCAGAGGGTCCTCAATCGGTTCGTTCCCAGCTTCTATGGTAAGACTCCACCCTCTCGCAATCGAATGTCTCACAAAGACGCATAGACGGGAATAACCAACGCATTTTGTTGCCTTGCAAATTTCATTCAGGGCACTTCACTTTGCTTTTGTCTTTAACAATGTTTAAATAAGTGCCTAAAGTTTCCTGCATTAGGAATGAAGCCCACGTGGATGAAATACTTGGTAGCACTGCCGAGATGTAACGCAGTTGAGACAGATCTTGGACGAAGTGCTTGTAGTTTTTTTTTTTTAAATGTTATAGTGATTATCAGTTTTTTAATATAAGCTTTGGAGTAATTTAATGAAAGATGGCAAAAGAATAAATACACCCCGGTGATGGGAGAGTGGAGACTAAAACGGCAAAGGTTATACAAGATGGAGAATGTGCCTGGCAGATGGGAACGTGTGAATTTTATTTATATATGTACAGCGAGTCAACAGCATTCCACTAATGGTCCACTTAGTGCCTCAGTGTTCCGGCACAAGGTCGATGGATCTGAAAGGTTGTAACAAAGGAGGGAGAGGGAGTAGGGGGTATGATACCTTTTTATTGTGTTTGATATATTACAAGCTTTCCAACCTCTCCTCAGGGGGTTACCCGGTGAAGGACCCTGAGGTCAAAAAGCTTGTAACATTTCAACTACTTGTTGGTCCAATAAAAGGCATCATACCACCTATCCCCTCCTCCTTTGTTACTACATGGGAGGCAGGACCCACCCTTCTTTGCTAGAAAAAAAAGTGCTGTTTTTGTGGGGAGGGGTTACATTTCTTTGCATAACTGAAATATGTTGAGTTCCTTCTGGCAAACAAACTGGTCAAGGCTGCAGTCCCACTTAATGTTTATCAGACTTGTATAACACAGTGCTAATTTTATTTTTAATTAAAAAGTTTTTAAAAAATACTTCACGGGTTAATGTCATCGATATAACTCTCCTAATAATGACCTTCTCCAGAATATGGCTCAGTTTACTTTGCAGCTCTAATAATGAGATCTGTTTAGCCCCACTTGTGATGCAGGAATATCTCCCGTAATGTACAAACTGAACTGTCCCTCAGCAGGATTGTGGCTCATAGATTGAAAATAAAACTATTCACTTTAATTAAAGAGCAAATATTATAGGCCTTTATCCTGGATCTTGCCGCTTGTAATGTAAGTCTGCAATGAATGATATTATACACTGTGGTTATAACTTTGTGATAGAAATGAAAAAAAAAATGGATGTTCCAAACGGTTCTAAGTGCCTGTATATTTATATATCGCCAGCCAGGTTTCTCAGCACTGCACAATGTTTGTAACATTACAGGGAATATAATATAGATGGGATAAGTGCACCAAGACATCAATGTAACATTAGGAGAAAGTTTCTGCGTCTAAGAGCTTACAGTCTAATCGGCATGTGGCGAGACTAACAGAAACAGTAGGAGTAAATGTAACTGCATTGGTTAGAGTGTATATGAGAGAATACTGTCGTTTTTAATGAGTAGTGATCATCCAGGACTTTTTAAATGCTGTGTTGTACAGGGGAATTTTCAGGTGGGTAGCTTGGAGAGAGAGCAGGGGCTTGGTGGACATTGAGGGGGACGGAGTTCTAGAAGTAGGTTGCAGCAGGTGATGTACCTGGGGCGGAAAAGGGGAAGATAAAGAAATCGGAAAGGGAACAGTTGTTGTTGGTGAAGTAAATGTTTAAGTAGTGGTCATGGTTATGGGACGTAGTCCATTGGTGAAGGTCATAGCGGGAGGTTGGAGAGAGAGTGGAAAGCCTACGAAACAGATGAGTATTAATACGACGATTACAATCTCCTAGGTGAAGGGTTGGAGACGAGAGAGATTAAAAATTAGGATAGTGGAAGAAAAAGGAGAACCATAATTGACAGCAATAAGCAGGGTGATGGATAGTGGGGAAACGCAAAGGATAGGATGGACAGAGAAGCAGGAACAGATAATGGAGGGAGGTGGCAGTGGAGAGAGCTGAAATCCCACTTCCTCCACCACAACCTTGCGGGCGAGGTGTATGAGACGGGCAGGCCACCACCATTTCGTCTCTGCAGCAAGTTGCAGAGGCAGTTTCAGTCAAAGCAAGGAGAGTTAGGGAGTGAGACAGGAAAAGGTCACGTAGACTTAGGACCTGTGAGCGAGGGAGCGAGTATTGTGACTAAAAGAAAAAAATATAAAACAATTAAATTGTGCAAACATTTTGACAATTTTTTTTTTTTCTAACAATTGTTTTTGTCGAGATACAATAGAAACAGAGGAGCGCTCCAAAATAATGCTCAAGTGGCGAGTATTTATTCATCTAACGTTTCAGTCCAACACAGCTGGCCTTTCTCAAGGCTGAGACCGACGCGTTGGATGAGTAAATATTAACCACTTGACCCCTATTTTTGAGCGCTCCTCTTTTTGCTTAATTTCTACGGCTTTTCACCGTTGAGTTTCAGCACCCGTAAGTATTGATTTTTGGGTGCACGTATACCTTATATATATTTGGGACTGCATATAAATAGAGTAATTAAAACGTTTGTGTGGGTGTGTTTATATTTTTAAATTGTAACATTGCATCTTTGTTTAAGTAACCTATTTTTATTTTTATTTTTTAGGAAAAGAGGAGTAGAAGTCATACAGGTGAGTACTATGCATTTTATGTTCTTAATAAGTTGTTTTATTTGAATGGAAATATGCCAAATGTTGCTCTGTCTGCAACCTCTGTATGTATTCTGCTTCTGTAACCGTTTCATCGCAGCGTGTGGGTAATACATTGCAGAACAGATTCATAGGAACAAAGTCTATGTTTTGTTGACCGTTCTAAACATGCAGTACAGCCGGGGTACGCAAACTTCTACGTCTGCGGCCCCCTGCCAGATCTCCCCGCTGCTTGCGCCCCCATCCCCTTCTCGGCTCTGGCGTCAAATGACGCTGTGGGGTCGTGACGTCACGTGACCCCCGCGGTGTCACTTGACGCCGTGTTGCCATGGAGACGCGTCGCTGGAAGCAAAGGTAAGTAAATTTACAGAGGCTTCACGTGGTCAATTTAATTTGTGTGATTTCATTTAAATGCCTTTGGGGAAGCGCAGGGCTTCTGTAAAAGCAGCCCCCCCCCCCTTGAAAATCCCACACCCCCAGTTTAAGCACACCCCTGCTGTATATCGTCATCAGTTTCAGCGCAGTGCTTGTAAAATGTGAGAGCAGACACTGTTTTGAAACGGGAAGATTAGCATGTTACAGGAAAGTTTCTATTTAAGTTTCCTTCCAAATTTAAGTTCTTTCCTGTGTATCTTGTCTTTTGACCGTATTTGCCAGTTTTAACCCATTTACTATAGGAACTTCCCAGTGGGAAAGGAGATTGTGTATTTGTTGTACACCCTTCTGCTTCTGAATGAATTGCAGCCAAGAAATATTTTGTATTTGTGTACGTCTGTTAAGAGACAGAAGTAGAGTTTGCTGTAAGCGTAATATGAAAAAAATAATTACAAGAAATGTAGAAATATTGCTTTCGAGTAAACCAGCAGATTTGGGTCAAAAAGCTACTTTTCTTGGTGGAGAAATGGATATAAATTCAGGTTTATTTTAATTCTGCTACACTCCAAGTTTCAACAGTAGATATTGGTGCAAAATCTGAGTATTCCTGAAGCGTTCTATTCTTGTCGCAGGCAATCCCTGCAGTGTACAAGGAACCAACTTTTTTTTTCCCCAAACATTTTTATTGGGTACTAGTAATAATAATAATAATAATACTGTTAATAAAGAAAAATTATAGCAATAGTAAGCAACAATACAAGGGTATACAGGAGAGCATAGATCCAAAAGTTCTTCTTAAAAAAAAATAGATCAACTTTTTTTTTTTTTGTTTCAAATATTTTTTTACTGGGACAGCGGATTACAAACCACATTCGTGGTTTTATTTTTAAAGAATTATATTTGTTGAAATGTCCATTGCTCCTTCTTTATATTTACAACATACATAAAGTATCAACTAGTTGGTGAGGAACCATGTCAGTTTAGTTAAAGTTCCTACCGTATAAAACTATTTCAAACGTTTCTTTTACATTTAACGTTACAGCAGCACAATTACGGTGTGTGTGA
The DNA here is from genome assembly GCF_040206685.1 of Ascaphus truei. Classification (NCBI taxonomy): domain Eukaryota; kingdom Metazoa; phylum Chordata; class Amphibia; order Anura; family Ascaphidae; genus Ascaphus; species Ascaphus truei. The sequence continues at coordinate 42,369,852 of NC_134491.1, forward strand.
GAATCTAATTAGAAATCCCTGTTTTTCTACTATTTTAAAAGTAATGCAATTTCTTTTTTTATCAACAACACATTCAAAACGCATAATAATTTGTTCTCCCACCGGGACCCCCTAATGCTGCTCCCTGTAGAGAAACGCTTACATAAGCTATTGGAAATGGGGTCCAATAATATTTGCCACCCTATTTAACAAAATGTGGGCGATTTTTTTTAAATAATTTTTTTAATTTTTCCTCCTTGCATCTTTAGCTTTGCTGCTCTGTAAAAAGAACTCCAGATTGCATTGCAAAAGTAGAATATTGTTGATAGAATATTTCCCTGTTAGAAAATGAATGTAAACTGATTTAATTTTAATCTCCATCACGTTCAGAGCGTCCAGCAACGTATTGCAACGCGGCATGACGCATTCCCCCTGGCATGGAAGGGGTCAACGAAACAACATTATGTTTATTTTATTTTTTTACACTTTTCTGTCCCCGTTTCTACCAGTTTACCTAGATTGACATTTCAGGAAGATGGGAAGTAAAAAATATTATAATAATCACAATGTGCAAATAGTCTCTGCCTGCAGGAACTTGCACACGCGTGTGCGTGTAGGGGTACAGTTCTGGTCATACTTGCTGATTTCTTGCAGTGGATGGGGAATGGAAATGTGTCCACATATTCCCGTGATCCAGTGTTTTGAAGGGGTTAAAGTGACCCAGGGGTTCAGTGGGTTATGTTGGGTACAGCTAAATCGGGGGTAGCCAACTTCAGTCCTTAAAGGCCACCAACAGGTCAGGCTTTCAGGTTATCCCTGCTTCAGCACGGGTGGCCATCATTTTCTGAGCCACTGATTGAGCCACTTGTGCTGAAGCAGGGATATCCTAAAAGCCTGACCTGTTGGTAGCTTTTAAGGACTGGAGTGGGCCAAACATAAGCTAAATTATCATCTCCAATTGGCTTTCCATATTTGGCACATGGAGTTGCATGCAACCTTGTTATGCTGATCTCTAGCCTTTACCTGTAGTCTCGTGCACAGAAGGGGTTCTCAGCCGGAAGTGAAGATGATTAATAATTTGGCGCTGCTTATACATGGTGTTTCCGGGTGGTGTGTTTTTTATTTTTTTTATTTTTTTAAATCAATGTTTTCTTTTTATTAAAAAAAATATATATATTTTAAAAAATCTGTAATTTATAAATTAAAACAAATTGAGATGCAATCGAATTTGGTATTTATCGGTGCAGTTTATTTTTAGTTTCCATGCTACCTTTGTCTTGTACCTGTGGCTGAGCTGCTACATGAGGTGGAACGCAATGATACAAACCAATAAATTTAGATGAGCAGCGGGTATTGTTTTTCGATAAAGATACCATTTACATAGCAGTCTGCCCATTTTATTCTTGTTTGCTGTCAAACCCATTAATAATCCGCTTCGTGTTTCCCTCCCCTGGGTGATAGTTTCTTTATACACTACCCTTTTAGTTTACAAAGATGTTCCGGCATTCCCCCTCTGGCCATAGCATGAGATCTTGAGTCCTGCTTTGCGGGGTATTTACAGAATATGCGTGCGGTCACATGGTTTGGAACGAGACAGATTTCCACGTTTTTGGTTGCTAGGGGAACCGCTGTGTATTTGAAAACACCAGGAATGGTTTTATTTTCACATGAAATATTAACGGTAGCAGCTCACAAGAAGAGCATCGGGAAAATGCGAGGCACTTAAAGTACCAGGCCAAAAAAAGCCTACAGACGTCGGGAACTGATCAGATTGGGAGACTTGGCGTAAAGTCACTGCCGGAACGCTGTTTATCATTTGCATGCCTGGATATCCAAAAGAAAAAATAAACATTGCCCTAAGCATGCAAGAATTGAGCCACCTTTGCTGAATCAGGGATATCCTTTAACCCTGATCTGTCGGGGGGTCTTGAAGGCTGAAGGTGAGAACCCTGCGATAGACCACTCACAACATTAATAATGCTTCATCCTTAAATCCGGGCGGTGTCATTTTCCACCAACTGTTTTAATTCTACTTTTGTTCAAGAACAAGGTTTTGAAGAGCGTTCTGTTGAGGGGAAATAAGAATGGACGCGTTGACAGGCCGATCGCCTTGGGAGAGCTGGATCCTCCAATTGGTCCTTTAGAATGTTCCATGCATCTCCAATCCATAAGGGACTTTCACTTGCAGTGTTAGAAGTTTCTTTTCACACCTGACCCAGGTTAATGCATATGTTTGGACAATATTCTACTTCACGTGGGGGAAACTGTAAATTGTCCTCAATTCAGCCTGTACTGTGTATTTTGTTTTAAGGTAAAGACAGACTTGGCTGTTAAATGTTTTTTTTTTTTTAGTTTTCTTTCACTTGTACAAATTCTCTGTGCTTTTCTGTATTCGTGTTGCTTACATCCGCTACACACTGGTATTCTATATCATTATCTTGTGAGATTGTTCTCATGGAATTATTCGCACACACACAGAAAATTGCGACGGTCTGGATATGCTATTGATTTATTTATTTATTTATTTATTTAACACAAAGGAGTAGAAATTTCGGAGGAGCCGTGACCTTAAGGCTGAGGCCATAGAGGGTTGAGCCGAGCCGCGCTGACACTGAGGCTCGCCTGCTGAAATCTGCGCAATTTCATGCCCATGCAGGCGAGACAGCGGGCGCGGTCGGAGGCGGGGGGGACTGAGGGAGGCGGAGCAGTGACGTCGCTGGGCCAATCGCCCGTGACGCACAGACGTCACGGCGCCGTGACGTTGACACAGCTCCGCGCTGATTGGATGTTTTCAGCCGACAGCGCGCTGAAAAACAGCTTGGCTGCCGGCTGAAAACTCCAGCGCCTCAGCACGCCTGCGGACGCTCACGTGAGCCCCCTCTCAAGGCATCCTCATTGAGGATGCAGGGGCTCAGCGCGAAGCGTCCGCACGGCTCAGCACGGCCTGTCCTTCTATGGACTCGGCCTAACACTTATACCTGTTAAAACGTTATTGCACTATTTTTGTCTTTTCCTATTCTTCTCTTGGGGTGCCTTCTTATGCTTTGAACTTTGGAGACCGATCCTACCTAAGGGTTTCAGCACTATATGTAGATATATAGATATATATAGTGTATGTATTCACAAAATAACCTTTTCACACTAGTGGCAATATCCACTAACTAAATCTGTTGCACTATTTCGATACACGAATAAATAAAACGTTTGATATACCTGTTTTTTATTATTCTCATGTAGAATCTGGGGGAGCGCCAATCTTAAACACCTTTTTTTGGGGTTTACATCCACTACTACATTATTGTGAAATGTCCCCATTGTTTTTTACTCTTCTTTTGTGTTTGGGAAATATCTTCTTACCATGTCCAAATGTTTTATTTGTTATTTCCGTTTTATGTTTATGTTATTTATTATTTTTTTTCAACGGCAATGTTCTGCTGTGCTGAAATCTTAATGAGAAGTAATAGTTTTATGGACTTATAGAAATAGCTATCATGGGTATAATCTAATGATACTTTTGCTGTTTAACTGGTCTTGAACTTTGGAACGACTGTGGCATCTTTTCCTCCCTTAAATATGAGCTCGAACAAAATACTTTAGGCATTGCACATTCTGTGAGATTTCAGAAGAGCTGTTATAACACGTTTCATAATTTAAAACTTGTTTAACGGTTAACTTGTTTTTGCGTAACTGCAGTTCTTATACAGGTACTAATATACCTTTTAGAACATACACACGTAAATAATTCTAAGCCACATCACCCAGGAAGCCATGTTGAATGTTTACATTTAAATTCTCATGCCCAAATGGGATTAATGATACTGTCTGCAATGTTCTCATTATTGACCATGCTCTGTTTATCTAGCTGCTGTTAGATTGAACATGACCTGCTTTGCAGCTTCCACAACTTTATAAAATGGCGATTCAGCCTAGTTGGGGCAATGAAAACACCGGAAAATAACAAAAAATAAACCTTGGCATCCCTAGTGATGTATTTATACACATAAATATAGACATGAGCGAGTCTGGATTGTTGAAATCTGAATCCTCCTCGAACTTTGGTGATCAAAGCCAGGGATTGCTCAAGACCCTCCAACAGGTCCGGTTTTAAGGATATCCCTCCTTCAGCACAGGTTGCTCGATCAGTGGCTCCGTTTTTGACTGCACCACCTGTGCTGAAGCAGGGATATCCTGAAAACCTGACCTGTTGGAGGGTCTTGAACTGGAGTTGAGCCCCCCTGATCTGTGCACTAAATAAAAATATCACTTGCAGTATGGCTTGGATTTGCATGGTAGGCCCAAACTACTGTACAGACATACCCCGGTTTAAGGACACTCACTTTAAGTACACTCGCGAGTAAGGACATATCGCCCAATAGGCAAACGGCAGCTCACGCATGCGCCTGTCAGCACGTCCTGAACAGCAATACCACCTCCCTACCTGTACCGAAGCTGTGCGCAAGCGGGGAGACTATAGAGCCTGTTACAAATGCGTTATTTACATCAGTTATGCACGTATATGACGATTGCCGTACAGTACATGCATCAATAAGTGGGAAAAGGTAGTGCTTCACTTTAAGTACATTTTCGCTTTACATACATGCTCCGGTCCCATTGCGTACGTTAATGTGGGGTATGTATATATGCGTACGTTAATGTGGGGTATGAATATATGCGTACGTTAAGGCGGGGTATGTATATATGCGTACGTTAATGCGGGGTATGTATATATGCGTACGTTATGGCGGGGTATGTATATATGCGTACGTTAATGCGGGGTATGTATATATGCGTACGTTAATGTGGGGTATGTATATATGCGTACGTTAATGCGGGGTATGTATATATGCGTACGTTAATGTGGGGTGTGTGTATATATGCGTACGTTAATGCGGGGTATGTATATATGCGTACGTTAATGCGGGGTATGTATATATGCGTACGTTAATGTGGGGTATGTATATATGCGTACGTTATGGCGGGGTATGTATATATGCGTACGTTAATGCGGGGTATGTATATATGCGTACGTTAATGTGGGGTATGTATATATGCGTACGTTAATGCGGGGTATGTATATATGCGTATGTTAATGCGGGGTATGTATATATGCGTACGTTATGGCGGGGTATGTATATATGCGTACGTTAATGCGGGGTATGTATATATGCGTACGTTAATGTGGGGTATGTATATATGCGTACGTTAATGCGGGGTATGTATATATGCGTACGTTAATGCGGGGTATGTATATATGCGTACGTTAATGTGGGGTGTGTGTATATATGCGTACGTTAATGCGGGGTATGTATATATGCGTACGTTAATGTGGGGTGTGTGTATATATGCGTACGTTAATGCGGGGTATGTATATATGCGTACGTTAATGCGGGGTATGTATATATGCGTACGTTAATGCGGGGTATGTATATATGCGTACGTTAATGCGGGGTATGTATATATGCGTACGTTAATGCGGGGTATGTATATATGCGTACGTTAATGCGGGGTATGTATATATGCGTACGTTAATGTGGGGTGTGTATATATGCGTACGTTAATGCGGGGTATGTATATATGCGTACGTTAATGTGGGGTATGTATATATGCGTACGTTAATGCGGGGTATGTATATATGCGTACGTTAATGTGGGGTGTGTATATATGCGTACGTTAATGCGGGGTATGTATATATGCGTACGTTAATGTGGGGTATGCCTGTAGTTTCCGTTCTGCTCAGACCTGGTGATATTCACCTAGTTATAAATCCGTCTCTCATGTCGACAAGGGAAGAGCGGATTGGAGCATGTGGGTTAGCTGGTACAGAGGCAAAAAGATGGACCGAGAGAATAACATTTATTTAACTCATACGTTATATATTATTTGTTTATACTATTGTTCTAGTATAGGACTAAGACATATGGCAGAGACCTGGCACCCACCAGCCAACCCCTCTGTGTTCCATTTGGGTACCTGGGGCCAGGTATTTATTTTTATTTCAATTGCGGTAAGTGAGCAGGAAAATATGCCTACTAACCTATCTGTCTCATTACCAGTGAATGCGAGTCAATACAGTTGGACTACAACAATTACAGTTAACACCTTTTTATCTGCTGGCTTACAATAGTGAATGTAATACGGAGGCATACAGAATGAGATGGCTGTGTGCCTGGGTATATGTTACTAGGCATAGAAACCATCTCGCGCTCTGCTGCTCTCTCAAAATATAGATCAATATATTACAATTTGTTTTTTATTTAACCTGACTCCTCCCTGCCTACCGCTCCTCAGCCAATGATTTGAGCCTTCCCCGTAACCTAGCAACACACCTTCAACCAATCCCTGAACACCTGCCTTATCTCCGCCTGGTAACAACCTACACCTTTCCCGCCTAATTCACCAGCTTCCCATTAACCAATCACCTTTCGGCCCCTCTGACAGAGGGGAATCGGGGGTCATTCTCTGTCCCATGTCACACTATGGCTAATTGCCTCTGGGGCTTTCATTGTTTTCTGCTAAGTGGGGTTACACTTTTTGGGCGGAAGGGCTTGGAACAAGCGCTCAGGGCTGGTGTTCTGCCTGATGGGACACTCGTAATAAGAATATTAATAATACTTATGTTACAGAACACAATACATTACTGTCACAGAGTCCGGTTCCTGAAGAACTTGCAATCTAGAACCTGTGGCAGACGGACATAAGGCCCAATATCACGCAGAGTTGCTTCTGTTGTTGTTCTGGATAGAACATGCCAGCAAGTGAAATCCCCAGTTAGGGGTGACACTGATATTAGGGTGATTATAAAAGCTCCTGAAGTCACTGGAAGATTTAATGAAGGAGAAGTTAGAACAATGCTACATTGTTCAGTGGCGTATCATGGATTCTCCCTAATAAACAGGGAATTATATTTAGGTCCCAGGTCTCCCACTTCATCACCTACTTTCTCTTCGGGGCAGGGACTCCTTTTCCTAATGTTACTTCTGTCAGAAGCATGGATTCCCATTCTGTGTTCTGTTATTATGTCCCGTATATTACTGCTGTGAAGCGCTGTGCACATGGATGGCGCTATATATAGATAAAGATACATCCATACAGCCTGAAGTTGCACTGCAGTCTTTGCTACACATGAAATCACCACAGCACTTTCCAATCTGTCCGTACTATTATACTACCATAATATTGAGGGCCTTTCTTGTTTAATGAGTAATTTTATAGCGTATCAAGGCATGTCAGGGAATCCCAATACCAAGGTTCCCAAACTAGCTGTAGTATAAGCAGTAAGCCCACTCCAGCAAGCCTTTATGTCCAGTTTGATTATCCCTTTCCCAAACGTCCAGGTATTGGCCGGCACCTCCCACGCATCCTGTTCCCACACATCCTTTTCCTGAAGACGTTGCACAAAGTGTACGAGGGGAAGGTACGATCCCGTGACGTCCCTGTCAGCGATTCCGCTTTCCTTACAAGATGTGCAGGAAATTACCGCAGTAAGCTTCAGTCGGCTGACATACCTCCCACCCGCACTTCATTACGCATTTCAGCCGGGAACTAAAGCATGTCGTCTAATGGTTTCAGTTTAGAGCTTGAGGTGAAACTGGTGCAATTCTGGGCAAACACTATATCCAATGTATCATTAAAATGATTTTGCTTTCTGTAAGACTGGCTTTCTTTGATGCATTTGGTAATGTTTTGACCCAGAATTGCACCAATTCGGCCTTGGAATAAACACTCTTGTCGTGGGACAGCCAAAAATCACAAAAAAATGTTTTTGTTTTTTCTTCGCACTGATCATGTACACAGAATTTATTCAGGCACAGTTATTCCCTGCCGCAAAGAACTTGCAATCTAATTTTGGGCCTGAGGCACAGGAAAATCAGTAACTCGCTATGACCCTGAAGAAGGGGAACCGAGCTGAAATCGGTGACCATTACATCGCTGCTGATCTTCAGAACACTGCAATACAAAGCGCTTTTCCAAGGCTCGGCTTGTGTAATGCAGACACAGAAAACCTGGTTAGCGAACTGATTAAACCTCCGTGTTCAGAAGGGGGTGACTTCCACTCTTCAGAGCCAAACTTGCTGTGTGAACGTGTTTCCTCATCCTGTTTATTGTTGAATGTCTGCAAACCTTTAGTCCTGTGTCATATTATTGCTCCTTGTAGTTTAGTTGATATTTTGCAGAGACTTGAGCTATACGCGCCCGTGGTTCACTCTCGTTCTGCAGATTAGGAATGGAAGTGACTTCTATTTACATAGAAATTACATGAAAACGGAGGAGTGTTTGGCACCCGATATGTCTCACGTTTCATACAGTATGGCCGTGTTACCCATTTTTGTTTTGGATGTTCTGATTTGGATCTATTTTCAGATGTAACACATGGCTATATTGCCGGGAATCACATTTCTTTGACCATGGCTGTTACATTACGGGCCTCCTGCTGTTTTCCAGATTTTTCCAACATACCTGTGTTTTTATATAACAAAAACAATCTTAAACCATCATGCATTTTGTGTGGGAACGTTTAAGATCGTCTGGATGCTTAAATCTCCTGTCCAAGTTTAAGAACTTTGTCAGACCGCATGTTATCTGCATTCACATAGAAATCCCCAAAGCAATTTTGTTCTTGGGGCATATAGACTGGGAGAGGGGTACAAGGACTGTGTGCCCATGGGATGTCCCGCATCATCGGCTGGTCAGTTTGGCCTTAAATTGAACACTTCACAACTCCTTGATCCATTGGGCCCTGTGTGTGTGTTTGTTGGCATCCTTCTAAACATTTTTTGTGACTCAGTACACCCTACTTGAGAATATTTTTACATTTCCTTCTGAAATGGCATCACCACCTCTTTGTTACGGAGTCCCTTTATTTCCTATTAAGTGCCAAATACAAATGTGCGCAGTAATGAATTATGTCCGCATTAGCTGCCATAGAGCGCTTCACAGTAATATCACCAGCTTGCCTCTTAGTAATTCAGCCAAGTGGGAAATTTGGGTGAGGTTTACTGCTGGGGCTCGTTACCGACCTCTCAAACACGCTCATCCATTTTCAGAAATGGGGCACACAAGCTGCGCGGCACGAGATCTGTTCCCCTTTTTTTTATTTTAAACGCCTTATTTGGCATGCAATACTTTTGTGGGTTCTGGGCGTGCTGGGCTGAATTTCTAAGTTTGTTTTAAGTACAAAGTTCACCTGCTGTTCTCTTTCCACCGGATCTGTAACTTCTCATAACAAAGGACAGACTATCTATCCATTACTCATACATACCCCTGGAAAATGTTTAACCCTTTCGCTGTCCAAGGGGCCTGCTGTGTGTGTGTGTTACTTTTAAGCTTCATTTTAAACACTGCCTCAAAAAAGTAGCCATTGATGACAAAAGCGCCCTTGTTTGCTGCTCGTGCTGTGCTCAGTGAAACATTTGGAAGCAAACATCGGATAAATATTGCTCTGGCAAATAAATTGGATCATTAAAACACCTAAATGTTTTCAGATTGATGCCAACATGGAACCCGTACTGATCCTTTGCCGCAGTATAGCGGTTAAGGAGACCGTAGATGAGCTCTCATATGACCGTTTGACAGACATGGTGGAACAAGTAGTCATTTGGATCAAATATCTGAATAAAAACATTTTATTTCTTTCTTTTTTTTTTTTTTTTTTTAGCAATTCCATGACCACACCTTTCTGAGTTTTTCATAACATAACAAAATAGTGATTCAGGGAATCCTTAAAGTAGATCATGTTGCATGCTCTTGAGAAAGGGTTGTTGAGACTTAAGCATGACTGATTTGGCGCTGTCTCCGGTATCTTCCCATGCATTTTTATGAGATTTGTACAGGGGCTTTTTTCCCCCGATTCATTACTCCCGACTGCATCCGTGAGATAAAAAGAACGTGGAAATGGATGGAGTCTGTGTTTTGTGGCGGTGACCTGCGACTGCCTGCATCTTCTCTTGATATACAGACTTTCTTTCTTATTCTTTGTATATATTATATATATATATTTATAGAACACAACCTACAAAAGTTCTGTACTGTTTGCCATTCACAAAAAATAAGTTTTACCAAAACCAAACCCTGTCTGTACCCATGTATAGCTGTCCAGAGAGATTCCTTCCAAGATGTGCATCTTCACCGTGGATGATTCCTTGAGATAACGTCGCACTGCAGCAGGTTTCTGCCATCTGAGCTTAAGGCATAATATGGAGAACATTTTACACATACAATACAGCCGTGCAAAAATAGTCTGAGCGGTGAATATCTGCAGAGCAGTGATGACGAGTGTATGCACGAACATCACACGTAACTGGCAAAGTAACATAAATGAAAGAAAAGATTTGAAATGCAGTAATGCGAGTCTGTCATCATAAATCGCTAATAGCACCAGCGGTTGTAAATCCGTGAGTGGCGGGATAATGCGTTTTCTCACTGTATGAATATTCTCTAGCTGAGGATTCCAGCCATGTTCTGGTGCCTTGTACAATGTGATTCCTGCAACATCCTTTGGACAAATCCATGATACCTGTATGTGGCTTTAAATAGATTTTATTTTCTCTACAAAGCCTCAAAAATGGCTACAAGTTATATTTGCATAAAGAATTATGAGTAACAGTCTGGGACTTGGTAAAGCCATAAGTTTATACAACTGTTATGAAAACATAAGTCTCTATTTAAGAATGCAGCCCCACATAGCCAGGCAGCATTAAACAAATCTACCTAATGGCACAGGTTTGGCTTCTTTCATGCTTTGGGAATTTCGTTACAAACTCAATGAGGAAGTGTTTGTCAATCAGGTGTTTTCTTTACATTTACCCCGCCCGGCCCTTATCAGAGAACCAATACAGATAAAGGGAGGGCTGAGAGAGAACTCTGACTGGACATGTGCTCGCTGAGCAGTGACCTCACACACACTGGGCAGCCAGCGCAAATCACACCCCGTCCACATTTAATAATAATAAAAACATTACACTATGATTTTGATTAAAAATAAGGCTACCTATCCCCCAGATGAGACCCGTAAACATGTCACTGTAATTAGTTTATTTTGGTCCGAGAAGGACTTGCCCCTTTTAGGACCTGGTGGGAAAGAGTGGGGAGAAGAACAGGTTTTTAAGGACTGTAAGCGTTTTAGTCACAAGTGAAAAGCAGCTTTAAAAACATCTACAAGTCTTGAAATATATATTTATATACACCTATACGAAAGACACAGAAAAGGGACTGGCCTTGTTCTCCTGAGGTCGGATCGTCCCTGGGGCATGAAGGAGAGGGTGCTCAGAATCCCCAGAGGTGTCCAGCGGTCATTCAAACCTCCGTCTGTCCACCTACAACTGCCGGACCCAATCCAGTGACTTAGCACTGCAAGAACTAGAAAGTGAGCATAAAAAGACTAAATGGGGAATTTTTGGTTTTGTGACATGACATAAAGAAAAAAGAGACACATTCCTCTGAGCTCAAAAGTGACCACCACAGTATTATAAAGGTACAGAAAATAGATGAAAACTTAGAGAAAGAAAACTGATTAAAATGACAAAAACAATCCACATTAAGAACCTCAGAAAAAACAGCAGAGAATTTCAACTCGAGTTGAAAAACTGCTTCAGATTGCGCGGGATGCACAGAGAGACCTCCATCACACGGGGGAAGACATTAAAATGGCGGTGGGCCGGATAGATCTCGAAGAAATTACCATCGTCAGACAAAGATGGTTCTGGACTAGATTCCAAGATTGTCATCAAACGTCAAAGACGACGAGCAGAAGTAAGATCGGAGGATGCCATTGGGAAATTTGGGACGTGAAGAGTCTGCAACCCTGTAACTGGAATATCACTGTGGAGGCTTCATCCAGCAGTGTGTAGTGTGTATGTATGTATGTATACACACATTTATTTGTGTGCCACTTACATGTATTAGCCGTTATCAGGCTTTCACCCCTTCTAAAAAAGGATTCATATACTGTACTTGAAACATCTGTTTTGTAGCGGTTTGTGTGTGATATATATATGTATGTGTATATATATGTTTATATATATATATATATATATATGTGTGTGTGTGTATATATATATATATATATATATATATATATATATATATATATATATATATATATATATATATATATTAGTGTGTGTATATACGCACAGGGCCGTGTTTGCAGTTACATGGGACCAGTTTCTTGTTTCCTGGGAACTGTGTCAGGCTGAAAACAAACACAAGAAGTGGTTTCCAAGGCAGGAGGCTGACACAAGCACAAAACGGCAGTCTCAGTTTCTGCTTAAACGGGCAGTTCCTTCTAGGATGAAATTGTATTAAAGACGGTTACATTTAATAGGCTCACTGGAGCCAATTTAATTCAAAATATCTGAAAAGTATCTTTTAATACTTTTTAAAATTTAATATTTTTCCAAGATAAACGAAACCTTCTTCTTTTGTTTTGTTTTTTGTTTTTTTACAATGGTCATCTGTTATCTCTTGGTGGTGAGACTGTCCATCCCCAAATGTTCGTTTTGTCCACTGTATGACTAATGCTGCATTTAGATAAAGTGCTTAAATTCAGCCGCACCAGAGAAAAGGTAACATTTACTCTTACCAGCATGCAAATAAGTAGCTTTAATTCCAGCTTTAGTTTATTACCCGCAGTTTTTATGATTTGAATCTAAGGAAACTGATCTCACCGTTTTATTTCTTTATTTTTTTTAAAGTTGTTTAAAGAAACTAATTGTTGACCTGCTACTTGGTAATGAACGGTATAGGACATTTTCTCGCGGCCGTGTCACTGCGACCAAATGGTTGCCGGCGTCTAACCCTGCCGCCGCTGGTCACTTTGCCTCTAAAGTAAGTGCCTTACCCTAAAACCTCTTACATTAACCCCCTACCCTAAACAGTAATTAAACTTACCTTAGAAGTGGCCCGGCGGCGGGGATCCAGCGGCGGATCGGCTGCAGCGACGTGAATTCATTTCTCCGCAGTGTAACGGCTTCAGCCAAATATCCCATTCAGGTTTTGAACCTTTAACGATCCAGGGCTGACCAACTCCAGTCGTCAAGGGCCACCAAAACATCAGATTTTCAGCATATCCCTGCTTCAGCACAGATGGTGCAGTCGTTGACTGAGCCACTGATTAATGCACCTGTGCTGAAGCATGGGGTATCCTGAAAACCAGACGGTGGCCCTTGAGGACTGGAGTTGGCCGCCCCCTGCCTTAACCCCTTCTCTCCCTGTAGCACACTGAATATGCTCTACTACTGAAAAATGGGTCCAATTTAAAGGATCAATTCCTCTTCGCTGCCCCTTTTTTTATGTAGTTGGGACACGGGGTCTTGAGCTGAGCCTTGTTTGTTTCAGTTCTGGTGATGCTCTGGTTCCTAACATACTTATGGCGGCGCCTCGCCGGTGCTTCGGTGGACTGTGTCGCTTATGGCGGCGCCTCCCTCGTGCTTCGGTGGACTGTGTCGCTTATGGCGACGCCTCCCTGGTGCTTCAGTTTGTGTCAGTCACGGAGGGCCTATAGGAATCTTCGTATGGGCCCGCGGAATGTAGGAGATATAAACCCCATTTTGTTTTCCCTAGAGGGGGTGGTGCCTGCGGTACCTTTTTGCCCATAATTATCTCTGGAGCCAGGGGGGTGCTGTCACTGAGATTATCACGGTTTACTCTGGCGACGCCCTGCTTCTCGCACGTAAAAACAAAATGGGGACCGCTTCCGTTCGTGTCAACGCTGTGACGTCACAACCGCGACTCGCCACAAAGGACGCGGTACTCTGGGACTCTGGGGCCAATCCCTTTAAAAATAAAATAACAATTTCATAGCATTTCCCAAGAAAATAATGTGTCTTGCGCCAGATGGAGCGCACAATGTTTAACCCCCTCACTGCCGGGGATGGGGGGGGGGGGAGGGCGGAAGGTGACGCAGAATAATGGGGGAGGGGAGATTTACAGGTTTTGGAAACGTGGAACCTTGCCTAACATTCCACATCACTGTGCCACGGGAACTTAAACAATACTCTGCGTGTCGCTAATAATTCTCATCCAGAGCTCCCATTTCCTGGTAACCTGCTTTTCTTCATCTGACACAGAATCCGCGAGGGGTCAAACTTTTTCCGAAATCTATCCCCGGAAGCCGTGGGCTCCCCCCTCCCTCATGGGCCTTCCAATGTGCGCCCCCCCTTCTGCCGTGCGCCCCCCCTTCTGCCGTGCGGCCCCCCCTTCTGCCGTGCGGCCCCCCCTTCTGCCGTGCGGCCCCCCCTTCTGCCGTGCGGCCCCCCCTTCTGCCGTGCGGCCCCCCTTCTGCCGTGCGGCCCCCCCTTCTGCCGTGCGGCCCCCCCTTCTGCCGTGCGGCCCCCCCTTCTGCCGTGCGGCCCCCCCCTTCTGCCGTGCGGCCCCCCCTTCTGCCGTGCGGCCCCCCCTTCTGCCGTTGCGGCCCCCCCTTCTGCCGTGCGGCCCCCCCTTCCGCAGTGCATCCCCCCTTCCGCAGTGCATCCCCCCCCCCTTGTGGACTCCCCTCCCCGGTCCACATGCGCTCATGCGTAGAATTTACTTTGCAGGGTGCTGTGTGCTTTGCTGAGTCTCTGGCAACCTCACAATATCCCCAGCACAGGGAAGCCGCCTGCACACTGTGGGCAAGGTGGATTTGGCTCGATCACACTTTTCAGAACTGCATAGTATCCGTCATTATTAACCTCTTCGCTGCAGATGGGGGGATGCTATGCATTTAACCCCTTCACTACTCCTGGCAGTGAAGGGGTTAACGCAGACCCATTTATGGCATCATTGGAGAGGCCGAATATCTGCATATCTTTAGTGTCCGTGTTTATGTTAATTTTGTGTTGTGTTTAACACCAGTGAGAGAGTGACCATTCTTAGAATGTATTGTGTAAGGTCAATTTTCTAAAGAGAAAGTGTGTGGTCATACTTAGTGTTGCTCTGTGCTGCTGTGTCTTCATCCTTCAAGGACCCCTTCTCATTTCCTGCTCTGATAACCCTTGGTGGCCCTTCCTCCCAACCTCCAGAGAGAATCTCTTTATAAGTCGTTAATACTTATTAATCTTGCCCTGTGGACATTTCCGTCAGCGGTTTTGTGCAAAGTGTCCCAGAGAGAACGCAGGCTGCGATGGTAATATAAACAGCTTGCAAGCATTGCAAAACAATGAGAAGACGCGCGGTAACAGGAGGCTCCACGTCCCACTTCTGGCTACTGGTTTATGTTAGAGGAAGAGATGATTTCAACACTTGTGTGTATGGCAACATCACATGCTTCGTTCTAAGTGTCTGTTTTATTTATATTCCCATATCATGTAGATTTACAGGAAAATAAAACATTAACCCCCCCTTCAAAAAAAGCAATATATTAATGCTACAAACGTTGAATTGTATATAAGTTATTTGAGGTTAAATAGTCTTTCTTTGTTTCCCAGTTTCTGCTTCGTGTTTCTCACTTGGTTTTGATTTCTTTCTCATCTCTGCAACAACTTATTATTTATTTTCATAAAAAAAATATGAATTGGATGTTAACGTGACGTCCACAAGTGTCTGTGTCCTATTGACTGGTCGCTCTGCGCCCCGGGCTCCGCAGGTTAAATGCAGCACGCTTACATCCGTAATAAAATAGTTACATGTGAATATTGGGTCCTTTGCGCCAATGCCCCCAGGACCAGCATCGCGACGCGTTGGGGGGAGTATCGTTGGCCTCCGTGCAGCGCAGACTATTTTTGAAGGCACGAGAATGTACTTTGCATGCCGAGATGCGGGCGTACTGGTCGCCAATGCCAAACACGCAATTTATCCCCGGAAAATGCTATTTCATATAAACAAGATGGATAGTTCTGTTTGTTTTGGATGCTTTTCCTGTCTTGGGATTTCTTGGTTTAAGATGTTATCCTAGAACAGGGCTCCCATTAAACGAATCCGGCAAAGAATCTTTTTTTATTTAAACAAAATACATTTTAAGAAGTGAAAACAATGTATCTCCATGAAGTACAATTCATCACAGGCTGTCAGGGAATGTTTTAAGTTTCATCTTATTTATGTATTTTTTAATTTTATGTTGAATGTCAGCTATAATTGCAGATAAGGGAAATAGTTTCAACGTACAGGCTCTCAAAGTCCCACATCATTCAACATTCTCATGGTGTTTTTTCAAACGTCTCCCACTACATTTCTTATTTACCAATAATATAATTTGCATGGATTCTGAACCAAGCTTTATATTAAAAAAAAACAAGCGCAAAAAACACACTCGTCAGAAATAGGTAACGTAACCAAAAGGTTGAAAAGCAACGGGATGGGCTTGAGTCACATTAGCGGGTTAGGCACTGTGTTCCTGGAAGCCCGAGAATGTATTTGCTCTTGACGTTGCACCACCTGTGAGTCTAAACTCTCAGAGGCCCCCCGATCCATGCAGGGAGCTAAGCTTTAACACGCCTGGGCTCCCGCTAATATGCATGGACGTAAAGATGTGCTGAAGTTAAGTGCCCTTTCGTGGGTCCCGGCCTCGGAGGGTCTGTGACGCTTTGCACGACCTTATAACGGCATGTTGGGACTGATGCCCTAAAAGACAAATTCAGACATTTTCTTGCATTTCTTGCAGCTCAATCTGGCCAAACCCATTGAGGACCAAGGCCCCCTCGATGTGATTATCCACAAGCTGACAGATGTCATCCTGGAAGCCGACCAGCATGATAGCGAGTCCGTTCAGCTGGTGCAGAGTTTCCAGGTGAGTCCTGACTCGCACCGCTCTGGTAAACGCTCCCAAACTGCTTAGTCATCGCTCAAAAATCACCTCTTCAGTCAACCGTTTGCTCAAAAGTCTCTTGTTTTCCAGAGATTTCAAATCGGCTAAAAAGGATTTTTGACAATTATTGTTTTTTTGTAAACTGTATTTGGGTAATTGTAAGCCTGCTCCTCTCATTATTATGAAGTTGTCTCTTGAAGTGTGCTGGGATTGCAATTTCCTAAAGGGAAATGACCTGAATTAGCAGACATAGAACCGGGCTTTGCAGAGAGTAGCAGATCAACACAGCTAAGTAGTTCAATCAATATTTATTATTTTTAGAGCGCTCTCTCTCTCTATCTCTCTCTCACTTGTTCGCTCTCTCTCTCTCGCTTGTTCGCTCTCTCTCTCTCGCTTGTTCGCTCTCTTTCTCTCGCTTGTTCGCTCTCTCTCTCTCGCTTGTTCGCTCTCTCTCTCTCGCTTGTTCGCTCTCTCTCTCTCGCTTGTTCGCTCTCTCGCTTGTTCTCTCTCTCTCTCTCGCTTGTTCTCTCTCCCTCTCTCTCTCTCTCGCTTGTTCGCTCTCGCTCTCTCTCTCTCGCTTGTTCGCTCTCGCTCTCTCTCTCTCGCTTGTTCGCTCTCTCTCTCTCGCTTGTTCGCTCTCTCTCTCTCGCTTGTTCGCTCTCTCGCTTGTTCTCTCTCTCTCTCTCGCTTGTTCTCTCTCCCTCTCTCTCTCTCTCTCTCGCTTGTTCGCTCTCGCTCTCTCTCTCTCGCTTGTTCGCTCTCTCTCTCCTCCCCCCCCCCCCCCCCCCACATTTGTTCTCTGGACTTTTTATATTTCAAAACCCTGAGCTCCGAATGATAACAGATTTCCTGCAGGAAAGCCCTACGCTGCCCTCGGAACATGCAGCTACTGGTTTCCTAATTCCATGGTTATTGTTGCAGGAAGAGCCGTAAAAGCACGCAAGACCACTTCCATTAACCACTTCCCTGCCAGAGAGGCCATGAATGGGTTAAATATACTGCCAGGCTTTCTCACTCAAGAATGTGTCAAGCTCATTTCTTTTTGGTTTCTGCCCCACATTTCATGGCTAAACCCGACAGGATCGGTTTGGAGAGATGATAACGGTGGTAATAGTGAATTTCTAATTCCCACATCACTGCGCTGTTGGACTTGCTGCACCATTTGTTCTGCCGTGGGATACGAACCCGGAATCCCGGGAGCTTGTATGATATATTCGGAGATATTTCCTGGCGCGTGACCGGTTTGAAAAGTTATTCAATCAGCCCATTGTCTTCCCAGCATGAAATATTTTCGCCTAATAATCATTCATTCAAATATTTACATATTTCTTTATGTTTACCATTCTGAACCTGAGCCCAAATAAGGGCGTGTGTGGCTACGGTAGGATATGTCTCCATGTTTTCCAGTGGTTTGCCATTGTCCTTTTTCATAAATACTCCGCAGTTTGATGCTGGACTGTAATTTCTTTCTCCAACATGTAAGATGACGTCCATCAGAAAGGTATATATTTTTTCTCGGAAAGATGTCTGTGTCTTTCATTGAACTGCATGGAGAGGCGGGCATAGTAAGGAGTGTCGTTCGCTGTAAACATGTCTTTCTAGTGACCTTACAACCGCACTGAATGCTCCTGTGGATTTTCAAGTTCATTCTTCTTGGTCATTTCCATGGGACGCGGGCAAGACTGACCAGAACTGTTCGAAATGATTAGGTTATACGCAGTCGATCGTAACACCATTATACCTTCACTACCAGAGCACCCTCCTGCTGTCTCTGGAACGTCTCCCTACTTACTACTTAGATTGTAAGCTCTGTGGGGCAGAAACTCCTTTTCCGGATATCTATTTTTTTTTTTTTAAGTATGAGGCACTTATTCCTATTATTTCCCGTGTGTCACTGCTGTATAGCGCTATGTACTTGGATGGCGCACATATAGATATACATACTGCGAATGGATTACAAAAAAGTCTCTCTGACGGTTCTGTCCACACGTGGGGTCTCTGAGCTATCTGAGACGGGGTAGGGGGGAATCAATAAACTGCAATAGTGCCAATCGGGGCACTATTGCGCGCACACACTCCTAGTGAAGTGGAAGATGATACCTTTCCCTCGCTGCAGACCCTGGAAAGTTCTTCTTATGCGGGTGGGAACTGCAGTATATAAAGGCCACAAAAGTGCATTTTTTTTATGCCGTATTTTTATTTCCCGTGGCAGCCTAGAGATGCGCGTGGAAATGTTTAAAGAGCAGGTTTTCCCGTCGGCTGATTCCTCTCACTGGCGGTAATGGTCGTGTTGTCTTTTTATAAACGCAGACCGTGATTTCCGCGGAGATGTATTAACCGGCTGGTCGGCTTGTGTTTGGTTTCCTGGGGGGAGGGGGGGGGAGATATATTGTGGCACATATTCACTAAGCGCTGCTATTATTAGTATTTTTTTCCGGAGTTGAATGACCATAAGACGTCTCCTGGAATAACAGCACTTAGTAAATATGGGCACGTACCTTTTTTTTAATGTCCCAATTTATGTAACTTAAGAATGTAGATTTACCCTTTCAGTGCTGTATGAAAAAACAAATAATCAAGACACAGTGTAATTATTAATACCGGCTCCCTTAACCACTGCTCAAACTCCTTTGAGCCCCGGATCGCTTGCTGACTGGAAGCACCTTGATACATTGATGCAAAGCGACATACTTTACATGCAGCGTTCTTATTTGTGTATGTAAAGCGGGTGACAATGTATAATTCTGCATTCTTACCTAAGCTGCCAATCGTTTGGTTTCTCCTGTTATAAATCTGTCAAAATCCCGATTGTGTGCCTAACATAATGGCTGCTTCAGTCGGTAACTCAGCAGCTACAATGTATCCTTATATTACTACGGTAACATTATTTATTAAAGTTCACAGCTCAAACTGCTTGGAATATTGGCAACAAATGATCCTCAACAGGAAAGTGTTGCAAATATCTTGCACTGTTTGGGAGGTGAGTAAAAACAGGTGATAGACATCAAAGGATGCTTTAATACTCATTCAGTGTTGAATAAAACAAAACAAAAACAGTCACTATCTAATACTAGGGAAGTGATTTATTTAAAAAAACACATTACATTTCACATGGTTTGCTGCTAGGTGCAGGGGTCTCTCCGTGCCCCGGGATTCCGTGGTATTGAGGTTTGTTCTAGCACTGCGATGCTTTATGGTGCTAGGTGCAGGGGTCTCTCCGTGCCCCGGGATTCCGTGGTATTGAGGTTTGTTCTAGCACTGCGATGCTTTATGGTGCTAGGTGCAGGGGTCTCTCCATGGTTCGGGATTCCCGTGGTATTGAGGCTTGTTCTAGCACAGCGATGCTTTATGGTGCTAGGTGCAGGGGTCTCTCCATGCCCCGGGATTCCGTGGTATTAAGGTTTGTTCTAGCACAGCGATGCTTTATGGTGCTAGGTGCAGGGGTCTCTCCATGCCCTGGGATTCCGTGGTATTGAGGCTTGTTCTAGCACAGCGATGCTTTATGGTGCTAGGTGCAGGGGTCTCTCCATGCCCTGGGATTCCGTGGTATTAAGGTTTGTTCTAGCACAGCGATGCTTTATGGTGCTAGGTGCATGGGTCTCCATGTTTCGGGATTCCGTGGTATTGAGGCTTGTTCTAGCACTGCGATGCTTTATGGTGCTAGGTGCAGGGGTCTCCATGTTTCGGGATTCCGTGGTATTGAGGCTTGTTCTAGCACAGCGATGCTTTATGGTGCTAGGTGCAGGGGTCTCTCCATGCCCCGGGATTCCGTGGTATTGAGGTTTGTTCTAGCACAGCGATGTTTTATGGTGCTAGGTGCAGGGGTCTCTCCATGCCCTGGGAATCACAGTGGTATTGAGGTTTGTTCTAGAACAGCGATGCTTTATGGTGCTAGGTGCAGGGGTCTCTCCATGCCCTGGGAATCACAGTGGTATTGAGGTTTGTTCTAGCACAGCGATGCTTTATGGTGCTAGGTTCATGGGTCTCTCCATGCCCCGGGATTCCTGTGGTATTGAGGTTTGTTCTAGAACAGCGATGCTTTATGGTGCTAGGTGCAGGGGTCTCTTCATGCCCTGGGATTCCTGTAGTATTGGTTCTGTACCGGCAAGCTACATGCTTTCCAAATGCATTACTTGTAAGCGGGCCGCAAAAGGGAGCTATATATTAAATCCATCATCCTTCAGCAGGCGCCTTCAATCCCAGGTGTGAGGAAATAACAGGTTTGTGATGTAGCAGGAGTGTACATCTACATCGCCCCAAAAGAGGACAGCCTTTGGTGCAGCTGAATGACAGCTAAAGGGTGTGAGCCGTTTGCTGCTGTTTGCTGATGTTGGTGATGTTAGAGAAGCTTTATTTCAACCTGAAACTCACCAGACCTTTATCCCCTGTACCCAATTTTCCAACTCTATCTGTCCATGAAATGTCTGTGTGTGACTAGAACCCTGTTCATTTAATGTAACCATGTATTGTTATAAGTCTGTGCCCAGGACATGCGTGCCAACGAGAGGTAACTCTCAATGTATTACTTCCTGGTAAAACATTTTATAAATAAATGGCTGAAGCCTGAATGGTTAGTAATGCGTCCAATCTACTCTAGATTGATCTACTCTAAAAAATCACATGCATAAAAGTTGGCTGCCTCCAGAAATACATTTTGTAATTTTTGAGCACATATTTTAAGAAGGTGAGCTTGCTCGATTGTATCTTTTCAGCGCAGCACACAATGTGCTTATTACACCGATGTAAGGCCTTTTTATATTCATATTATTTAGGTTTATTTACAATGCACCAACATTATGCAGTGCGGTATGGGGGAGAAGCGTGATCAAATAAGGACTTACAGGTAATGAGGGCCCTGCTGATAAATTGGGTATCAGAGGGAGGGCAAAGTGAAAATAATTGTGACCGTGATCACGGAGGGGGGTAGAAGTGTTAGAGGCAGCACACGGCGTGCATCCTGTAAGTTGTGATAAACCTCCGGACCGGTCCGGTGCCCAGAACATGACACTTCCCATGCCTGCGGATTACCGGCTCTGTCATTGGTTCAGTGCTGCAAGTAAATATTGGCCTTATATTTATTTGCTTTTTATAGAAAATGCCTTCCTCTCTTTCGGACGCCTGTCAGAGCTGCTTGTTCAACCTTTTTACCCAGGGATTTGCCAAGCAAAAAAATAAGAACTATTTCATTTCCAGCCACATTTGTGTTGGCGTTCCAGTAATTTGCTTTGTTTGCATCAATCGTGCTGTGACTGGGAGGTCAAAACGTTTTGGATTCTACAATTCACTTTGACGAGTTTTTGCTCCTCATTATTTGTCTCCAGTGTCCGTTATGTAATAATAGGAAAAAGAGGTCCCACCGTTCTAATTGTGATGCTTGTAACTTAGGTATAAAGTACAATGTTTATCTCTGTTTGCCGTCTCCTCCTGTCCCCGTTCCTGAGATACTGGCGAAGTTACTGGTGTTATTTCCTAGTTTTTAAGGGGGAAGCCACAATCGATGATGTTGCCACTTCCTGTTGGTCTGAGATTCGGCAGCCATTTTGTTTCCTCTGAGGGAGATTTAAACCCGGTAACTGCACCAGTTTCTCAGGAACCGTGGAGCCCCCAGATCTGAAAACGGTGCTGTTTTGGCTCAGGGGTGAGCCCCGGCTCCCATGCTGTAATAAAAAATAATACAGGAATTAACTGACGTAGAGCAGTGGGCAACATGATATACCTCAAGAGACATTGCAGCTGTGGGTGGGAGCTGCTCCCTGTCCCCTCCTGTCCGCTGCTTAATGTCGGTGCGCAGGTGAATACTCTCCCGCTCCTCTCCTTACACTGGGAACTAGGGATTAACGTGGTCATTCCACAGTTTGGGAAGTGGGAAGGACCAGCCATTTTTTCTTCCTGCTCTCCCCCGCCCCCGTCAGCAACATCTCCGCTCCCTGTGCACAGGGGAGAGCAGGCTGCTCGCGTGGCCAGTGGTTGGGGGGCCGCAGGTGAAGCACGTGGGCCGCAGGTTGCCCAGCAGTGAGGTAGAGGATTGATGCTGTATAAAAGCATTGTATCTTCACTTTAATACAAATGTGCTATGTACAGTCTCCTGCTCCCATGGCCCAGACGTCTCGCACCTTCACTCTAATCCGTGGCACATTCCCGCTAATCCGTGGCACATTTCCGCTAATCTGTGACACATTCCCGCTAATCCGTGACACCTTCACTCTAATCCGTGACACATTCCTGCTAATCCGTGGCACATTCCCGCTAATCCCTGACACCTTTATATATGTCCTTTTTTTTTTTGCATTGCTTTATCACTTTATATCACATTAATTTACATCTGTATATCCAGTTGTACTAGGACATGAGCCCTGTATAAAGAACATGCCATAAAGATCTGCATGAAGAAGGGACCTTCGTGGCCCTGAGAGCTGGCACTCTTTAAAACCGCTAGTTGGCCATTACAGGTATCACTTCCACCTTACTTTCGTTCTGTGCACTCTACGGGCTAACACGGTACCTTCTCTCTATCAGCGTTTTATATGAAAGCGCAGCCATTAAAATACTACGCTGAAGGAAGAAACCATTTATTTTTCCTTTTACTTACTTACATGCATACATACATACATACATACATACATACATACATACATACATACAAACCCATGAATGTAAACTTCACTAATCCTCTGACACCCTGATTGCAAATATCCCTGCACTGTTATCACAAGTACATTTATGATGCAAATATATCAAAATGGTCTTTGCCATTAACCCTTTCTTTGCCAGGAGGATCTGTAATCGCAGTGCCTTGCATTTGTGAAGAGGACATACATCTAATCTAGGGAATCTATGTGGTATTTGAGCATCACCGGGTACCAATTTACGCAGGTCTTGCAAAGTGGAGCGTTCAGAACATGTGCCAAGCCATGAATGGTGCCAGCTCTTTAATTATTTAATTCGCACAGAAAATATTGCACTGGTTGTAAGATGATCTAGAAATGGAAATCTTGTATTTTGGAGAAGTATGTGGTCTTGTTAAAATTCATTGAAGTCAGTGGATGTTTCCGTGGTTTAGTGCCCTGATCGACACTATCAGAGTTTAATGAATAAGCCTCATTGTTTCCTCTGACTTTGGATCAGCTTAGCTGTGTCCCTGACCTATATTCCGTACAATAGATTAATATTTAATGTATTATGGCAGAGGCTAAACGGATCACCTTCTGGCAAGTCGGAATTGGGTCTGTTACCTCGCAGGATGAAAGCACAGACTGCCTTTCATGTCGTCTTGGTTTTAATATCATTCTTGATATTAGGATTGTTCTAGAATTAGAATGTTCTCTGGCTCTTGTCCACGATAGGAAGAAAGTTCCTTAGTCATCAGAACTAAACATTCAAGCGTATCATTTTCTCTTGGAAACATTTAACTTATTGCATGTTTTCCAAATGGTATTCAATGGTAAAGAACACACTTTTCTTTTTATTTGTTGATTTCAACTTTTTACTGTAAAAGGAATTTGAGAGCCGTCAGCCTCATCTGTGAAAACAGTTTAGAGATGTCTACAGGACATGTCATTTTTCCATTTAGGGAAAGGTGTGACTGTTTATTCTTTATAACCTTCCATTCATTGGGGAGATATTTCTCCAAGAGTACAGGCGGAAAAGTTGGAGCAGATTATGGCACCAGGTTTTTCAAAGGGTAAACAAATAGGGGTTTTGGGGGTTGATTTTCTATATATAGCTCTTGTATTAATGTGCGCACCTGTATTGTGCTTATTATTACTTCTAATAAATTCATGAAATACTTGTTTTAAGCACTTTCCTCCTGTGGGTAATTAAAAAGTAATAACATACATTTGGAAAGGCTTGCACATTTAATAGAATGATTGTGACTGTAGCAAATTGTCCGTGTGCGCTGGGAATGAGCGGGACGTCGGCCGGACAATACTGCAGGTGAGAGAGGACTGACTTTCTGTTGTGTCGTTCCCAATCAGTGTTTTCTTGCTGTTAACAGGATTATATTGACGCTCACCCAGAAACAATCATCCTGGACCCCTTGCCCGCCATAAGAACCCTGCTGGACCGCTCCAGGTCCTACGATCTCATTCGGAGGATTGAGTCCTACATGCAAGGTGAGCTGCCACATTGTAATCGCTACACCATGCTCTGATCCCAGTGTCCTAGGCCTAGCCAACCATGTGTTTTGTGTGGGGGTTCCCAGGTGTCACACACACGTTTTTTTAAAGGTTTCTTCACACTAGAATAGTGGGACACGCGTGTCAACTTGTCATGACTTGATTCTGTAAAAAAAGTTATCTTTCAGGGCTGCTTATTTTGTAGTGATCTGATTGACATGCCACTTTAACATCTTATTTTGCATTCAAATGTAGTATTATTTTCATTGAAAAGGGAGCACACACATCTCTGTGCGATATGAGCGGCTGTATCAATGACTCTCGGGCCTTTCACTGAGCCAAACGCTGAATTTGGGCAGGAATGAGTACCATTTAGTGTACCTCTCTGCTCTTTCGCTTGTACGATTTATAAGGCTTTCCTTTCAAGTCCATATTTAGTTTAAGTGGTTCTAAGCCATAAGACCACTTTGAATTGGCCACAAGGCGTCTTATAACTTGGCACTGCATAATAAATATGGCATTTAATTCTATTCTACGGCCAATCATAAAGGTTCCTAAAATACGATTGTCCGCTTCAGCACACCCATATTGTTCAGGGTATTAAACTCTGCAGTGTATAAGTGGGATACATGAATACTTTATCTGCTAGTTACGGTCTCGGATAATGTGTGGTCTACGTTAGCGAATCAGGACACCTGAGGCGATTCGCCTCTGGCCCGTTCCACAGAATTCTAGAATGTTGACTTTAAACAGCTGCATTGTGTCCGTGAATGAGATCACGGTGCACAGGAAAACCTGTTCTGTCCCCGTCCCCTCCCCCCCCCTCACATCAAGGTCCTTTACTGGTCACGCAAGTAAATAAAAAGCTTTCTCTACAGAAAGACCAACGTGTTATTGAAGCATAAAAGGCAGCTTTGTGTGGGAGGAGGGAACAAAGACTACAATGTATTGCGCCGTAGGTAGGAATTGTGCAGAGAGTAGTAAAAGGCTCGGCATGCTTGGTAAACAATGCGATGAGGTATGAGGAGCCCTGGAGAACCGAGCTACAACCCCTACAGGCCTGAGCTGTCAGTGTGTACCTGGTATTATGACAGGGTTTGAATGACCCAAATTAGATGCTTACACTTGTATGTGCAGGTGGCATTAATTCTACTGAAAAGACACACAAAACACCCCGCACCTCTGTAACCAATGAAAATCCACACCGCGCTGGGGTCACTGCTGAATGACAAATGCATGTATGTTGCAGTGATGTGGGAGTCCGCTTCAGACCTAGATGTAAAAGCAAGCGGTATAGTGGGAAGTGGTAACTGTGGTATAACGCTGAAACGGGTTTAACGCACTTCTTCCTTCTATATGTGATGCGTAATGAGACTGAAGCCACTCCTCCCTGCCGGTCTCCAGGTTATTTAGGGAATGTTATATGTTCCACTTGGCTGGAGATCCGGGAGACTTGTGCACTAATCCCGTGTTACAGAGACTCCAACGGGGGTCGCTGGGCCCTTAGGTTTTTGAAGAATATAGTGACCCCAAAACCAGTCAGAATGGGCAGCAGCTCTCGTGCAGTCTGAGGGTAAACTCTCGTGCAGTCTGAGCGTAATCTCTCGTGCAGTCTGAGCGTAATCTCTCGTGTAGTCTGAGCGTAATCTCTCGTGCAGTCTGAGCGTAATCTCTCGTGCAGTCTGAGCGTAATCTCTCGTGCAGTCTGAGCGTAATCTCTCGTGCAGTCTGAGCGTAATCTCTCGTGCAGTCTGAGCGTAATCTCTCGTGCAGTCTGCGCGTAATCTCTCTCTACTGCAGTCTGCGCGTAATCTCTCTCCTGCAGTCTGCGCGTAATCTCTCTCTCCTGCAGTCTGCGCGTAATCTCTCCTCTCTCCTGCAGTCTGCGCGTAATCTCTCTCTCTCCTGCAGTCTGCGCGTAATCTCTCTCCTGCAGTCTGCGCGTAATCTCTCTCTCTCCTGCAGTCTGCGCGTAATCTCTCTCTCTCCTGCAGTCTGCGCGTAATCTCTCTCTCTCCTGCAGTCTGCGCGTAATCTCTCTCTCTCCTGCAGTCTGCGCGTAATCTCTCTCTCTCCTGCAGTCTGCGCGTAATCTCTCTCTCTCCTGCAGTCTGCGCGTAATCTCTCTCTCCTGCAGTCTGCGCGTAATCTCTCTCTCTCCTGCAGTCTGCGCGTAATCTCTCTCTCTCCTGCAGTCTGCGCGTAATCTCTCTCTCTCCTGCAGTCTGCGCGTAATCTCTCTCTCTCCTGCAGTCTGCGCGTAATCTCTCTCTCTCCTGCAGTCTGCGCGTAATCTCTCTCTCTCCTGCAGTCTGCGCGTAATCTCTCTCTCTCCTGCAGTCTGCGCGTAATCTCTCTCTCTCCTGCAGTCTGCGCGTAATCTCTCTCTCTCCTGCAGTCTGCGCGTAATCTCTCTCTCTCCTGCAGTACACTTTTTTTTAAATAATATATATTTTTTAATATGTTTTGTTCACGTATAAATATAGCAATGAACAAAGCTGTGTCCGTGTGGTTATCCTCTAAATGATGATGATTATGGACCACGGAATGGGAAGATTTGCGTGTGCCGCTGTGTGTGCCGCTGTGTGTGCCGCTGTGTGTGCCGCTGTGTGTGCCGCTGTGTGTGCCGCTGCGTCAGTAGCCAGGCTGAGATGGGGGGATATTTTCCTTTTGCTTCTAGCATTTGAAGGTTTCTCCAACGTGTAGTTCTTCTCCCCACCCCGTGCTTGGGGCTGGAATACCCCGAGCCACATCCTTCTCTGGCTTCATTGCTCTGCACTTTGTATGTTTGCATTGCATACAATACTATACCGGGTGTAAACAAACTAAGGTAACATGTTCTTTGTTTAGAAATCAGAAGTACTGGATCACACCTGCTCTCACCCACGCCCCCCTGCTCTCACCCACGCCCCCCTGCTCTCACCCACGCCCCCCTGCTCTCACCCACGCCCCCCTGCTCTCACCCATGCCCCCCTGCTCTCACCCACGCCCCCCTGCTCTCACCCACGCCCCCCTGCTCTCACCCACGCCCCCCTGCTCTCACCCACGCCCCCCTGCTCTCACCCACGCCCCCCTGCTCTCACCCACGCCCCCCTGCTCTCACCCACGCCCCCCTGCTCTCACCCACGCCCCCCTGCTCTCACCCACGCCCCCCTGCTCTCACCCACGCCCCCCTGCTCTCACCCACGCCCCCCTGCTCTCACCCACGCCCCCCTGCTCTCACCCACGCCCCCCTGCTCTCACCCATGCCCCCCTGCTCTCACCCACGCCACCCTGCCATCTCTTCCCCTGTAAATTGTGTTAACCTTCTCATTTTAATACTGACCAACCTTAACTCACCCCACAAATCAGACATCCCAACAGCCTGCACTCATGGTTACTGCCCCACACTCAGTCACTCCTACCAAACATGGTGGCCAAGCACTGCCATCTACAGCACTTATTCCCTCACCTGCTGTCTCTGTAAGCTCCCCATCAAACCTCTTAGATTGTAAGCTCTTCGGGGCAGGGATTTCCTTTACCTATTGTCTGATTTTGCTGCACTTATTGTATTATTATAATTCCCTGTACTGTATTCTTTATGACGCGCTGAGAACACTTTTGGTGCTATATAAATCAAGATATACAATACAATCAAAGTGTGCTCTCCTCTCCCTGAGCGCTCTCCTCTCACCCCCCCCCCCGCCCTCACCCTGAGCGCTTGCACGTTCTCCCCCCCCCCCTCACCCTGAGCGGTCACACGTTCTTCACCCTCACCCTGAGCGGTCACACGTTCTCCCCCCCCCTCACCCTGAGCGGTCACACGTTCTCCCCCCCCCTCACCCTGAGCGGTCACACGTTCTCCCCCCCCCCTCATCCTGAGCAGTCACACGTTCTCCCCCACCCCCTCCCTCACCCTGAGCAGTCACACGTTCTCCCCCCCCCCTCCCTCACCCTGAGCGGTCACACGTTCTACCCCCCCCTCACCCTGAGCGGTCACACGTTCTCCCCTCCCCCCCTCACCCTGAGCGGTCACACGTTCTCCCCCCCCCTCCCTCACCCTGAGCGGTCACACGTTCTCCCCCCCTCACCGAGCGGTCACAAGTTCTCCCCCCCCCCTCCCTCACCCTGAGCGGTCACACGTTCTCTCACCCTGAGCGGTCACATGTTCTCTCACCCTGAGCGGTCACACGTTCTCCCCCCCCCTCACCCTGAGCGGTCACACGTTTTCCCCCCACTCCCTCACCCTGAGCGGTCACACGTTCTCCCCCCCCTCACCCTGAGCGGTCACACGTTCTGCCCCCCGCCCCCCTCACCCTGAGCGGTCACACGTTCTCCCCCCCTCACCCTGAGCGCTCCACGTTCTCCCCTCCCCCCCTCACCCTGAGCGCTCCACGTTCCCCCCCCCCCTCACCCTGAGCGCTCCACGTTCTCCCCCCCTCACCCTGAGCGCTCCACGTTCTCCCCCCCCCCCTCACTCTGAGCGCTCCACGTTCTCCCCCCCTCACCCTGAGCGCTCCACGTTCTCCCCCCCTCACCCTGAGCGCTCCATGTTCTCCCCCCCCTCACCCTGAGCGCTCCACGTTCTCCCCCCCTCACCCTGAGCGCTCCACGTTCTCCCCCCCTCACCCTGAGCGCTCCACGTTCTCCCCCCTCACCCCGAGCGCTCCACGTTCTCCCCGCCCCCCCACCCCCTCACCCTGAGCGCTCCACATTCTCCCTCTCCCCCTCACCCTGAGCGCTCCACGTTCTCCCCCCCCCTCACCCTGAGCGCTCCACGTTCTCCCCCCCTCACCCTGAGCGGTCACATGTTCTCTCACCCTGAGCGGTCACACGTTCTCCCCCCCCCCTCACCCTGAGCGGTCACACGTTTTCCCCCCACTCCCTCA
This sequence comes from Ascaphus truei, assembly GCF_040206685.1. Taxonomy (NCBI): domain Eukaryota; kingdom Metazoa; phylum Chordata; class Amphibia; order Anura; family Ascaphidae; genus Ascaphus; species Ascaphus truei. Next base: position 42,399,536 of record NC_134491.1, read on the forward strand.
CCCTGAGCGGTCACACGTTCTCCCCCCCCTCACCCTGAGCGGTCACACGTTCTGCCCCCCGCCCCCCTCACCCTGAGCGGTCACACGTTCTCCCCCCCTCACCCTGAGCGCTCCACGTTCTCCCCTCCCCCCCTCACCCTGAGCGCTCCACGTTCCCCCCCCCCCTCACCCTGAGCGCTCCACGTTCTCCCCCCCCTCACCCTGAGCGCTCCACGTTCTCCCCCCCCCCTCACTCTGAGCGCTCCACGTTCTCCCCCCCTCACCCTGAGCGCTCCACGTTCTCCCCCCCTCACCCTGAGCGCTCCATGTTCTCCCCCCCCTCACCCTGAGCGCTCCACGTTCTCCCCCCCTCACCCTGAGCGCTCCACGTTCTCCCCCCCTCACCCTGAGCACTCCACGTTCTCCCCCCTCACCCCGAGCGCTCCACGTTCTCCCCGCCCCCCCACCCCCTCACCCTGAGCGCTCCACATTCTCCCTCTCCCCCTCACCCTGAGCGCTCCACGTTCTCCCCCCCCTCACCCTGAGCGCTCCACGTTCTCCCCCCCTCACCCTGAGCGCTCCACGTTCTCCCCCCACCCTCACCCTGAGCGCTCCACGTTCTCCCCCTCCCCTCACCCTGAGCGCTCCACGTTCTCCCCCTCCCCTCACCCTGAGCGCTCCATGTTCTCCCCCCCCTCACCCTGAGCGCTCCACGTTCTCCCCCCCTCACCCTGAGCGCTCCACGTTCTCCCCCCCTCACCCTGAGCGCTCCACGTTCTCCCCCCCCTCACCCTGAGCGCTCCACGTTCTCCCCCCCCTCACCCTGAGCGCTCCACGTCAGTATAGGGGAGCCCGTCTGGGCCTGAAGAGCTCATGTTAAGTACATGGAGGCGGTGGGTAATATATTAACCTGTTCACTGCCAGAGGTGCCATGTGAGGCTTGGCCTGAGTCTCTGGCAGCAGGTAAGGAGGGTACCACCCCGCCCGCATAGCTTCAGTAGTATGAGCTGTTATATTGCACACCCGGAGCCACTGGTGTTTCTGTGTCACAAGAGAAGTGTGTGCTTCTTGTGTCTGGTTACACAATGCTTCACAGTCTGTGCCTCCGGTTACAGCCACCTCAGTCTGTATGTTACCACTTAGGACCAGCACTGCTCAGACATATTACATTGAACCTAGTGGTTACATATTAACTCATTCCAGTGCTAACCAGTATGTTGACCTCCCCTTGAGCCTTATCACTGATTTATTTTGCAAACCACAATCCTTAGGAATACAAAAGAAAAACATGTGTTCCTCCCCCTTCCTCTTCCCCCCTCCCCTTCCCCTCCCTTCCCCCTTCCCCCTCAATCCCTCACCCCTTCCCTCTCCCTCCCTCACCCCTTCCCCCTACCTCCCTCACCCCTTCCCCCTACCTCCCTCACCCCTTCCCCCTACCTCCCTCACCCCTTCCCCCTACCTCCCTCACCCCTTCCCCCTACCTCCCTCACCCCTTCCTCCCCCCCTCCCCCTCACCCCTCCTCTCTCCCCCCTCCTCTCTCCCCCCTCCCCCCTCCTCTCTCCCCCCTCCTCCCTCCCCCCCCTCCTCTCTCCCCCCTCCCCCCCTCCTCCCTCCCCCCTCCTCTCTCCCCCCTCCCCCCTCCTCTCTCCCCCCTCCCCCCTCCTCTCTCCCCCCTCCTCTCTCCCCCCTCCCCCCTCCTCTCTCCCCCCTCCCCCCTCCTCTCTCCCCCTCCCCCCCTCCTCTCTCCCCCTCCCCCCCTCCTCTCTCCCCCCTCCTCTCCCCCCTCCCCCCTCCTCTCCCCCTCCTCTCTCCCCCTTCCCCCTCCTCTCTCCCCCCTCCCCCCTCCTCTCTCCCCCCTCCCCCCTCCTCTCTCCCCCCTCCCCCTCCTCTCTCCCCCCTCCCCCTCCTCTCTCCCCCCTCCTCTCTCCCCCCCTCCTCTCTCCCCCCTCCTCTCTCCCCCCCTCCTCCCCTCCCCCCCTCCTCCCCTCCCCCCCTCCTCTCTCCCCCCTCCCCCTCCTCTCCCCCCTCCTATCTCCCCCCCTCCTCTCTCTCCCCCCTCCTCTCTCCCCCCTCCCCCTCCTCTCTCCCCCCTCCTCTCCCCCCCCTCCCCCTCCTCTCTCCCCCCTCCCCCTCCTCTCTCCCCCCTCCCCCTCCTCTCCCCCCCTCCCCCTCCTCTCCCCCCCTCCCCCTCCTCTCCCCCCCTCCCCCTCCTCTCCCGCCTGCTCCTTTCTCCCCCACTCCTCGCTCCCCCCATTCCTCCTCTTCCCCCCATCCTCCTCGTCCCCACTCCTCTCCCCTCCCCCCTCACTCCTCCTCCTTTCTCCTCCTCCCCCCTCCTCCTCCCCCCTCCTCCTCCCTCTGATTGAGGCACGTGTGCTGAAGCAGGGATATCCTGAAGACTTGACCTGTTGGGGGGCTTGAAGGCTGGAGTTGAGCCCCCTACGTTACGTTATAGGTGTATAGGTTACCTAATTCTGCTGGTGTAATAGGACTAAAAGGCTGATCCCTGTAATAAAACCATTTGTACACATACATAGAAAAAGCACCGGTTCCATAATACATTCTATTTGAAAATGTAATAAAAATATAGATTACATTTTCAAATACAATTTATTATGGAACAGGCGCTTTTTGTTGTTTTTTAGGTTGAGATTTTTGGATTAGGTTAGTCCTAGTTAGAGCCGCCGGGTTCTTGCAGTTGTTGTTATATCCAGAGTATTTGTTTTTCACAGTTTACACTGTGCACATTTCTAGTTTTTACACCTTTTCACATTTTCACATTTTTTTGTTGTTGTAAGTAATTCACAATATATATATATTGGCCCAAGCAGCACACGTGTGGTACTAGGTGGCGAGTAGATTTTTTTGTGATTTGTCGACCACTGCGTATGTATGTATATATATATATATATATATATATATATATATATATATATATTCAATATGTAGTTTATTTTATTTATTGATTTGTACATTTAGAGATTGATATGTCCAAATAGTGTTTTCTAATATTGAACATCTACAAATGATATTCCATATCTGTCAATATAATAATGTATTGCACTTATAGCACTTTACTTGCATTAGATGGCTACTCCATCCTCAAGGGCCACCAACAAGCAAGGTTTTTAGGACACCCCTGCTTCAGCACAGATGATGTAGTCGTTGACTGAGCCATTGATTGAGCCAACTGTGCTGATGCAGAGAGATCCTGAAAACCTGACCTGTTGATGGCCCTTGAGAACTGGAGTTGGCCGCTGCTTCATTGGATCATATTGATTACTGACAAGGGTACATCCAATGGTTTACTTCTTCAACTGATATCTTTGTGTGACTATGTATTCACTGGTTTATATTTGTAATATATCTATATAATTCTCACCAAGGAACTTGTGCACTTACTACTTTTCCTTCATAGTGCAGAGGGAATTTTAGATCTGTTTTAATTGCGCTGAATCACAGAAAGCATTAGGCTTCATTTGAACCCAAGTTTAGGCCATTTCACATATTTCACAACGCTTAGTCCACAAGACAATAAGAAATATTAGTGCAGGTATCGGCTAAAACGGAGTTTACCTTTACTGGGTTGGCGGCTTAAATATGTTTTGGGATCAAAAGCTGCAACTAAATGTCTCTTTAGTTATTAGGATCACAATGTAGAATCTAACTAATAAATGACAAGGCTATTTGGGGGGTGCTAGGTATTATTTGTTTTCCATAGCAGTCTAGTCTTCAATTTACTCCATTTCTTATACAGCGATGCCAGTGCATGCAGTGCTGTACATTCAATTTTGCCGGCACAATACGTCTCTTGCAATGTATTTTTGGCATCTGAGGCGGAGCGATAGAAAGGTCCCAAAGAGGATTATCCCTGCCGGTGACGCACAATTAATATATATATATATATGAGAATTACAGTTTGTATCTTTTGTAGCCGCTTTGATTTCAGTTGCAACCTTCCTGCGAGTCATGTGAAGTGTAAAATGTGGGCTCGGCGGTTTGCTGCCATGTTTGCACACGGGGTGAATGCCCTCCCCGTCTCTCAGTGGAGAACCAAGCAGGAGATTGAATAAAGGTGATCTCATCCATTGAACTTTACCCCAGCCGGTTTTATTGGACCCCGTGCTGATCCCACTGTGCACACATCGGAGAGCTGCTGAAATAAAATGTTATGACGAAGGTTCCCGATATCTCGCATGTCTCCAGCCAGTCCAGGTGGGCAGTGACCCTCCCACCAGGTGCAGCATGTTGGACAGTTACAACTTCTCGACATTCTGGTTGGTTTCCTGACGGTGACAGGGCCAGAAAACATTTTCAAAGTAGAAGGGCCACAAGCTTATTGTAATGTCATTTTTGATGCATTGAAAAATGATTAGATTTGAACATTTTGCAAGTGATTTTCAGTGGGAAAACTGCACATATCAGCCTTAGGAAATAGTACGGAATTAGCAGGAGCAGGAGCAGAGGATTTAAGGGGCATACAGTGATTGGTATTTTTATGACCATTGTTAACCCTTGCAGTGCCCTTATGACCTACCCAGTACTTCATAGATATATTGCTTATTTTTTTAAGGGGTGATAAGCCTCCTCTTCAGTTTCCAGCATCCGGACCTGGTCACGTCATGTGTTCTCTCCTGGACATGCCGGGGGTCCTATGCAATCTGCTGGATAAATAATACACAATTTCATGACCCTGTGGTAGTAATCCAGCAAAAATGGTGATAGAATAATTTGTATTTGTAGAATGGAGACACAAGGCTGCTTAATCCCTTCTAGAAGGGGCCAGAGGGTACGGCTTTGCACTGTGTTGCTGGACTCGCCAGCTTTAAGAGGCGTTGAGATGTGCCTAACATCCTTAGTCTTGTTTCTAGCAGACAGGCCGCAACGCATTGTGCCTATCGGCTTCTATCACCCACAACTCCAAGTCCTTATCTGAGATATGATCTCATGGCAAGTTACACTTTCTCCCTTAATAACCAACGCCAGTTAATATCTAGTCACATTTAATTGATTTCAGATTTCTTCACATTGTTTTATTTAATATGTAACTGTATAATGTTTTATACAGTGTTTCATTAGGTAAACACTGTCAACTGCTTCTTTGTAACACTCTGTTACTAGTGGAAATAGCTATAAAAATATCATAGCAAGCACATACAAATCTTGGGAGATAAACAATGTATTCAAAGACTAGAGCAGTGGTTTCCAACTTTTAATTTTTTTTATTTTTTGCCAATGAACCCTATCATTTTCTGAAATTCTGCTGTACCCCAACCCTCGCATCTGAAATCAGATGCATTGTAAGGAACCCCAACCCTCTCTAATACCGCGCCTGAGATCAGATGCATTGTAAGGAACCCCAACTCTCTCTAATACCGCGCCTGAGATCAGATGCATTGTAAGGAACCCCAACCCTCTCTAACAGTGTCTGAGATCAGATGCATTGTAAGGAACCCCAACCCTCTCTAATTGCGCGTCTGAGATCAGATGCATTGTAAATTCTTCTGTATTTGGTACAATTTTCAAATGACCTGAAATCTGCAGGGAGCCCTTATGGGATGTTCAAGAAACCCTGGTTGTTGAACACTGGACTAGATTATTGGAGCACTGGAGAGGTGGTTAGGGGGGGGGGGCAGCTGGGTGCAGCAGTATAGGGGGCGCAGGGTGGGCGTGCGGAGGTGAGTGGAGGAGGGAGCGGGATGGCGGCTACAGGGGGGTGGGGTCTGCCCCGGAAGATAGTCATGACTTCCGGTGTCTTTCATCAGGCCAAACCTTTGTGCCAAGGTTCGTCATTCAACTAGCCAGTGTTCCCATTCAGTAACACATGAGTTGCAAGTAACTGAAAGCACTTGGCCATATTTAATCTTTTCAGTTATTAGCCTTTGTTTGGTAATTAAAGCCACAATCCCGCCAGGCTTTATTTTTGCACAACATGGAAACCGGGAAGTTAAAGACGGTGTTAAATGTCCCAACAATAGAGATACAATGGCCACCAAATCTCGTGGGTCTCATGGGCCAATAGGAAGCTGCATTGTTCTTAGATGCAGCTTCCTATTGGACGGCCAATTAAATCCCTGTAACGAAACACCGGTAAACACACGGAGTGTACCTTGAATACCGGGAGAATCTCTAGAGCTGAAATGTACGTGATTAAGCTTTTGAGGGAGCCCTGGTACTCATGCTGTTTTAAAAGGGGGGGCTTATTTAGGCGGAATTGCTGCTAAAAAGTTGTGTTGGCAAAAGCTTAATTGTAAACGGAACTAGAGCAAATGCAATTTACTCTGAATTAAAGAACGGCGTCCTGAAGTGTAAGAACGTGGCTCACACCCAACAGGAGAAGAAACGCTTCAGCCATTCCAGAGCCGGGGATCAGCTATTTAGCCATTTTCTGAATATATACTATGTATATATTGTATACATACATATCACTGACTGCCCCGCACCTCTGGAATGCCCTTCCCCCTCAATTCCCGACTAGCACCCTTTCTACCCACCTTTAAGACCCTCCTTAAGACACACTTTCTTAAAGAATCATATGAATAGCACCATGGCTAATACTATACACCTGAAGCATACATTAATCTTGGCCCCTTGCAGACGCACTTACCAGAACGCCCTCCTAGTGTCCCTGTACGTTCTCCCTACCAATTAGACTGTAAGCTCTTCGGAGCAGGGACTCCTCTTCCGAAATGTTACTTTTATGTCTGAAGCACTTATTCCCATGATCTGTTTGTATTATTATTACATTTATATGCTTGTCACGTATATTACTGCTGTGAAGCGCTATGTACATTAATGGCGCTATATAAATAAAGACATACATGTACATACTTTATATGTAGTAGACCCCAAAAATGCCAGCTTTTTCCCCCAACCTGAAGATTTTGCAGTTCAGTATTTGATTAAGATATGGTGAATATTTTCGTACACGTCCTGCAACACTCCTGCTCATTTGAAACCAGATTATTTCCAGATTTGTAGGACTTCCTTTGGGACGGAGAAATGTCACATAGAATGATGACACGGCACAGATTATAGTGTTTTCGTGCATTCTGGGAGCAGACTTGTTATCAGAAACATAAAACACTGATTAATTCTGCAGCTGATTCTCTGCATGGCTCCCGCGTGCCGTTTTCCCGATATCAGTATAGGGATGATCCCACTCCCCCAGCTTCATTATCATACAGAGCTGCTTCATGCACAGAGCCAAATTATCATCAATGGGGAAGGTTTTGTTCAACCAAAAGCGTGAGTCAGTGAGCTGTGCAGGTCAGACGTTCCGTTCTGCTCCCATGTGCCTTTATTTTCTTGGTCTGTTCACTGTCGGAAGAGCCAGCAGCAGCTCATTACTGTGCATGAAATCTGTGAATAACAACTTGTAGAAACATAAAGCGATTTAATGATGCATTTCTTAACAAAACGGGCTTTCTCCCAAGCAAACCAGTGAATAAATAGATCTTCAATCCCTTTGCTGTGGTCAAAAGCCTAAGAATCAGGCTGTTATTCAGGTCAGGACTAGATCAATAAAAACCGGAAAAAAAGCACCAAGGCGATTGCATCTTTTCCAGAGTGCTTTGAATTTCTGCGTTTTCCCGCTTTTTGCTTGGTTTTTGGTCCTATGATGCATTGCTAAGCCTGGGCTCCCCAGTTCAGTGCTGGCAGTAGGCATGGTTAATTGGTTAAGGAAAAGGTCAGTCCCCAAATACAGCTCAACCCCCTTATAACCCTGTGCTTGGGGTCCAAATAATCACATCGCGCTATAAGCAGTTGCCGTTAGAAATAATGTACAATTCTATGCATTGTACAATAAAGTATTCAAGACACCAATAATCGTGTTTTAAAGTATTCATAAATACGAAAATTGGGAGCCACGCTTGCATCGCGTTATAAGCGGATTTGCGTTGTAACGGATCGCGCTGTAACTGGGTTGAGCTGTAGTAGGTAAAAAAGAAATCTTGATTAAAACAACTTGTCAATGATCTTGGCTCCAATCAGCCGTAAAGTGACCTTCTTTATGTATCTTGTGAAAATGTGTTGGAGAAGGCTGCTAAGCCTGGCTTGTGGATGCTATTGAGGATGGGAGCGTGGCTCCCAAATCCTTTGTGACACATGGCAACCTTCATTGGGGATGGAAGGTAATCGTGGGATATGTTTTCCACCTGTTCCGTTCTGTATTATAATAAAGCGCTATGTACCTGGCTGGTGCTATATAAATAAAGCTATACTTATTAGGAACAGGTGGGAGGGGGGGGTCAGAGCCAGCAGCTGCTGCGTGTACGACTCGCTAATTATCTTACACAAGAATGTTTCTGTACATGCAAATTACCTGGGGCAGGAATATGTGCAGACGCCTTCATTTCACATCATGCTCTATATCAGGGGCGCACAAATCCAGTCCTCGAGCCCCCCTGGACACAAATCCAGTCCTCAAAGATTGAGCCACCTGTGCTGAAGCAGGGATATCCTGAAGACCTGATGTGGGGTCTTGGGGACTGGATTTGAGCCCCCCTGTTCTATATCGCTGCAATACAGTCAAGGAAAATGTATTGAGTTTAGAGGTAAAACTTGGATCACCTTGGAAATCAGGATGGGGTGCGCCCTTTACTGTATATAAGGACGTTCCCCTGCTGGGAACTTTAAATTAATGCATACCCTCCAGCTGTTCCTATTCAGGAGGTGCTGTACCTGTTATACTGATTTCTTCCTTGCGTGGAAATGCCGATTGGTGCGCGGAGACTACTGACTAATCATCACATGATTAGGGGTAATTTAACCTCCCGTCTATTGTGTTTGTGGTATATGTATCTAAAAAAATACATATTTCTATGCACAGCGCGGAGGGAAAAATAGTAATGATATATTGAAAACTTTTATATTATAGTCCATTGCAAACTTTTTATAGCGCATCCGCAGAAAGTCCCTCTGTCCTGTACTGACATAGCAAATAGTGTACCTGGTTTTATGTGCCCAATATTCCAGGATTTGCTAATGGTCACAATATGTCTCAGAATGGGGAGTTGGCTCTGTCTTGTTTTTGTTTTTGTTTTTAGACATATAGAAAGTGTTGTAGAAGTAATTTTTCCATATTTAATGTTTCCATTGTAAACGAATGCTTTGGCAAGTTAAAGCTTCTCTATTTCTATCTGAAACTCACAAGCCCTTTATCCCCTGCACCCAATTGTCCAACTCTATCTGTCCATGAAATGTCTGTGTGTGACTGTATAACCCTGTTCTTTTAATGTAATCATGTATTGTTATAACTCTGTGCCCAGGACATGCATGAAAACGAGAGGTAACTCTCACTGTATTACTTCCTGGTAAAACATTTTTATAAATAAATAAATCTGTACCGTACTGATCTCGTGAAGACCTTGAATCTCAAGGCCGTGTGAAACTTCCATGCAATATACTTTTTAGAAATTAAGTATGATGATCTCATTTGCCAAACGGCTAACAATGGAAGATCGTTATCTGATAAGAATTTTACAGGACTCCGTGAAAATAAAAACATTCATTTTTCTCAGGACACCAGATAAATATTTTTAATAGTGATTTGAACCTTTCCAAAGAAGCCAGTTACAATGCAGGGATTATATTTATAATACACAGGTAGTGTAACGTTTCATATTGACATGCTCTGCTTCTAGATCTGAATCTTGTTTTATGTCCCATTATGGGAAGGAAAACCCCCAATAAACATGGTCATTTTCTGGCACAGATACATGCCCTACGTCTTGCCATTAAATGTAAGTATACGCCTTGTTTTAAGTGAGCGTTACCGCGCTGTTTGACTCCCTGTGACGAGGCCTTTTCATGGCAGCCACTGTAATGGGTGCAGGAATAAGAGGAGACTACAGTACTTACTGGAGAGAATGACCCACAAATCGCTTCATCTCCCACTCTCCTCCGAGTTTCAGCGTATTTAACCATTTTATTGCCACAGGGCCAAATGGCCCAGCCTGCAAATCGCGATCATGTGACCTCGGCGTCACTTAAACCAGAATTAGAATTTTATTTGAAATGGGGCACAATTTTCAGCTCTGGGTCTTCCCAGTTCCCAAGATGCTTACCGGGGGAAGTTACCGGCTTTAAATCTCTTCGCTATGGAAGCAGAACGGCTGTGAAGTCTTGGGCCAACAGGAAGTCACAACATCTTTTGGATGCGGCTTCCTATTGGGCGATCATTTAAATCCCCTTCAAAAACCCAGTAAGTAATCACAGTAACTTCCCCGGTAAAGGTAGAAGTCTAGGGTCCCCAGCGCTGGAAATAGTGCCGCTCAGCCCATCAAGAGGGCGGTCACAATGGTGGGATTGATACGTACGGGAGATACGTGGAACCCCACGTGGTGTGAAATCATTAGCGCACACACTCCGTGTCAGATGTGAGATCTGGTGACACTGCCGTTTAATAATAATACCTGCTGTAACTAGGACATTTTATTAGGAATTGTTTGCAACTGTAGAGAAAAGATAACGCCAACTGGTTTTGTCCAGCTGAAGCCGTGTGTCACACCTGTCTAATGCGAGATAACGTTATCAGACCTGCGGGGACTGTAAACCGCTCAATATTTATTGTCCAACGTAGGGCGTGAGCTCCCACGTACCGTTCCACGTAGCAGGTCAAAAATATTTCTATTGGGAAAACAATGTGTCACTGTAGTCCGCTTTGTTAGAATCATACAATCCGTCTGATTTTATTTATTTACATTGTTAAAAATTAATATGATTTTTTTTACTTCAGCACATCTACTGAATTCAGATATATCGGCTATTTATGCTCTTCTTTTTGACAAATGATGGTTTCATAATTACTAAATCGATAACAAAGTAAACAAATTCACCTCTAGTTTTGAGAATTGACCGTCTCGTCAGCAAAGCTAAAAGTTGAATATATTATTTAAATATACTTGTGTGAATTTGCATGTCACTACACCCTAAAGCCACGGGCTGTGGTTAATATATTATTATAAGACAAATTACTCTGCTTTACATGGGGTCAAAGCATGGGACGTACATGCATACCTACACTGCTTCTGTAATGTCCTCTGTAAAGGGCACTCTCTCCAAGGTTCAGAATAGCCGTCGCATGTTCAATGGGTGATGGTTTGTACGGGGTTAATTCGTGCTTGGGACCTGATTTTCAAGCCCTGACATCATAGGAAAGGAATGTGAAAAATAATGCAGGAACCAGGATCTGTGTAATTGGCCCAGCAGATACAAAGGGCTCTGCACAACTCTAATCTTTGTGTAATGGGCCCAGCAGATTCAAAGGGCTCTGCACAACTCTAATCTGTGTGTAATGGGCCCAGCAGATACAAAGGGCTCTGCACAACTCTAATCTTTGTGTAATGGGCCCAGCAGATTCAAAGGGCTCTGCACAACTCTAATCTGTGTGTAATGGGCCCAGCAGATACAAAGGGCTCTGCACAACTCTAATCTTTGTGTAATGGGCCCAGCAGATTCAAAGGGCTCTGCACAACTCTAATCTGTGTGTAATGGGCCCAGCAGATACAAAGGGCTCTGCACAACTCTAATCTTTGTGTAATGGGCCCAGCAGATTCAAAGGGCTCTGCACAACTCTAATCTGTGTGAGATCTAGCAGCACGGAATACTTTAAATCAATCTTCTATATGGAGTGATTCCAGTAGCATGTTGGGGAGTCCTGTGCCTTTGGTGGTCACCTCTGAAAACAGTTTTATTTTACCTTCTGCAATTTAAACTCTGCTACCTACAGATGCAGATCTGTGCTTTTCTCCCTGTTAATGTCACAGCCTTACATCTTTGTGTTGAATCTTATGCTTCGGAAAACTTTACAAGGGGGGGAGGGATTGAAAGATTGGAATTAAAGGGCCTTTAAAAAGTAATTAAACGGACCAGATGAACATTAAAGAAATGACTTGTCCTAGTAAATGTTCGAGTATTTTATACAAACCGTGCCATGTCCCGGCAACAGCTGACAGGCTGTTTGTGTTGCTACGTTGTATCTGAGCTGATAATCTAAGTTAGAAGTGTAGTTTAGCTGTTAAACTTTTTGCCACCCACCTCTCATTTGGCTGCATGTTGAATATTTCAAGCTTAACCTCTTCTCTGCTGGAGACACCTGCACTGTATAGCTTTGCAATGAGTTACATTGCCTATTGGAGTCATGGCATTCATGTATATAATCTTTGCTACTCCATTATCTGTCACCTTTACACGTTCTATGCCAGTGATTCCCTATCTATGTAATGGCAGATTCCCAGCGGGCTCCTGAGGGGGCTGCGCACTTAGTAACGCCCCAAACTGCACCGTGGGGGGTATAGATGTCAATTACAGCAGGAGCTTCCAAAGTCGTTCCCCGTAATGCTTTGCATCCACAGCAGCAAAGCATTGAGGGATGTGACTTTGGAAGCTCCTGCAGTGAGTGACAGCTATACCCCCCCCCCCTCCCCATGCTGCCTGCAGACACTGAGGGGCAGTTGGGGAATTATTAAGCACATGTTCCCCCCACAAGCTGAGGACATCGCACTGCCTGGGATCAGTCACACAGCTTTGTTAGCAATAGCCTGACGAGTCGGCAATAAGATTTATTATGGGTTTACGGGATAAATATTTTCTAGCGGGGCGCAGAGTGTACTAAAGGTTTGGAACCGCTGCTGTATGCTGTAATGGGTGCCTGGCATTTGCACTCATACAAAGCACTGGTTTTGCTATAGAGTGAGTCCTCACTACCGGTCGGACCGTTATCCGTCGAACGGATTATCCTACGCCAGATAATGCATTCCGCTGAACGCCTTCATCCGACGCTCACCGCCGCGGATTAACATTGGATCCGCGATCCGACGGCGGTTTGCGGAACGGATTTATTTATATATATATATATATATATATATATATATATATATATATATATATATATATATTCATCATTAATATAGCCCGGGTCTCCCCGCTGCTGGATGAGGCCTCCGCAATGATCTCCCAGGCACTGCTGCGTTACAGCCGCTCTTCTCCACGTCGCTCAACACATTTTCTCACCTTTTTGGTCGTCGCCTTGGTCTTTTGATAACCGTTGAGTACCATCTTTGTCCAACAATGGTAATTTATTCTTGCCGACAGCCCACTCATTTTAATTTCTTCCCCGTGTGATGATGTCACAGACTTGTGTTTGCTTACTAACACATTCATTCTTTTTCCTGACTCTACGGGTTATACCCAGAGATTTAAGGATAGCTACAGTAACATTTGAGTTATCTGAAGCTCCTGAATTTAAAAATACAATTTAAAAAGTGTGTGTCACAATGTACATCCTTATTGTGTGTGTGTTACATTATACATCCTGATTGTGTGTGTGTGTGTGTGTGTGTGTGTGTCACATTGTACATCCTTATTGTGTTTGTGTGTGTTACATTGTACATCCTGCTGGTGCTGTGATGCTGCTTTTTCTCCCCAATGCTATTTTCATAATCCCCCTTCCTGAGCGTCCTGCGATACGTAGCTATAGTGTAGCAGCAGATATCGGTTAACTTTTTGGCATAAACCAAGCAGATGGCTCCCAACATGCGCTGCAATATCCCACGCGCTGCAGCATCCCACCCGCTGCAGCATCCCACCCGCTGCAGCATCCCACCCGCTGCAGCATCCCACCCGCTGCAGCATCCCACCCGCTGCAGCATCCCACCCGCTGCAGCATCCCACCCGCTGCAGCATCCCACCCGCTGCAGCATCCCACCCGCTGCAGCATCCCACCCGCTGCAGCATCTCACCCGCTGCAGCATCCCACCCGCTGCAGCATCCCACCCAGCCATCAGCTGTGTGTTTGTGTGTCTGTGTGTGTGTGTCCCCCAAACGCCGATCACTGTAAGAGACACGTTACTGAAAACGTCACGTGTGCTGGGTCTTCCTTCTGCATTGCTGTACAAACTTTCCCATCCGTGACACCTTGGCTGTAACCACGTTAGAGTGCCTTACCTCACAGACGTGGCTGGGCACGTGGGTGCGCCTCGCTGCATGAAACTCTAACAGTAACAGATCCCAGGATGCACTGATTGTTTATTAGAATATAGGTAACCCCTATAGTGCCAGTAGAGACCTGCAGCTGCTCCTTTAACCGGTTTGCTGCCAGGGGGTCTGGCCTCGAGCAGTATGGCGGATAAGTGCATTGCTTGTGGATTTCGGGCCTGGAGTGATGCCTAGAAGTGCTGATGCTTACAAAGTTCTGAGCTCATCAGGATCCTCCACAGTGGATAGAAGTCCCATCTTCCAAGGCGAATAGTCCGTGGGGCTTGCATCGATCTTGGGCTGTGTATCCAGGCAACTAACCTCAGGCTGCGCTTATAGTGCTGGCGACGCGACGTCGCTTCAAAACAATTGTATTGATGCCGTCGCGTGCGCTTATAGTGGGCGCGACGGCGCTACCAAAATCCTTGTAGTCACTAGAATTTCATTTTGCAGAGACGGTCTCCCCATGTAGCTGCCTATAAGCCAATCACATAGCCCCTCTGCCTTCCCCCTTGCTGACGTCACTCCCCTTGTAGCCAGCGACGTCTCCAAACCTGATTACAACTTTCGCAATGGCGACGGGTGACGTCATCGGTCGCGTCGCCGGCGCTATAAGCGCGGCCTCATAATGACTGAGCCACTGAATGAGCCACCTGTGCTGAAGTAGGGATATCCTGAAAACCTGACCTGTTGTTGGCCCTTGAGGACTGGATTTGGCCAGTGCTGCGCTCGTTGCATAGAGAGAGGTTGTGCAGAAGTCTCCCTCCCTGAATTCAGTGTTTAACAATGTGTCTGTTTGGCCTTGTTTGGTTTCCACGTTTACCCGGCAGTGTCTGTTTTGGAGAAACGTCGGTGTTTGCCGAGTCACACAAACGTGACTTGTATAAGAATGTTTTCAGAGCGCGGCCGGGTCTGGCTTCTTTGGAATCTGTGCAGCAATCTTTGAGCTGTCCGTATAACAAAAGCAGCGTGATGACGAGTGCGCTAACCTGCGAGGGAGATAGAAAACAAATCCGGAACACACTGATCTGAATCTGTCACATATCACCTAGACATGGAGTAACCTTGTTCTGACCCATGTGGTGCTGAAGGCTTGCAGCGGTTCAGTGTCCTGTGGGTCACTGTGGCAGTAGGTTAAAGGTTTCACAATGTACAGCTCGCAGATAAAGGATTCGTAATGGATATTAAAGAGCAAGAAGATGTGGGTCTTTGGACAATAAAGTTTCCGACGTATCACATACACATTTTTGTTTTTTCCTCTGTCAAATAACATATATTGGGACAGAAAATTCCCCCTCCCCCCCAAAAAACTTGTTAAATGACAGGATATACAAAGGGAATTTCGGGTGGAGTTTAAATGAAGTCCCACCGCTTCCTCTTGGACCCGCGTTTGCTGCGGGTGTGAGATGCTGGATTCTGTCTGAGCACCATTGCAGTTTTTTGTGATCCCGTAAGACGGGGCTCTGGGAAAACTGTGTGGGCGGCAGAATCGTGAGCAGAACGCCCCCCCCCCCCGAAATGCAGAAACCTGAAAATAGTTCTAGTGTCGTGCTCCTCACTGCTCTGTACTGTAGCATGTGTACTATCGGGGGAGTAAGGGAGGCCCTTATAATAAATGTCTCGCGCTCGCAGTAAGTGACGAGTCTTTGGGTGCAGGATGACCTCTCTGTCCAGGTCTCTGAGCACCGGGTAAGGGAGCCGGGCACTGCACGCTCTAGTAACCCCATGTTTGCACCCCCTGGCACACATGTAGTACCTCCCACGTAGGTATTGCACTCGTGTGGCTGTTTAGTGTATATGTTTCCTGCTCTGGCTGTGTAGGGAAAAACACGTGATCACGTTATCAAACATACCCAGATCATTCGCTTATTCAAGGTGCAGCCCCGGACACCTGGCCATATTTACTAAGCAGTGCTAAGCTGTAAGGCACCTCACAGCCCCAGAGAGAGCTGTGAGGTGCCCTAGCACTGCGCCCCAGAGAGCTGTGAGGTGCCCTAGCACTGCGCCCCAGAGAGAGAGCTGTGAGGTGCCCCAGCACTGCGCCCCAGAGGGAGCTGTGAGGTGCCCCAGCACTGCGCCCCAGAGGGAGCTGTGAGGTGCCCCAGCACTGCGCCCCAGAGGGAGCTGTGAGGTGCCCTAGCACTGCGCCCCAGAGGGAGCTGTGAGGTGCCCTAGCACTGCGCCCCAGAGGGAGCTGTGAGGTGTCCTAGCACTGCACCCCAGAGAGCTGTGAGTTGCCCTAGCACTGCGCCCCAGAGAGAGCTGTGAGGTGCCTTAGCACTGCGCCCCAGAGAGAGAGAGCTGTGAGGTGACCTAGCACTGCGCCCCAGAGAGACAGAGCTGTGAGGTGCCCTAGCACTGCACCCCAGAGAGCTGTGAGGTGCCCTAGCACTGCGCCCCAGAGGGAGCTGTGAGGTGCCCTAGCACTGCGCCCCAGAGAGAGCTGTGAGGTGCCCTAGCGCTGCGCCCCAGAGAGAGCTGTTAGGTGCCCTAGCACTGCGCCCCAGAGAGCTGTGAGGTGCCCCAGCACTGCGCCCCAGAGGGAGCTGTGAGGGGCCCTAGCACTGCGCCCCAGAGAGAGCTGTGAGGGGCCCTAACACTGCGCCCCATAGATAGCTGTGAGGTGCCCTAGCACTGCGCCCCAGAGGGAGCTGTGAGGTGCCCCAGCACTGCACCCCAGAGAGGGAGCTGTGAGGTGCCCCAGCACTGCGCCCCAGAGGGAGCTGTGAGGTGCCCTAGCACTGCGCCCCAGAGAGAGCTGTGAGGTGCCCTAGCACTGCGCCCCAGAGAGAGCTGTGAGGTGCCCTAGAACTGCGCCCCAGAGAGGGAGCTGTGAGGTGCCCTAGCACTGCGCCCCAGAGAGAGCTGTGAGGTGCCCTAGCACTGCGCCCCAGAGAGAGCTGTGAGGTGCCCTAGCACTGCGCCCCAGAGAGAGCTGTGAGGTGCCCTAGTACTGCGCCCCAGAGAGAGCGGTGAGGTGCCCTAGCACTGCGCCCCAGTGAGAGCTGTGAGGTGCCCTAGCACTGCGCCCCAGAGAGCTGTGAGGTGCCCTAGCACTGCGCCCCAGTGAGAGCTGTGAGGTGCCCTAGCACTGCGCCCCAGAGGGAGCTGTGAGGTGCCCTAGCACTGCGCCCCAGTGAGAGCTGTGAGGTGCCCTAGCACTGCGCCCCAGTGAGAGCTGTGAGGTGCCCTAGCACTGTGCCCCAGAGAGAGAGAGCTGTGAGGTGCCCTAGCACTGCGCCCCAGAGAGAGCTGTGAGGTGCCCCAGAGAGCTGTGAGGTGCCCTAGCACTGCGCCCCAGTGAGAGCTGTGAGGTGCCCTAGCACTGCGCCCCAGAGAGAGAGAGCTGTGAGGTGCCCTAGCACTGCGCCCCAGAGAGAGCTGTGAGGTGCCCTAGCACTGCGCCCCAGAGAGCTGTGAGGTGCCCTAGCACTGCGCCCCAGAGAGAGCTGTGAGGTGCCCTAGCACTGCGCCCCAGAGAGAGCTGTGAGGTGCCCTAGCACTGCGCCCCAGAGAGAGCTGTGAGGTGCCCTAGCACTGCGCCCCAGAGAGCTGTGAGGTGCCCTAGCACTGCGCCCCAGAGAGCTGTGAGGTGCCCTAGCACTGCGCCCCAGAGAGCTGTGAGGTGCCCTAGCACTGCGCCACAGAGAGAGCTGTGAGGTGCCCTAGCACTGCGCCCCAGAGAGCTGTGAGGTGCCCTAGCACTGCGCCCCAGAGAGACCTGTGAGGTGCCCTAGCACTGCGCCCCAGAGAGAGCTGTGAGGTGCCCTAGCACTGCGCCCCAGAGAGAGAGCTGTGAGGTGCCCTAGCACTGCGCCCCAGAGAGAGAGCTGTGAGGTGCACTAGCACTGCGCCCCAGAGAGAGAGAGCTGTGAGGTGCCCTAGCACTGCGCCCCAGAGAGCTGTGAGGTGCCCTAGCACTGCACCCCAGAGAGAGCTGTGAGGTGCCCTAGCACTGCGCCCCAGAGAGAGCTGTGAGGTGCCCTAGCACTGCGCCCCAGAGGGAGCTGTGAGGTGCCCCAGCACTGCACCCCAGAGAGAGAGAGCTGTGAGGTGCCCCAGCACTGCACCCCAGAGAGAGATAGCTGTGAGGTGCCCTAGCACTGCGCCCCAGAGGAAGCTGTGAGGTGCCCTAGCACTGCGCCCCAGAGAGAGAGCTGTGACATGTGGACACCAGGAGTGGGCAACCAGTTCTCGAGGGCCTCCAACAGGTCAGGTTTTCAGGATTTCCCTGCTTCAGCACAGGTGGCACAATCAGTGGTTCAGAAGATTGAGCCACCTGTGCTGAAGCAGGGATATCCCCAATACCTTACCTTATTGGTGTCCCTTGAGGACTGGAGTTGGCCAGTCAACGACTGAGCGACTGGTTGAACCAACTGTGCTGAAGCAGGGATACCCTGAAACCCGGCCCTGTTGGTGGCCCCTGAGGACTGGAGGTTCCTACCCTTGTTATACAGTGTAACCGTCCGTATAGATTCAGCTCCTGCCCAGAAAGAAAATACAGAAAACGGAAACTTCCCAAACAATATCCGCCTTGGAAATCATAAAATATGTAACCACGGGGGACAAAATGCCACGGCTTCTATAGCAAATAAATAATCCCATGTGTGAGCACGTCCACAACCGTGCCTTTCTCCATTATCTCTTAGCATACAATACTTCCACTGCAGCCAGGGATTCTGGGTAATGACATGCAAATGAGCACACAGTCCCTTCTTCTATAGAAGTCCTGGCAGGGATTTATTTACCACCTGTTAGATAAAGAAAGCGGTGGTTTGTTGGTTTGCTGGTTTGCTGGTTTGTTGGTTTGCTGGTTTGTTGGTTTGCTGGTTTGTTGGTTTGCTGGTTTGTTGGTTTGCTGGTTTGCTGGTTTGCTGGTTTGCTGGTTTGCTGGTTTGTTGGTTTGCTGGTTTGTTGGTTTGCTGGTTTGTTGGTTTGCTGGTTTGTTGGTTTGTTGGTTTGCTGGTTTGTTGGTTTGCTGGTTTGTTGGTTTGTTGGTTTGCTGGTTTGTTGGTTTGCTGGTTTGTTGGTTTGCTGGTTGCTGGTTTGCTGGTTTGCTGGTTTGTTGGTTTGCTGGTTTGTTGGTTTGCTGGTTTGCTGGTTTGCTGGTTTGCTGGTTTGCTGGTTTGCTGAAGATTGTGGCACTAACATGAGTTTGAAGATCTAGGTTATACTGTATATCGCACTGTGAACCTTCTATTCAGCTCAACCCGGGAAAACGTTCTCCGTATACAAGTGTGTAAAAAAGCACGGTGCGCAAACTCCCTGCACCCCCTTACCTGCTCCCTCGGTCGCGCTCCCCGCATCTAATGACACGGCATCATTTGACATGGCAACGCGTCACACAGCCGGCTGAAACAAGGTAAGTGGAGTGTTGCAGAGGCCTCACGCGATCCCTGGCATTAAATTAAATGCCTTGGGGAAGAGCGTGGGGCCTCTGCAACCGCCCGTGACCCCCCCAGAAGAATCTCCCGGCCCCCCTGGGGTGCGCGCCCCTCAGTCTGCGCACCGCTGTAATAATGGATTACATGCAACGGGACCTAGAGCAAGATGTACTGTGTATCTGCCCTAACTTCACAAAACACACAACAACATTGCATCGCAGCCCACAGCCCACAGCCCACAGCAGGGCGTTAGTTGCTAGAAGATTGCATGAGCAAAACATGTTTACTGTGCTCCCTCTTTTATAAATTTGGAATGGGGGGGCGTTCGGTGTCTCCCCCATCTGAATGGTATTACATTTGTGTTCAAATCCAACTCCCAAGAAGAGGAATTGTTACACCATTTATAATGAAGGTGTCCAGTAGGTTAATGTTCTTTCCTGTCCTGAAATTTGGGCGAACAAACCCCTGTCTGCTCCCAGATTTCTATCTGTGGACATTTTGTGTTTGGTTCAAGCTGTCATTGCTGGCATTTCCACTAAGGGGCAGCATTGCACTGTTCATGCTAGAGACCGCATGCAGCCACAAGAACCCATGGGTGATGCATCTTTAAGGGCGGCAGGCGGAATATATTCCTGCCACCCCTTTGGATGTCAGCGGTCCGGCGGCACTCGCTCCCGAAGCGCCATTTCTTGTGTTTGTTTTAAACCATTTACTGGCGAAAGGGTCAGTAATCCGGGACTACACAGTATGCACCACAGACCTCTTCAGCACTGAAAGGGTTAAGGCAGTGTCACAATATTCCTTCTGTATTGGTCTCTTGTTTCATGAAACCCTGGAAGTGCCACGGAGAGCACCAAATCCACGTAGGAATGTATCAGGTGGTGTGGATACTGTATCACTCAGATGTAAGGAGTGGAATATAGAGGAGAGCTTATCTCTGTCCCAAATATCAGACTGGAGAAGTAGCTCCCAGGGTTCGGAGTGACACCAGTGATGGAGATGTAATGCAGTTATACTTAGACTTAGTCTATATCAGGGGCGGCCAACTCCAGTCCTCAAGGGCCACCAACAGGTCAGGTTTTCAGGATACCCCTGCTTCAGCACAGGTGGCTCAATCAGTGGCTCAGACTTCAACTGCATCACCTGTGCTGTAGCAGGGATATCCTGAAAACCTGACCTGTTGGTGGCCCTTGAGGACTGGAGTTGCCCACCCCTGTTCCATATTCCCCGTTTTCGAACAAAATTTCCTATACAACTGGGATTTTAATCTGAAAACGGCCAAAAGGCTGCTTCACACGATGTACACTAAGCCCCTTCACTTTGTGTGGTGGTCTTTCTTCAATAAAAGTTCAGTAGGGTCGATTTTGTTTAGGTGCAGAGAGATCTTGTCCATCAGTGGCGAGTTACAGATGTTACGTGAGCCCATTTAAGGACTAGCTCTTGGCAGTAGGACTGCTGGGTCAAACGTTGTCCAGGGCTTGATTTATTGAGTTGGAGATGTTTGTTCTTGGGAAGTTTGGTACTGTGCTAGGATTGCAAACCAATGATGTGTTTATTCCTAGGAAAAGGGATGATGCCAAGCGTTGGGTATTCCTATAAATTTCTCAGCAAGCCTTTTACAGTAAACGTGTTTGTCGAACTATGGACGTTGTTAAATATGCAGCCCTGTCTGTAGAAGATAATAAAAAGTATTTACATACAGGATTGATGCTCCTGAGTAACATATAAAAGAAAGGGGCGCCGATCCCCCTCTGACAGACATCAGAGTCTCCAACCGGGATCGGTTTGGTGCAAATAGTTTCAACTGCCGAGGTAATTAGTTTCATCTTAAGGAAGGGGTATGTGGGATAGGCACCATTTTTGCAAATAGCCTTGTTATATCACGTGCTGTTAACACATAATTTTTTAATATTAAATACATAAAGTGACTTATTATATTGATTCTGTTTTTTTTCTTGCGCCACTTTCTTTTATATGTTATGTGGGGTACTGGTCCTGTTGGATCACGGGAGTGAGGGGAAGCAGCAGATTTAACCTACGTTTGGAGACCAGGCAAATTACCACCAGCCCAGCCTCACCTGTAAAGCTGACACACCTGAGTGCATTTCTGTCCTCTGTTAAATGCATTTAGAACCAAGTACTGTACATGCAGTTTTGTTCCTCACAGTGTCGGCTTGGGAGCAAAAGATCCTACAGAGAAGGCATTGCTATTTTTCTTTGTCTTTTGACTTCTGTATTTTGTGGCAATTTTAATCCATTTCCAAGGCCCTGCTTATCACTACCTCGGGATTGGAAATGTCACAAACATACAACAAAAAAATGGATTCAAGAGAGTGGGACTGGGGCTTCAAGAACCAATAAAGTGAATTCCAATTTATAGTTTTGACACTTAAAGTCCAGTTTTAAGATGCAATGTGTTTATTGTTGTTGCTGATTCATGAAAACATTTAATCTTCGCCACCAGACCGGAAAGAGCTGTATAATGCTACAGAAAGTGGCCTGCTAATGTCGGCCATTTTCTTATATCCCTTGTTGCTGTTTCATGGAGCTGTACTTGAAAAAGTAAGCTTTGTTGATTATTAAAAAAACAAAAAAAACTGGGATGTGCAAAATAAATCCTGGAAGACTGAATTGCATCTTTAAAACATATCCTAGACAGGGGGTAACCTACTGTAGCTTTGTCCCATTTGATGCCAAAAGATTACAGCAGCTCAGTGTCCTGTAGGTCACTGTGGGGTAGGTTAAAGGTTTAACTATCTACAACAGGGGCGGTCAACTCCAGTCTTAAAGGGCCACCAACAGGTCAGGTTTTCCGGATATCCCTGCTTCAGCACAGGTGGTGCAGTTGTTGATTGAGCCACCTGTGCTGAAGTAGGGATATTCTGAAAACTGGAGTTGGCCAGTCCTGCTCTAGAACGTACAGATAGAGGACTGTGGATACAACCACAACAACATATAGGAGGTGCCCCCGTGACCCCGACTTCCTATGGGAGCAGCAAGGCGTGCTGCTCTCTCCCTCTCGCATACTAGCGTATTGATGGCTCCAGGCATATGGATGTAAAACACCCAGTACAGTGTTGGATCAGTTCCCAGCCTCTCTAAAGCTTTGTAAATCCTTCAATTAGTCCAACCTCAGAACCTCTGTGCTCTGGCACAGGCTCAGACCACACCTGTTATCCTCGGAGTGTGTTACGCGGATTTGTCTGTTTTTTTATGTGGTCTCTGCCTTGTTTTCCACATATATTTACCACCAGTGGTTCCTCTTAAACTACTGTAGTTTATCATTATTGCAGAGATTTGCTCATTTCAGCTCCACTTCCACCGTGCCCCTTTTACAAGTGAAAGTCTTACCAGAGGGGCGTGCAAGGTTGTGCAACGTAATGGTGCCACTGTAAGGGAGGGGATTTGCGGAGATGTTTGCCAACGCAGTGTGTGCCGGACCCCCGTGTCACTGATACATTGCAATGCAATAATATGAAAGCAATCTCCCATATAACTCCCCAGTGACTTGTTTTTATTAACACTTGTTTACAGGTTCAAGCTTTTTCTAACAGCTTTTCAAAGAGAGGAGTTCAGTAAAATCCTTCTTGTAGCTGTAAAATCCCCCAAAACACAAGGTGACTGATATGTGGTTGATCCCATAGAACAGTCATTTTTAGTGGGAGATCCTGCTGTGGCATATCAAATGTGTAAGGCCTCGTTCAGGGTGCAGGCATCGGAGGCAGGGCGTGCTGACGTGCGTCACAATATATTCAAATTGAATACTGGTTGTCAGGGTAGCAGCTGCCCTGTCTCCGAAGTACGGAGTTGACGCTGGCTACAGTTTCAATAAACAAAAAATTAGTTTTTTGAAGCTGCAGCGTCACTGGGACCTTGGCAGCCAATGAAATCATTCTTGAGAATGATTTCAAGACTGCAACTTGGATCCCTAACCTCACGTCTGTAGCCCCGCCCCCTCCCCGCCTCCTCAACTCCTGAAAAAGTCTGCTGGGAGGATGAACACACATCACCCAGCAGACTGCCGCCCGCCCTCCCGAACGCCCTCCCTCCAACTCCTGCCTCTGGCACCCTGAACGAGGCCTAAGATGGGAAGTCTCACAGTGAGAGGGAGTTGGTGTGGGTTTGATTAAAGTCTTGGGGCCACTTGTACTAAAATGAGTGATACTGCGTCCAGTGAGTGGGATTCATGAATGAGTCCTGCGTCCGCTCTGATTATCCCCCCGTCCTGGGGTGTTTTGGTAAATCGGAAGGATTCAGCTGGAGGCTCATTGCTTCATATATCTTTTCTCTTCCAGATGAAAGGATTTGTTCCCCTCCATTCATGGAGCTGATGACGGAATGTGGAGATGACACCATAAAGCTTATAGAGCACAAAGGGCTGGCGTTCCCATTCAGTACGTACCCAATTTTCTTTGTGCCACAAAGTTATTACAAGATTTGAACGTAATGTTGAGCACTGATCCATCGGTGCATCGTTTGTAAACGGGGCATTGCATGTACGGGAATACAGACTCACCCTCTCTCCTCAATATTAGAGACATTCTGCTGATATACTTTGTGACTATTTGTGCCAAACCATTAAGAAATTCTCATGTTGATGCAATTTAGCGATGCCCCCGAGGCTCTCTTTGTATTTTCCTTGGTGTCTTCATTTGAATTTTGAACTTCAGTAGTAAACTTTGTGAAAGTTGGCAAAATTAGTCACAAACTTGTGTGAGTTTTGTGTTTCTCCCCCTCCCCCCCTTGTTTGCTGATGTTTTACACATCTCTGCCGCTGGTTATGAGCACGGTGCAATGTATAATAATGCTGAGTTTGTAAGTATATGACCTTCCTGTTGCTGGCCTTGCATGGATAGGTCTGGGAGAAGACATCATTATTACTTTGGCAACAATCATCATTTCTTTTTAAAGTAGTAACAGAGGAGGGACAGGGAGGAGGGGGTGTAATAACTTTTATTGGACCAACAAGTACAAGTAGTTGAAATGTTACAAGTTTTACAACCTCTCAGGGTCCTTCATCGGGTATTATACTGAGAGGTTGGAAAGCCTGAAACAGATCTACTACTTGTTGGTCCAGTAAAGGCATCATACTCCCTACCCCCTACACTCCCTCCTCTGTTACTACATGGAAGTAAGGACCGGACCGGCGACCCACCCTCCTTTGCTCATTTTTAAACTGGCTTTTCTTTCGGAATAGATAATTTTGTGACTGCTCATAGTCCGCATCTTTGTGTTACAGGATATCCATTTTCAGGGGATTATGATACTGTACCTTTTTAAACGCTTTTAAAGTCGCAGACGCATTGATGCATACGCCAAGTGATTGTGACATATGGAACACAGATCAGTTTTTCGATAGGGGGGAAATAATATAAGTAGTTGAGACACTGTCCTGATAATACTCCGTGCTTGTAATGTCTACGTGGAACACAGAATGACTGTAACAATGTTGCATTTCATTTCCCCCGGGCTCCAGGTTTTGCTCTTGACATGGGACGGGATTCTACGCCTAATTGCAATACGGGAGCATCCCCCCCCGATTGGCCCTCTTTTGCAGCCTAGCATAGGTTTTCTTGCACGCCCCTAACTATATGTTCCCGTGTGATCCGCGGCCTTCATTTCTGATTGCTGACGATGTTTCTTTTCTGTTTTTAGTTTGTAAAACAAGAGTGGCTCACGGTACCAATTCCCATGAGGTAAGTGGAGAAGTGTGAGACCCGCACATTGCGATGCATTTGTCGTTTGCTGTAAATATCGTGTTTAAAGCCGCAGAATAATGTGGGTTAAACCTCACGTTAACGCCAGCGGTTTGCAGAGGTCCAAAACAACCTAGTTCTCTGTTTGCTGCGAAGCGTTGAGTTCATGCCTGGCAGTGTAGGGGTTAAATAATTTTTTAGTATAGAGCAGGGTTGGCCAACACCAGTCCTCAAGTGACACCAACAGGTCAGGTTTTAAGGATATCTCTGCCTCGGCACAGGGGGCTCAATCAGTCTTTGACTGAGCCACTGATTGAGCCCCCTCTGCTGAAGCAGAGAGATCCATAAAACCTGACCTGTTGTTGGCCCTTCAGGACTGGAGTTGGCTGCCCCTGGTATAGAGCGACATAAAGCACTCCAATCAGGAAGTGTGTAATATGCACCTGTCCTTCCGTTCCGGTGCCAGGGCCGCGTGCATCGGATTATTATTATTATACAGGGGCGTTTGCATCGGATTATTATTATACAGGGGCGTTTGCATCGGATTATTATTATACAGGGGCGTTTGCATCGGATTATTATTATACAGGGGCGTTTGCATCGGATTATTATTATACAGGGGCATTTGCATCGGATTATTATTATACAGGGGCGTTTGCATCGGATTATTATTATACAGGGGCGTTTGCATCGGATTATTATTATACAGGGGCGTTTGCATCGGATTATTATTATACAGGGGCGTTTGCATCGGATTATTATTATACAGGGGCGTTTGCCTCGGATTATTATTATTATACAGGGGCGTTTGCCTCGGATTATTATTATTATACAGGGGCGTTTGCATCAGATTATTATTATTATTATACAGGGGCGTTTGCATCAGATTATTATTATTAATATTATGCAGGGGCGTTTGCATCGGATTATTATTATTATACAGGGGCGTTTGCATCAGATTATTATTATTATTATGCAGGGGCGTTTGCATCAGATTATTATTATTATTATGCAGGGGCGTTTGCATCAGATTATTATTATTAATATTATGCAGGGGCATTTGCATTGGATTATTATTATACAGGGGCGTTTGCATCGGATTATTATTATACAGGGGCGTTTGCATCGGATTATTATTATTATTCAGAGGCGTTTGCATCGGATTATTATTATACAGGGGCGTTTGCATCGGATTATTATTATACAGGGGCGTTTGCATCGGATTATTATTATTATACAGGGGCGTTTGCATCGGATTATTATTATTATACAGGGGCGTTTGCATCGGATTATTATTATACAGGGGCGTTTGCATCGGATTATTATTATTATACAGAGGCGTTTGCATCGGATTATTATTATACAGGGGCGTTTGCATCGGATTATTATTATACAGGGGCGTTTGCATCGGATTATTATTATTATACAGGGGCGTTTGCCTCGGATTATTATTATTATACAGGGGCGTTTGCATCAGATTATTATTATTATTATACAGGGGCGTTTGCATCAGATTATTATTATTATTATGCAGGGGCGTTTGCATCAGATTATTATTATTATTAATATTATGCAGGGGCGTTTGCATCGGATTATTATTATTATACAGGGGCATTTGCATTGGATTATTATTATACAGGGGCGTTTGCATCGGATTATTATTATTATTCAGAGGCGTTTGCATCGGATTATTATTATACAGGGGCGTTTGCATCGGATTATTATTATACAGGGGCGTTTGCATCGGATTATTATTATTATACAGGGGCGTTTGCATCGGATTATTATTATTATACAGGGGCGTTTGCATCGGATTATTATTATTATACAGGGGCGTTTGCATCGGATTATTATTATTATACAGGGGCGTTTGCATCGGATTATTATTATACAGGGGCGTTTGCATCGGATTATTATTATTATACAGAGGCGTTTGCATCGGATTATTATTATACAGGGGCGTTTGCATCGGATTATTATTATACAGGGGCATTTGCATCGGATTATTATTATACAGGGGCGTTTGCATCGGATTATTATTATACAGGGGCGTTTGCATCGGATTATTATTATACAGAGGCGTTTGCATCGGATTATTATTATTATACAGAGGCGTTTGCATCGGATTATTATTATTATACAGAGGCGTTTGCATCGGATTGTTTTGCCAGAAGCAGTGAAACAATTGATGAAGGACCCTTCATGTTCAGCTTCACCTCTGTCCATAAACATTATCCCGCGTCCCCCGCTTACTTGAAACCACCCTGGGATGAGTAACGCGCTCTCCGTTTCCCGCTGAGCTGCCACTGGTTATTATTTTTTTGCCGTGTAATACGCGGGACCTAATAATATATGGGGTGAGGAATTCTGCAGCACCTAACGCTTTCTCATGAGGATAAACATTGCAGTACTGTCGTGCGAATGGATCTCACCTGTCAGTACAATGTCCAGCGCACGAAGATGGGCCCCGCAGGATCAGGACTCGTACTATAGGAGAAATGTCCTCGTGGCTTTTAACCCTTTCAGAACTTAAGCAAAATGTATTCAGCGAGAACGGGTTTTATATAAAGCATCAATGCCGTCAACATGAACAATTATACATGTTTTCTTAACAGGATGGGAACCCGTGGAACTAAACCGCAAAATGTTTAGCTCCGGGGACCACCTGCTTCCCGAGATTCCGGTGAAGTTACCGGTATTTCTTTAGGGGATTTAAATGGCTGTCCAATAGGAAGCATCAAATGATATCGAGGGTTTCTATTGGCCGACACGAGCGGAGTTTAAAAACTGGTAACTGTTACAAGAAAACAAATGTCCGGGATCTCTGCTTGACGGAAGCGGGGATCGGATTTAAATTTTTAAATATATGAAGGGTTTCATCATGGTGCAGGAGGGAAGCATAATTCAAAGGAAGGGAGGGAGGCGCCGGGGATATGTGAGGAGGTACTTCTTCATGCAGAGAGTGGAGAATTCGTGGCATAGCCCGTGGGGGCTAATATAGTAAGGTAATTCAACCACACGTGAGATAGACATAAGGATATCTTCAATATGAAAGAGAGCTGATAGGAAAATGGGCAGACACGGGGACTGTGGTTCTTTTCTGACGTCAAATTCTATGGTTCTCTTCACTACTATTAATGTACCCCAATAATATTGCGCACCCTTAAACCATATGACATGATTGTTTGCAATTTTGCATTCAGCAAAATTTCCCGTGATTATTAAGTTGCCCATAACAGACATATTGTGGTATATTCTGTTCTTTTCGTTGTTGGGGCTTTGGGCTGGAGGAGGTTGCCGAAAATTCGACCGATGTGAAAGTCTGAGTTTTGTTACATGGCGGCTGAGAAAGGAATAGATAACACGTTTCCACTTCATGGTGACTTGTTTGTTGTACGTTTTTAGAATACCTGTAGCAATGGATTCCCTGTGATGTGTTGCAGATGGCGATTATATTTAACGCGGATGGTCTGCGGACGATCCAGCCGCCCTGTGTGATCCAGAGCTTCATCAGTCACAACGCTGTACTCTACAAGGTGTTTGTGGTGGGAGAGTCCTACACCGTGGTGGAAAGACCGTCTCTGAAGAACTTCTCCCCAGGAGCTTCAGGTAAAGTGTTCCCCTAAAGTGCAGTCAGGAAGGGGGTTTAACCACTCCCCTGTCAGAGAGAACCACGTGGCAGCATAGCTTTCAATTGACTGTTTGCCCAAAACCACATCCGCAGGTGATCTGCTTTCTAATTGCAACACTGCCACATAGTGATGAGTTCAAGAGCGGCATATCGCCTACATTGGTTTGTGTTGTGTTTTGAGTAAAGGAAATGGCAGCAGGCGTGTTATTTATATATATATATATATATATCTATATATATATCTATATAGATATATAGATATATAGATATATATATCTATATATAGATATATATATATATATATATAGATACAGTATATATATATCCCACGAAGTAAAGCTTGCATCAAACCCTGAGATAAGTAACAATATCTGCTAAATAAATGTATAAAGTGCACAAAGTTGACGGTGCTGGGGATAATAAATATACAGAAACGATAAAAGACCGGACATATCACCCTTTCATTTTATCCCCTATGGGTGTCATTTCATCATCATAATAATAAGCTATGTCTATCTCCCTGAGTACACTCACTTATATATATTGCTGCGCCTACATGTTTTGCCACTTACTGTATAGATCTGTGGGATATATTTCTATACAGACTATTTTGTCTTGTTTTGCACACGTTTTTGTTAATTTGTGCAATGGATGTATCTTTTGTAGCAGTGCTAGGTAGGTTAGTATTACCTTTACACTTGTGGTCAGCCAGTAGTATTGCTACTTATTTAGGATATATCTGTGGATCATACCTTTTGGTATTTATGACCGGCCGGTCGTTACTGTATTTCGGCACTTTATGTTCCCAATGCAGTCCTTTTGAACTAGGATTATTTTTCTAAAGTGAGTATCTAATTTTTTTGTATTATCATTTTAGGGTTTTTTGTCTGTGTATTTACAATATATTTAGGAGGTTTTTCTTGTTTGGTTCCACGTGTTTGTCATTTTAGAATTTTAGATGTTTTGTTAATGTGTTATTGATTTTACTTAAAATTATTTTGAACTTTGGACACATCTTTTTTTGAATAATTAGTTGATACAGTATATCTGAGTGCTTTTTATAGGGTTTCTTTTGTGTCTTGTATCTTTATATTAATTATTCCCTTTAGCACCGCCAGTTCTGTTACTTTTAGCAGATATGATCTAGTTTAGTGATATTCATCATCAGCGGAGTAGATTGCGGTATCCATTTTGTGTGCGATATATATATTATACTATAAAAGGCTAAGGATATCCGCAGCAACTGGAATGCCTCCTCAAGGAGAGGAGACAACAAGGAAGAGAGGAGTCAGAGAGACAGCAAGGAGTGGAGACAGGGAGAGAAAAGAGAGGAGGAGACAACAAGGAGAGGAAGAGATGGATGGATGACGAGGAGGGAATAGAGAACATGGGCAGAATGGAGTGCAAAGAGAGGGGAGGAGAGACAGCAAAGTGAGTAGGAAAAAGGGACAGCAAGGCGAGGAGGAGACAGATGAATAGGAGAGGAGGGAGTGTAGTGTGCAGAGAGGAGCAGACAAAGTAAGGTAGGGCGTGCAAAGAGAAGGGAGCAGGGCGTGCAAAGAGGGGAGCAGGGCGTGCAAAGAGAGGGGAGCAGGGCGTGCAAAGAGAGGGGAGCAGGGCGTGCAAAGAGAAGGGAGCAGGGCGTGCAAAGAGAAGGGAGCAGGGCGTGCAAAGAGAAGGGAGCAGGGCGTGCAAAGAGAAGGGAGCAGGGCGGGCAAAGAGAAGGGAGCAGGGCGGGCAAAGAGAAGGGAGCAGGGCGGGCAAAGAGAAGGGAGCAGGGCGTGCAAAGAGAAGGGAGCAGGGCGTGCAAAGAGAAGGGAGCAGGGCGTGCAAAGAGAAGGGAGCAGGGCGTGCAAAGAGAGGGGGAGCAGGGCGTGCAAAGAGAACGGGAGCAGGGCGTGCAAAGAGAGGGGAGCAGGGCGTGCAAAGAGAGGGTGAGCAGCAGGGCGTGCAAAGAGAGGGAAGCAGGGCGTGCAAAGAGAAGGGAGCAGGGCGTGCAAAGAGAAGGGAGCAGGGCGTGCAAAGAGAAGGGAGCAGGGCGTGCAAAGAGAAGGGAGCAGGGCGTGCAAAGAGAAGGGAGCAGGGCGTGCAAAGAGAAGGGAGCAGGGCGTGCAAAGAGAAGGGAGCAGGGCGTGCAAAGAGAAGGGAGCAGGGCGTGCAAAGAGAAGGGAGCAGGGCGTGCAAAGAGAAGGGGAGCAGGGCGTGCAAAGAGAGGGGAGCAGGGCGTGCAAAGAGAGGGTGAGCAGCAGGGCGTGCAAAGAGAGGGGGAGCAGGGCGTGCAAAGAGAAGGGAGCAGGGCGTGCAAAGAGAAGGGAGCAGGGCGTGCAAAGAGAAGGGAGCAGGGCGTGCAAAGAGAGGGGGAGCAGGGCGTGCAAAGAGGGGGAGCAGGGCGTGCAAAGAGAAGGGAGCAGGGCGTGCAAAGAGAGGGGAGCAGGGCGTGATGGAGGAGAGTGTAAAATGTCAAGAGACAGCAAGGCATTACAGGGAGGGGTGACAACAAAGAGTAACGTTTAATAACCTTTAAGATCTGCTAGATCGGAGTATGTTACGCCTGGTACAGCCACAGCTGTAGTTATTTATTATGCCTATTTCCGATTACTATTATGATTTACGATGTATGTATTATTTATTGATACGCCTTTAGCCTGGCGTGCTTTGCAGCGCATTACAGTATGACGTTTCAATTCTCCCTACATCTGAATCTTCCGGGGAGTCTTCTATTACCTGCAGTTTCTGGTATGGCGGTGATGGTGTACACTGCGCTGTACATAGCATTGTGTGCTAGTGAGATCCTGCCGTGCTAATTTTGGTGCCTGAGGCACAGGGAGATAATGGGACTTGCCCATGGTCACAGGGAGCCGAAACTGGGATTTTAACCCTTGTCATGGTTTGCCGAATCACTGCCGTTACGCCCTGAGCCGCCGCTTCAGGCCGGGAATTAACTAATACCCGTGTTCTTCACATTTCAGGCAGAGAATCCATATTTTTTAACAGTCACAATGTGTCAAAGCCGGAATCCTCTTCTGTCCTAACAGCAGTGAGTATTGTATTATTTCTGGTACGCGGTGCCGGTTTCTGTTTATCCGCTGCATGTGCCGGTGACTGAAACACATGGTGCACAGTGCGGTGTCTCCTACATATCGGGGGTAGGCAACGGATATACTTCAACGGTCACATGTATGGGCTACACACTGTGTGTGTGTACACATACACACACACACACATCTCCCTGCTCCGGTCAGCTGCCTGTTGCCCAGTGATTCTCTATATCAGTGGCCCTTGGAACTGGTATGACATTAGCAGGAGAACACTGCAATTCTTGACACTAAAACGCATTTGTAAGTTGAGGGACAGTAAAATATATATGGCACAGATGTTATGCTGCAAAATGTTACACTGTTACCTGCGTTCCTGTCACCCGGATCCCTTCCTAATAATACGGTGTCCGTGGGATGAAGCGTTGACCAGCGGTTTAACCCTTTAGCTGCTGTAGAGGTGTGCCGCGCAATGGGATACCGAACCTTCTGGCAGCAAAAGGGTCAAAGATCATCGTTATACGAAATGCCTATGAACATGATGAAATGTATAATGACGCTGAGCATCTGCAATTTCAGAATCCCTCAGGGATTTTGAAACATTTCATAAAGACAAACAATGTAACATTCACAGCTTTGCAGAGGACTACCCTTGCTCGTTAATGATTTTTTGGGCATCAAATGATTTTCTCGTTATTTTCACGGGGAATTAGCTTGACACGATTTGACGTTGGTTACTCACGCTCCGTTTTGCTTCATATAGCAGCACAGTGTGGCCAACTCCAGTCTTCAAGAGCTATCA
Organism: Ascaphus truei; assembly: GCF_040206685.1. NCBI lineage: Eukaryota > Metazoa > Chordata > Amphibia > Anura > Ascaphidae > Ascaphus > Ascaphus truei. The sequence continues at coordinate 42,432,044 of NC_134491.1, forward strand.
ACAGGACAGGTTTTCAGGATATGCCAGTTTGGTGCCGTCGTTGACTGAGCCACTGATTGAGCCACCTGTGCTGAAGCAGGGATATCCTGAAAACCTGACCTGTTGGTAGCTCTTGAGGACTGGAGTTGGCCACCGCTGCAGCAGCATGTGCATGGGCCGGGGTGGCCCACACCTGCAGGTGTGCTTTACCGATGCATTGTGGGCGCTTCTGACAGGGAACGTGTTCAGGGCGGCATGGTGGCATGTGTTTCTGTACCAAGTGAGACCGCGTTAGTGCAGCGGTGTGCGTTTGTGGCAGACTTCCTTCCTCTGGCACGCTCTAGATTCCTCTCCAGTTAAAGACCGCTCCCCCCCTCTCTCTCCCTTTCACAGCTTGACAAAGTGGAAGGGGTGTTTGAGCGGCCAAGTGATGATGTCATTCGCGGGATCTCCAAGGCACTACGGCAGGCTCTTGGCATCTCGCTCTTTGGCATTGACATCATAATAAATAACAAGACGGGCCAGCATGCTGTGATTGATATCAATGCTTTCCCAGGTAAGACGTTCCCCAGGTGGCTTCCTGTTAATACAATCTGCACGCCCTTGCTTTCTCCGCTCATCTCTCTTGCTGGAAGGGAGCAGGACTAGCAGTAGGGAATCTGTAAATACCAGCAGAAACCCACATTGTAATGTCCTCATAATCCTCACCCAGTGCGGGATGAAGGCCTCCCCAGTGATTTGCAAACCTCTCTACTCCACGTCGCTCCAGCAAAGTTCCGGATTTCTTCCTCCCATCGTACTTTTGGTGGTCGTCTTGATCTTTTGATAACCCTTGGAATCCAGTCACGTACCAACTTTGTCCAACGATGGTCATTTCTCCTTGCGACTTGTCCAGCCCACTGCCGTGTTCACTTCTTTTTTTTTTGCAACTGAACTCAGTCATTCTTTTGCCTGTCTCCGGTAATTCCCAGCATACATCTCTCCATACTCCTTTGGGTTGTCTAAAGCTTCTAAATTATCTTTGCATTAAGGTCCAAGTTTCACACCTGTAAGCACAGGCAGAAAAAATACACGCACACTCTTCTGCCCCTCCTTATATCTCAGCCTTAATTTCTTGCTATACACCTGCCATACACCTGTCTGACTCGTGCGTTCTGCTGAAGGATGTCTTCTCTATACTCCCTTTGTATCTAAAGCCCTCTCCTGCCTTAAACCTTTCCCACTGACGGCCCCGCACCTCGGGAATGCCATTCCCCTCAATATCCAACTAGCAACCCCTCTCCTATGCACATTAATGAAGTTGCTTCTAAGCCGCATCCATAGTCCGTGCTACCTCGCGTGAGGTGTGAACAAAAGGCTGTACCCCAATGATTCATGCCAGAGAGCGTGCTGACGTTTTTTTTTGCGTGCCTGGTCACGTGCGCGGTTCAGCTAATGAGGGCGAACCGCTCACATGACGTCACCGCCACGCCTCCTCGTCGTGCACATCTTAGGAATCCTACAGGCCACGCATTGTTTCTCGTACAGGCGCCCGCAACTCCATGCGTTCCGTCGCGGACGCCTACTATACCCGAGGCACAAGCATTTAAACGCAGAGGAGATGCACTGGTTAATAGCAAAATGTTCTCATCCTCATTATTACTTTATACTTCAGCGAGATCATTACCAGTTGTGGCTTGAATTCTGACCTTTTGCAGGTTATGCATAATCTATTATTTCAAAGGAACTAATTCATGTGATTAAAATGAACGTGACAGCTGCACAAAATAACACAAAGTTACAATGTATTAATAATATTCTTCAGGTTAATATGCAACGACTCTTCTTCTTGTGTCCCCTGGCTTTGCTGCTATTCTGTGTCCCAGTGTTTGGACAGATTGAACCTGGATGTAGAAATGAATAGACATAGTGATACCACGTACAGTTATACCAGGTGCTAACACTGATCAGTCATCTGAATACACGTCCTGCAAGTCTGTCACAACGGGTCTCATGGTCCATATATTCTCCTCTTAACCCCTTCACTTCAATTATCAACTATTAGCAGATTTGTAAATACAAATGTTGATATTTATAATATTGTATAACTATCAAATAATAGTTTGTTGGTTAACAAAAAGGAAAAAGAATCCTGCATTTTTACTCCTTTAAGAAGCAGCAACCAAAAGTATCTTTGTTCTCTCCCAATCTTTGGATCATTTTGTAATGTTTCTTGTGTATTTATTTCTTTAGGATATGAGGGAGTTCCAGAGTTTTTCAATGATCTCCTGAACCACATTGCAACAACTCTGCAGCGCCCCGAGCTAAACTCAAGCAAGTCCCTGCCGGAGCAGACCAGCGGCATGCTGGGAGAGCGCGTGTGTTGTGCTCCCGCGGCAAGGATAGACCCCTGGATTGTGGAGAGCGAGACCAACGGATCCGTGAAGCTGCAGAGCCAGAGATTAGGATGCAACTCGGCGGTCCCTCCCAGCTTCCAGCAGCACTGCATGGCTACTTTGGCGACCAAAGCTTCCTCCCAATAAACCAATCAATGTGAAGGACCGTGGGGGGCCGGCGGGTGTGGGGGGGGGAGAGGGACAAAATGGGTCAGTCCTGTCGTGGTGAGAAAATCAGTGAACTCTAGAATTTCCGTGGCTTTGGCTGATGCAGTGAATGGAAACGTCGGAGATTTGCCGGGAGAGACGAGAAACGACATTCCAGCCGCGCCTGTACTCCTGTGCGTTTAACACAAGATCTTAACCCCTTATCCGCCATAAGAGGTCTGCAACACAATGAGTTTGCAGACACCTCTGGCAGCCGGTGGGTTTAAATAAGAAGGCTGGCTTCTTCACCCTGCCCACCACAGCGGGGAAAGGGACCATTCCTGTCGCATTAGATTTCATGGGACCTTTGGGTCGGTGATTACAGTTCTTAATCCCTTTGCAGGCGCCGCCGGCAGCAAAGAGGTTAAGCCGTGCTCCGTGCATTATAAAGAAAGTAGTGCTACTGTCCGTGAATGCAAGTGTAGGCCTGAAAAGCAAGAAGGTATATACTGTACGTCTAGGCCCACATTTTAAAAATGGTTTGCGCTCTAGAAGAAAAAGACATTTATTTTTAAATTAAGGATTTTTATTCTTTAAAGTATTGATTTTAAACGCAACCCAGTACCGCCGCACTTCTGCCACTGCTTATGTGATTGTACAACTTTCCTCTTTTTTCTTTTAAACATCCTCTAGTGTTTGCACCTTGACATCTTGAATTAGAATTACTTGTCATATTGCAATTTTTTTTTAAAACATGTTTGTATTGTCTTAATTCAGACTTATGACATTTGATCAGTATAGTTAATCAATTCCTTAATGAAACGGCTGCCATGCACCAAGCATACACAGAACCTCTCCTGTGAGTCTTAACGATCACTGCAGAGTTAGTATTACTGGCACGTGAAGGCTGATGCTGCTTTTTAACGAACATTTCCATTACAAGAGATGTTCCATGCTGCAGACATTAGAATGAAGGCGTTCCTGTAGCAGCATTTGTAGGGACATCTGAGTCTCTCCCGCTCCTGTAAGTAGACATCACATCTTCTGGCTTTGCACTGACCTAGGACTTAAAAACCCTTTTCTTTTTCTAAATTCTAACTTCATTATTGTTAACTCTTTCACCGCTGCCAGGGTGCTTGTCATTTTGTTGCTTTTGTAATGGTCGTCTTCTCTGGCAGTGAAGTGATTAAAGCAGTAAAATCTGCAAGCATGGCCTTGCCACCCCCTGAACATGCAGCGCTCCCCCAAAACACTACCCAGAGAGAAAGAGTTGAAATATTAATGGCACCTGCCCATGACACCCCCTTAACCCCCAAGAGCAACCCAAAAAAGAAGCCTTGCTTAGGGCTATCTGTGTTAATTGGAGGTCCACAGTTGCAATTTCTGGATGACCTCAGTAATGCTCTTTGTTGGGCTGCGCTTATAGTGCCGGCGACAGCGACGTCGCGTGAAAACAAGTGCATTGTCGCCGTTGTGTGCGCGTATAATAAGCGTGGAGCGACGGCTTGGTCGCGATCACTGGAAGTCATCTCAATTTGATTTTTCCAGCGACCGTAGCCTGCGCGGCGCCGGCACTATAAGCGCAGCCTAAGTAGAAGAATCTGCTTGGGCAGTTGGAAGTGTAGAGTCCTACCTGGTATTGCTTTATAGTGGAGTGTTCACTGATGGGGGTCTTCCATTTTTGTTTACCTGTACAAGAAATGCACCTTTAGTACCCTATCCTGACCCTGATGGTAAAACAAAAAAACTATTATTTAGCAGACCCCGTTTTGCTCACATATTTGCTCATGTATTTAAAGCGACAATCCCGCCTTATTTTACTTGTTGATTTTATTTCTTTACAGAATTTGAGCCAGGGGGTCTGCCAGAGCTGAACTGTGCTATTGTTTTGCTCCAGGGAGCCTGTGGTTCCAGAGATACGTACAGGTTTAGTGTTCCTTCCTGAATTTTCTATGCTGTTGCCCCCAGTCATCCAATAGAAATCCGCCACCTCATTCCCCCAAAGATGCTGCGGCAGTCTGTAGGCTCGCGGGATTTGGGGTCTATTGTTTTCCAGGATTGGAGTTCACCCACCAATTACTGAACCAGTAAGTAGTTCAGCTCTGGAGGGCCCTGGAGCTACAAACTGAGCAATTCAGCTCCAAAGGAGCCCGCTACAAATTCTGTATTAAAAAAAATAAATGTTAAGAAATCTGGAAATAAAAAGTAGGCGGCTTTGCGGCTTTAAGGAGCTGTTTTGCATTCCGATCCCCAATCAAGAGCTGAGCCTGCTCACACCTAAATCATCTTCACAGCATTCCAACATGTACAGGAACGGGTCTGCAATGCCAGCAACGAGTTTAACGGAGAGTGGTTTGCCAGCACTATAAAGAAAATACAGTTGGCATTACATGTTACTACACTGGGTTTCATTCCTTTACCTGTAAAATCAGCAATAAAACATCTTGTAATCATTACCGGACTCTGTTAATTACCAGACATTGGGGGAACACCAGGGATCCATGCTGTTTCCTCTCCAGTTCACATTCCAGGCTGGATAATGAAATGCATCCCAAGCCTTTCCAACAGTAAAACCGACGGTAATATAATATCAAAAGCGTTGTTATTTAGATTTATTTCTGGCTTTATTTTGAAGTCGGTAAGCTTGTTCAAACCTTTCTGAGTGAAATGAATTAAGGCAATCAATGCATTCACACATTTGTTTTATGTTTTTGACCCTTTGGCTGCTTTAAGTTTAGGAAAAAATTCCAATCTTCCTTCATGTCGGAGAGGTGGAATTTACAGCTCAGAGTGTAATTATGTCTTGAAATTGACTATAATTCAGGAGTGAAACCCAGTTTGATTGCATTGTTGGCATAAGTAAAGCTAATAATTCTCATCAGATGCTTAAACCTTTTCAGAACAAAATGTATATTTGAGAAAGGAATACCGCAGGGATGAAATTTTCACGATCTGCCGTACTCTAGCTAAATTTCACTCTTGGGACAATAAGGATGGTCAGTGGTCAGTATTGCAAATGTGTACAGAATGCAGCGAGTAGAAAACTACAGTAAGGATCAATTGTGTGTGATTTATATACAGCTCAACCCCATTACAGCGCGATCCGTTACAAAGCGAATCCGCTTATAACACGATGCAAGCGCGGCTCCTAATTTTCGTATTTATGAATACTTTGCAACACGATTGTTGGTATCTTAAATACTTTATTATACAATGCATACAATAGTACATTATTTCTAGCGCGATGTGATTCTTTGGACCCCAAGCACAGCGTTATAAGGGGGTTGAGCTGTATATATCTCCGCAGCTCTTCCAAGAGTTTGTAGCCAACCAGAGAAGTCAGCGCAGCGTTGCAAACCACGCCAGCCACGTAGTGGATACATTGTATGCCTGACTCACAGATCTGTGTTTTTTTTCTGCTCTATGCTCATTTCACTCTTTCAACAGATTGTAAATACTGTATTATCCCTCATCTAAGGAAACCAATATTTGGCATAAATATATATATATTTGTAAAGTTTTGGGAAGATTTTTTTGGAGGGCGAGAATCTGTGAGCAAAGGGGAAAAAATGCAAAAGAGGGAATGTACATATTTCTTTGTGGATGGTTCCATAGAATAATCATATTGAGGACAATCTAGTCTGCCCCTTCCCCTCTAAAAGTCCTATTTTATTTCTTGCCCATTCCTTTTTTGTTGTTGTTGTATGTCCAAACTTATTCTAAATTCCTTTATTTCATACACGCCTAGTACCTCTGCTGGGTGCCTCTTCTAAGCATCAACTTCTTCCTTACCGCTCTCTAGCTCAGTCATTCGAGCATCTGTTGTGGAGTAAAGTAAACAGGACACAATAGCCCATCAGGGAGTCGTGGACTCCGATTTAATCTGGTCACTGACTGGTCTAGAAACCAGAATTCCCGGGACAGACCCGAGAACTCTGAGGTAAAGAGAAGACGCAGGATAACCCTGTCAGGAAAGTAACCTTCCATGTTTCATTTTCAAAAAACGCACAAAACTAGAGCGTCCTAAAAAAAAATCATATATATTTGTTTCCCTCTAACCCTGCGGTTCCAAACCTTTATTACACGGTGCACCCCTGCTAGCAAATATTTGTTCCGCAAACCCCTAATTACTAAATCTTATCGCTGACTCATCAGACTGTCGCTAATACACTGTGTGACCGATCTCAGGCAGTACGGTGTTCTGAGCTTGTGGGGGGAACACGCTTAATAATTCCCCAAACTGCCCCTCAGTGGTGCAGGCAGCATGGGAGGTATACTATAGCTGTCACTCACTACAGGAGCTTCCAAAGTCATGCCCCACAATGTCTTGCTGCTGTGGCTGCAAAGCATTGTGGGAAGCTCTTGCTGTAAGTGATATCTATACCCTTCACACTAATCTGCAGTTTGAGGTGTTACTGAATGCGCAGCCCCCACACGCTCTCAGGGACCCGCTACACTGTCTGGGATCCATTACATATTTTGGGGGACGAACCCCTCGGAGACCCCTCATGAACCCCTGTTCGGAATCACTGCTCTAACCCATGGAATAAAAATGTAACGTAAGCATTTAAAGCTTTATTGCTATTTCTAGGGAAAATGAAGACCGCAATTATTGTTAATAGAGGGGAGTGGGGGGGGGGGGGGAATCAAATGTCAGACGATGTCTATTTATAATTGTATGAGGGGGAATTTCTGCATTAATGAAAAAAAATGTCTTCAGGATGTTAAACATCTGAGAGACGAGGTACAATCTTCAAAGTACGATTTTCTTTTTGCTTTGCTGTTCTTTTCTATATTGGCCCAGTCTGTAAACTGCTTTGAAATGTTTGTGAAAAACAACCTAGAACATTTAATATGTTTGTTATAATCTCTCCTTGGAATTGAGGTCGTCCACTAATCAACAGCTATTTATTTCTACCCAGATATACATATTTCTCTAAGTTAATAACAGGCGTCTTTTCATACTATTTCTGTGGCATTGTTGTATTTTATCAGAAATAATACATGTTTGTGAAACCTTGGGCAGATTAAAGTTCCATTGGGTTTGTTGTATACAATGCATGTATTTTAAAAACAGGAAACAGGGTAAAAATGCATTTGACTTTATTTTGTCTCTTTAGAACAGTAGTGGGCTGTACTTATAGTATCCCGGCTGTATCGATATGAAATGTTCTTGAATAAAACAAAGAAAGTGGCCTTCCTGACTCAGACAGACTCTGGACTTCTTTTGAACGAAGGATTAAAAAATATATATACAGTATCAAATTAGCCGTGGAGGATATTATTAACTGATGAAATATACAGCCGCTCATAGGACCAAAGTAAACTAATGGAAGTGCTGTATTTAATGAGTTAAATGTAGCTGATTCATGCCTCTTTTTTTTTTTTTTTAAAGAAAACTTGTAGAACATTTTTTTTCCCCCCCAAAATGTATTTATTGTTCTTTTCAAAACTTTCAAAAATACAAGGATATGATAGTATAAGCAAACCTTGCACAGTAATGTTTCCCTCTCGCCCCTTCTCCCTACCCCATCAATTTTAGTGAACATTGAGGAACCAACTGGCTCCAATTAAATTCCACCGTACAACAGAAATCTCATCAGAACTGTCCCTGGTACTATTATTTAAGAAGTACTTGAAATTTGGTTTTCTCAATCTGTTCCACTCGGAGCTCTGTCCAGAAATCCATTGGAGCCACTCTTGTCTCAACGGTGCATGTATATAAGCCGTAGTACCCCTCACAGGCACCACGGTGATCTTTAAAACATTTCTTGGCATCTTTTTTAAAATAAATACTCAATTTGTTTAAAAAGGTTTGAGGCCCTTATGTCTTTATCCGGTATAGTATCATAACGAATCTACTGCCGTAACGGAAAATACCGGCTTACCTATTTGTCGTATCAGGAAATGGTTTTAGACAATTTTGTAGTGTGGTATTTTTTTTTTGCAAATAAATGTATCGCCTCCACAGCACCTCCCCCATTTTTCTTTCTATTCTTTGGAATTCCCAAATAGCATAGCTGTTACATCCCTGGGGAATTTGAGGTCCCAGAGAGACGCGAGAGAGCATGTGTGTGCGTGCGCTCTAAGGATCCCTCTGTGATAGGCTGAACGGCCTATCACTCACCCAGAGACAGCCAGTGAGGATGCACATCCTGTGTAATGAGACTGCACATTGGGTGTGTAAGTGTCACACATGAAGTGTCTGGCGTTCAAATTGGAGTTGAATTGAAGGTGAAAAATCCAGGAATTGCCCTCTGCACTTCATCATCAGCCCTGCAACTGTGAGAACTTGAAATTCTTAATGTTCTAATATTTATTACATATCTAAAGACTATCTCTCTAAGCGGCTGTTTAACCTTCAGTAATAGACTGTTCTCCCAGGCCTGATTTATACATCTGCTCTTTCATATCCTCCTCATTTCCACCAATACCTGGCAACTCTCTCCTCCTACCCCTCTCCCTGCATCTCTCTATGCCCTCCCTATTGCTTTTTCTATTTGCTGTTTCCTCACTCATTTGTAAACTTTTCTGCTCTCTCCAACTTCTAGCCACTCCTATCCGCATTTCTACATCTCTCCTTCCCTCCACCTATGCTTGTGCCTATCCACTGCACCACTATGCACCCCTTCCCCAACAACGTCTGCAGCCCTCAGTAAAAAGCACACCCACAAATCTTATCACCACCTCTCTCTACTCCTCCTCGCTGCTGGGGATCTCTCTTAATCCAGGACCCAGCCATATACTGTACACACCTGCCCCCGCCCATCTAATTTAATACCGACCAGCCTTAAAACTCACCTCTCAATAGAAGCCTCCCAACAGCCTGCACTTGTGGCTACTGTCCCACACCCACAGTCACTCCTACCAACCACTGTGGCCAAGCCCTGCCATCTACTGCACTTATTCCCTCACCTGCTGTCTGTAAATATCCCAACATACCACTTAGATTGTAAGCTCTCCAGGGCAGGGATTTCCTTTCCTATTGTCTGACTGCTGCGCTTATTGTATTATTGTAATTCCCTGTTCTGTTTTCGTCACCGAGATAGCCGCTGAAATTATATTGGAAGATGTTATTTCGGATTTGGGGTTTGAAGATATGCATTAAAGTGTTTATGCAGAACTGTGTCTTCTATTTTCTGAGCAAGGAGAATTGTTTTACAATATGTATTTTTTTTCTAAAAATTGCTCAATTGTATCTAGCCCGAAATGGGACCACATCTTAACCAGCGCTTCCCCATCTCCAGGCGGGAAACTGTGAGTTCAGACTAAAGCATTATATATGGAGACTTCAATGTTCAGCTTCCTCCATGCTAACACAGGGGGCATAACAAAACATTAGAATATATTTTTCCTGATATATATGCATCATTCGCATGAGGTAAATATGATGATGAAATTAGCTGAAACATATTTTTTTTCTATTTTACTGTTGGCATAAACCTCCCCCACTCCCCCAGTATCCAATCTATCGTTTATCGCACTAAAAAGGAGAGATTATACCATTCCAAATTGGGAAAATATTTGACTTCTCTCTCCTTGTTAACTGTGTGGGTAGGAGTGCATTGATTCAGCATGCATTGTAATATGTATTAGGTTGTGATGTATGTATGTATACAGTATGTATATATAATTTTATACAAGCAACTTGCATTTTTTTTTTTTTTTAATTATAGCGGTTTTTAGCCATAATAATTCTGATTTCGGCACATTTACCTTGCATCCTGAGAAATATCAAAATCATTCTATGCAACCTGCTATCTTTTTCATATTAGTTGCTGGGTTGTCTACAACTAATAACATATCTTTAGCATATAGTAAAGATCTATATAGCCCATATTGAATTGGTCTGTTTATCCAATTATTTACTTACACTCTTTGCAATAATAACTAAGCAAGATTCCACATTGTGTTTTATTTTGTGGTAATAATACTATCTTATCCTAGCCACAGCTGGATACTTTTGCTGTGCTCTTCTGCTCATGCACAGTAACACACTTCCGTTTCATTTTCCGTATCCATGAAGGACGTTTGAGCCTCTGAATTATTATTTTTTAGGTGCAAGTGCCAAGAAAGACGTTTCACTTCAATAATAATATCTAATAATGTGTGTTCCCTTCTTGGCTGTTATCTTGACTCATTGGTGATTTAATGGGGCCGTTTGTATCAGACAGGGCCCTATATTTAAATAGAATATAACATTGCTGGGATATCGCGCGCTCGTTGTGCAAACTTCTCCCAATTGCACCCTGTAGTAAACACCTTTCGCTGGCATGATGTCGGCAACACCATTTGTGACCGCTATACCAGGGGGCTCAACTCCAGTCCACAAGACTTCAGCACAGGTGGCTCAACCAGCCCTGCTTCAGCACAAGAGGCTCGGGTGAAGACTGAAGCAGGGATATCCTGAAAACCTGACCTGTTAGTAGCTGGTGAGGACTGGAGTTGGCCGCCCCTGCGGCTCACGGCTAGATCTCCAGCACTCCGTTAAATTGGCTCATAATGTGCCGTTGCGTAAAACAGGACAGGCGGGACGTTGTGTAAAACAGGACGGGCGGGACGTTGTGTCCGGAGTTACATTGTGTCCTCAGAGCTAATTATATGCAAACTTCTAAACGACTTCTCATTAGCAGAGGTTTAACCTTCTATTGTTGCATTATCACCCAATAACGGTACAGCGTGGCACGGTACAGTAAGGACAGTAAGGACCGCGTGGCACGGTACAGTAAGGGCCGCGTGGCACGGTACAGTAAGGGCCGCGTGGCACGGTACAGTAAGGACCGCGTGGCACGGTACAGTAAGGACCGCGTGGCACGGTACAGTAAGGACCGCGTGGCACGGTACAGTAAGGACCGCGTGGCACGGTACAGTAAGGACCGCGTGGCACGGTACAGTAAGGACCGCGTGGCACGGTACAGTAAGGACCGCGTGGCACGGTACAGTAAGGACAGCGTGGCACGGTACAGTAAGGGCAGCGTGGCACGGTACAGTAAGGGCAGCGTGGCACGGTACAGTAAGGACAGCGTGGCACGGTACAGTAAGGACTGCGTGGCACGGTACAGTAAGGACCGCGTGGCACGGTACAGTAAGGACCGCGTGGCACGGTACAGTAAGGACCGCGTGGCACGGTACAGTAAGGACCGCGTGGCACGGTACAGTAAGGACCGCGTGGCACGGTACAGTAAGGACAGCGTGGCACGGTACAGTAAGGACCGCGTGGCACGGTACAGTAAGGACAGCGTGGCACGGTACAGTAAGGACCGCGTGGCACGGTACAGTAAGGACCGCGTGGCATTACTCCGATACAGACCATGAAACAAGTTGATGTTGGAAATAACGCTGCGTTAGGTTAATCGCGTAACGGGGCAGTTAATGGGTTAAACCTGGGACCCACTTTAAACCGTTGATCAACAATTTTTCTTTCCCTTTCCAAAGCTGTTTTTATTTATTTTTTAATCCGATGCTTTTACTTGGGAAGTATAAGCATTTCCAATATAACGTATCCGGCGGGTTACTATGACGCTCTCCCCAGCGCCCCGCGCAGTCCATCGGTTACCATGGTAACATCAGAAGCTAGAGATTAGGAAAATCATGGTTGTAACTTTTGTATTTTTTTAAAGCGCAGGACACTAACATTATGAGTTAAACCGGTGCAGGCTGCTGGGGAGATTGCTGCTCTAAAGCATTACGGTCTCCGGACCTGAAAGCCATTCATTTCAGCTCCAGGGACCACCTCGTACTGGAGATACAGACTTCCCGTGAGGCTGCGGCCCCGCTGCCTGCGCTGCACGCCCCGTGCCTGCGCTGCACGCGCCCCTGTCTGCGCTGCACGCGCCCCTGTCTGCGCTGCACGCGCCCTGCCTGCGCTGCACGCCCCCTGCCTGCGCTGCACGCGCCCCTGTCTGCGCTGCACGTGCCCTGCCTGCGCTGCACGCCCCCTGCCTGCGCTGCACGCGCCCCTGTCTGCGCTGCACGTGCCCTGCCTGCGCTGCACGCCCCCTGCCTGCGCTGCACGCCCCCTGCCTGCACTGCACGTGCCCGTCTGCACTGCACGCGCCCCTGCCTGCGCTGCACGCTCCCTGCCTGCGCTGCACGCGCCCCTGCCTGCGCTGCACGCCCCCTGCCTGCGCTGCACGCGCCCCTGTCTGCGCTGCACGCGCCCCTGCCTGCGCTGCACGCCCCCTGCCTGCGCTGCACGCCCGTTTGCGCTGCACGCGCCCCTGTCTGCGCTGCACACCCCCTGCATGCGCTGCACGCACCCCTGCAGGCTGGCTGAGCATGCAGCTCTGATCCCCAGTCTGCAGTGAGCTGGTGGGGGTAGGCGTGGCCATGATGTCACCCGGCAGGTTCGCCCTCATTGGCCTGAACCGCGCTCGTCGCCAGTATTGAGCTCCATTTTCCTGTCTTCGGGAAAAACTGGCCGCGCCTTGTATTGGGCCCGACCCATTGAGGGGGTCGGCTCTTGTCCCTGCAGCAGGGACCTGGCGATGCTGGTAGCCACTCGGAAACCAGGATTCACACTATGGCGGAGTTTCAAAACTCCCGCACCCTTCGGACCAATAGGAAACCGTGACGTCATCGGGTTCGCCTTCCTATTGGTCCACGTGACGCGGTAGCTTTAAACGTTGCCCCCCCCCCCCCCCCACGGAGAGGTCTGTGTCTCGGGAAGCAGGGAATTCGTGTCATAAACATCTATAAATACTTTAAAGTTTAAACTCTATCACTGCCGTGATGATTACCGGAAATACACTGAAATGTGTTAACAGAGAACTGAATAAAACCGCAGCAAAGAAAGGCGCAGGGCTCTTTTATACATATTATTTGGTGTTTTTGTTCATTAGCACAATGGCTTCATATACAATCTTTCCAAATGTTTGTCCTAGAGGGGCAGCCTTTTCTTTCCCAATAGGAGTATTTAAAACAATGTTATGTGTGTTTGGGCGTTTAAAATGACTGTTCTACAGAAAAGTCGCTACTACAATGCGTTAGAGAAAAACAAGTCAATTATATTAATTAGATTAATGAGATGCATTGTCCAGGTGACACGAGGGAGAGCAGAATGTTCTGAGCCAGCAAAGCCGCGGAAGGACAGCCACAGCTGCCAGTAACACTTTGTAACGACAAGAAATGTTTGGGTTAAATTGGTACAGAAACAGACAAATCTGCACACAACCGGCACAACTTACAAACCAAAATGTTTATTAAATCTAAAAATAAGCCAAATATTGCAAATAAAAATACAGAATGTTTCAGACACCATTACATACAATATTAGACAGTGTATATTCTGCTGCTTTATTTTCATATTTCTCTCTGCCGTTTTGCTTTAACGTGTATGTTTAATAAATGCTTGGGTTACTTTTTCTTTGCTAAATCTCACGTGAGATGTGCAGCTTTTTGTCCTTTCCTTGTTAAATTCTGGTATCTCTCCATCTAGCACAAATATAAACCCTCGATGCATCAGGCTCGTTCGTGCAAATCCCTTCGCAATAAATTATTCACAGTTTTTGCTGTATCTAGTGCACCCTAAAGTGTGTGTCATCTTTAATCTTTATAATAAAGCGGAAGACCGGCGGGAACGGCCCTCCTGCGGTCTTACTATAATAATAGACTGAAATAATATAATTCTTATAATAAATGTACTCTATTATTATACTAAGACCAGATGAGGGCATTTCCTCCCTTGTCTTGAGTGGATACAGATGTAGCACGACTTCGGCGATAGCGCTGCCGTAACATGTTTTCGGATCGGAGCCCCCGCAGTGGTAATGTCGCGGTTATGGCACCGCGGCCTTCACCGGCGCGGAAAAACATGAAATCTTGCTACATCTCTACTTGTCTGCTCTCATGGAGAAACGTGCATCGGTGGCACTAACCAGCCAATCCGCCATTTCTAAAGATCTGGCTCTTAATGCTGTATCTGTTTGGTATATTTTCCTGAAACTTATTCTGTTGTCGTTATAATATATATATATATTCTGCTGACCTCCTCAAGCCAAATAATCTATTCACTTCCAGTGAAGCTGCGGCAGAAAATGATTAGGGAGATATGTAAACATACACACAGAACAACAGAGCAAGATGTGTGTGGGATGATTCTCACCATTATTTATTTGTACTTATTATTTTCTACTTTAAAAAAAAATAACAAATCACTCCAGTAAGGACATAAAGAAAACTGTTCCCCATCATATTTGGGGTGCGCTTTACATGTGGAACAATGCTGCAATTCTCCACTTTTTTCAACGCTGTTTTATGCCTCTCTGCTAAACGCTAGCACTAGGAATACGACAAGTGTCTTCCCTCTGTTATACAAACGTGTTTATCCCTCACATATTCATTGGTTGTGTGGTGATTTGCTGATTAGATTCCAGTTTGCAGGCCGTTCTACACTAAAACCAACACTGTGCAACTCCTTTCACTTAGTGCAGGGCAACTCCAGTCCTCAAGGGCCACAACAGGTCAGGTTTTCAGGATATCCCTGCTTCAGCAAAGGTGGCTAAATCATAGTGACTGAGCCACTGACTTAACCACCTGTGCTGAAGCAGGGATATCCTGAAAACCTGACCCGTTGTTGGCCCTTGAGAACTGGAGTTGCCCACCTTCAGTAGACCTTGTTTAGTGTGACTGTACTGGCGAGGTTATGTATATCGTGCGCACGGTGCGCTTAGGTTTGAGGCTAGCTAGGCCTCTTCACATAAGGTACAGTACAGGAGAAGGCAGGACCTCACTCAGCAGTTTGTATAGTATGAGCCTGTATCCTGTCTTGGTGCAGACATGTGCTTTAAACATACTAGTCGCCCCGTGCAGATACATCGTGTTTAAATGTGTCCGGCTGTATTCTCTTCCCATTGTTCCCTGAGACCAGGTGTTTTTAACTCCTAAAAACTACTGTGACACCGCAGAACACCTTAAAAGCTTATTGTGACTTTAAGGGCACCTTGACCTACTTATTCTACATGCATAAAAAATACTACTGCTGCTGCGATTAGTTTAATTATAAAATATGTGTCCTAGTACATTAGTATTGTATATGAATTATAACATTTCAGAACCTATGTTTGCGTTCTATTTTAAACAAATGAATAAATAAAGGTCTTGGGTCTTGCAGAGGAAAATATCCGCCATTGCCACATTTTCTCAGGTAACCTCCAGTAACTCACAAGACGGGATGAAAAGTACGGACTTAAACTGGGAATTCTTACCGTCGCCTCGCTATTCTCAGCTTTTAGTTAGGCTGCGTCCATAGAAAGGCAGACCATACTGACGCGTCCGCATGCTGCGCGATCACACTGCCTAAAGGCAGTGATCGCGTCTATATAGCGTGCATGTACGCGGAAGGGGGCGCGCGATGCGCGTGAAATCAGTCAAAACTGATATTTTTGGGCGGTCACGTGAGCCAGCTCCATGACGTCACTGGCCCGCTCATCGACACGCCCCCGGACGGCGCGCGAACGAAGGCCAGGGAAAGCACCCACTTTCCCTCAGCCTCCGCACGGCTGCTGTGTCTATGGACGCAGCCTTATTCTTGAGCACCCGTCACTCTTAGGCCTCGCCCAGGGTGGGTAGAGGCGCGCTGGCGCTCCAGCGCTGCGCCCTGCTCGGCCGGGCGATTCCTGGCCGGCTAGGTGCGTGCGCGGCCTCTACGTCACGGAGCTGGTTCGCCCTCATTGAGCGAACCGCTCACGTGACGCGCTTGCGAGCGGCAAATTCAAATTTGCTCGCTCGGCAAGCGGCTGAGCGCCGAGCAGGCGCGCGCCTGCCCACTCACGCAGGACACGTGCATTGTCGCAACGTGTCTAGCGTGAGCATGCGTGCCCGCTCAGCGCCACCCTGGACGAGCCCTCACATAGTCCATTCTCTTAAATAGTAATATGTAGCTGAAACTTATCTTTTGAATGTGCTTTTAATGAAAAAATATTGCTTTTTAGGATGTTTTTAGGTCTCATTTCGGAAGGCTGCCATTTGGATGTAAATCAGAGCTGCGTTATAACTCCATTGTATGTGATTTTCTTCCCCAGAATTGCGTGCTGAACTAAAAGGTTCGAATGGGACAAACTGATAATTGTAACAATATCTGGAACTGTGGGTTTTTAGGGATATAGATATATCTCAATTTCTTAGTGGGCTGCTGTTTTAAATAACGTTCAATACATTGTACAAGTATTATACAGATACGTAAAGGAACATATTTATAACCATACACGCGATAAACTGGATTAAACGTTAAAGACACAAAAAGACAGAAAGCAAAAATCCTGCATTTTATTTCCCTGTATGTATTAATTTTTTTATAGAGAATATACCCCCATTCCCAGATTTAATCAAAAGGTAGCAAGTTATTGCAATTGTAACCTGTGAAAAACAACTCATTCTAAAAAGCGTTTAACCTCAAAAATGAAACACCGTAAAAAAAGAAACAAGAATGGAATGGCATTAGTCTCAAATCTCAGCAATCTCAGACATACGTGACATATATCCACTGATGTCTGTGACAACGAGAAGGGTTTGCAGAGCACAATGCTAGGAAATGAAGGATGCATCTTAATTGTTACAGCATTATTGGCTTTGCTATATGACAGATATGCTTTTATGATCAATGAAAACTATGCGTAACCCCTACAGTGCCAGAGGGGCCAGCGCTGCCATGCAGGCCTCTCTGGCATTGATGAGGTTCAGGTGGAAACAAAAGAGAAAAAGGTGCAATAGTAACTTTCTATATGTCTCGGTGGGGACGTTTGGGGCTTCAGCCTCTTCTCAGCTCGTGCAGTTTGTGTGCCACCTTCTCCAGTTCAGCTTCGATAGCTGCCAGGCTCTCCAGCTCTTGGTCCTGAAACAAATGCAACGGGCATCAGCTTCGTACACCATACATCCTACTTATACAGCAACCCGATAATAGCATGCCCCAAGGCACTCACTGCAAAATGAGTTGGGTATGAAGGTGGTAAAATTCTATAACGTTTTTTCCAAATTGCTCCTCATTTGCTGTTGTAGTTTGATTTATCAATTCTAATTGTGGGATATCCTGGGACTTTTGGAATGACAGCTGAGTCCCAAAGGCTGAATGTGGTAGGTCAGTAGTTATGTGCTACTTTAGAGGTTCTCAACTCCAGTCTTGAACGCCCCCCCACCAGGTCAATTTTTCATGGTATCCCTGCTTCAGCACAGGTGGCTCAGTCAAAGACTGAAGCAGGGACTGATTGAGCCACCTGTGCTGAAGCTGGGATAGCCTGAAAATCTGACCTGTTGGGGGTCTTGAGAACTGGAGTTGAGAACCTCTGTGCTACTTTTGTTTCTGTTTTGTTTTTTGTTAAGCTATTAATAAGGAATATTCACAATATTACAATATAATAATGTCCAATTACCAAGGGAACATCATTACTGTGAGTGAGTGATTACTGATCTCCTGTGATTAGCATTCAGTTACATGTGAAAAATCACTAAATTATCATAACAAAAACATGATTTGTGGCATTATCTGCAATGGTTTCATAACATAGCATTTTAATGGTTATGCTTGCACGATGTATCACAATATTTCTTAGCATACTGTCTCATCGTCGACAATGGAACAGGTTACATTTCTATGTTTTTACTTTGAACCTTCTACTTGTGTGAACGCTAACCTCAGTCTTCCTGATAGCACTTCCTTCTTCCTCCTTCCTCTCCTCTGGTTCTGGTCTTTTTGAGATTTGAGATCCTCCTTCACCACTGTCCTCTCTCGAATGCTGCCATGTGTGTCTGACTTCACTCTCCTGGCTACCGTGGTCATATGGAATCTTCATAGACTGGTCTGGATCCTCCTCTCCGCTGTTTTCCTTGGCCCATTTCTTGGATGTCAGCTGCTTGGCCAGCTCATCCATTTTGTTCCATCGTTTGGAGTCTTCCAGTTCTTTGGAAGAAGACTCTTCATCACTCTTGGGTTCTCTCAGGTGAGAGTTGCCACCATCCTTTATAACTTCACCCTGAGAGTGGTCACCTTCCTTGCTGCTTTCTACTTCAGGGGCATGTTCTTCTTTATCAAACCCCTGTGAAGCCCGATCTTCAGGAAGCTTCATAGAGTCTACAAAACAAATCAGCAATTCAACATTTTGAAATCCACCTTTTTAAAAAAAAACAAAAAACATGTTTTTCACCGTCTACTTTGCACAGGTTAAAAACTTTAATCAACAGTGACTTTAAAAAAAAAAACCCTTATAAAATAACAGCATATCGTCTTTGTTCTGATGTTGTAGAAGACTTAAGGCTAAGTCCATGCTGCCACAGACCACGCGAAGGCGTGCGCGTTGTGCGATCCTTTAAGGCATTGATCGTGCGCCATAGACCGCTTGGGCGGCAGGAGGGGGCGCCCGATGCGCGAGAAATCAGTTGAAACTGATTTTTCGATGCAAGGGGCAGGTCACTTGAGCGGTTCGCCCAATGAGGGCGAACCACCTCTGTGATGCCCCTAGGCACGCCCACCGCGGCGCGTCTAGCATGGACAAAAAAATGCACCCCCTTCACGCGGGTGATGTCACACAGGTGCACGCCTCTGCGCGGGCGAAGGCAGTATGGACCTGCCCTAAGGAGGAAGAGATGTGAATATTGTACATATGGGAATAGGTTCCCAGATTAAGTAGTATATGAAAAAAATGATTAGGGTAGAGGGAACACTGGACTGTTAGGGAATAGTTTTAATAAAGCCAAAGATGGAGTGGTGTAAGGCTATAGGGAAATTCTAGAATATGATGTGCAGGAGATAAATGTATAGCACCTTCCATGAATATCTGCGTATCTGTTTTTCAGAAATTAAGCTATGATACTGTTAATGACACATCAAAATTATAGGCAACGCAGCACTTTAAAATGAAAAGATGATACATTAAACATGGTATAAGCATTTTGTGAGCGATGGAGGGAATAATGGTCTGGCCAGCGCATAAACACGGACTCTGCAGTTCTCAGTGCAAGGCGTGGGGACGTGTGGAATTGCTTACATATCTCAGGCGTTTGCAGCATATCTTAGTGACTGAAGAGCTTGATATACAAAGA
Source organism: Ascaphus truei (assembly GCF_040206685.1). Classification (NCBI taxonomy): domain Eukaryota; kingdom Metazoa; phylum Chordata; class Amphibia; order Anura; family Ascaphidae; genus Ascaphus; species Ascaphus truei. The sequence goes on from NC_134491.1 coordinate 42,451,576, forward strand.
TATAGATCCATATCTCTTTTTTTTATTAAATATGATTTGTAACATTATTTATGTGGCATGCAATGCTGCTTTATATCAATCTTGTTATAATATGTATTATCTGCTAGCAAAACCAGTAATTTATAATCAGTGGTAATAAATCTGAACATACTGTCTTCTCTTTGGGTGTCATCCTCCTCATCTTCTGTTTCATTGATATCTTGTTTTGGGCTTTCTTTTTCAGAGTCCCCTCTCTCATCTGCTTCAGCAGCCTCTGCATCTTTCCAGCTCATCTTGGAAACATGCTCCTTCTCTTCGGAAGTATGACCGTCACTGGTGTCTTCTGACTCTTGTTTTTCCCCAGGCAGCTCCTGGTCGTTGATGTTATCTGTGATGTGGTTGTCTATCACTTCATCTCCATGTGCCTCTTCATGCTTACTGATTTCATTGCTCTCCAGCTCCTCAGCACTTTCATCTTCAGGGATGTTTTCTTGAGCTTCATGCTCTGAACTTGTCTTTCTATCTTCCTCTTCTTCTGGGTGCCTGCTACTATCACTATTCTCTTCCGATTTATCAGTAAGAGAAGTCTCATGATCTACAGCAGGGATGCCTTCTGATTTTCCTGCAGTATAATAGACAACTGGGTTATTTGCTGACTGGGGAAAAAACAGTGAAAAAGAATTGCACGGTGTAAATCTGAAGCAAACTGTAATTGCTTCCAATGGGATTATTTTAGCTTAATAAATATGGTGCTGTTTAACCCAGTTTTGCAGCCAGGAGAGTTTGTAAATAGCCTGCAATGTTTGGAGAGATAATAGAGGAAAAATCATATTAAAAGGTGTTAGGAAAAGCAAACTGGGCCTTGAGTAAAGATATTGGTGCAATTCATTGATGGTATTTAAAGAGTAACTTAAACGTAAAGTCACCTGGATCTGAAGTGAAACAACTCTATTGGACTAAAGATAATGGACAGATATACATTATGAATGTTACATCCTCTTATACCTTACTTAATGGGAAATACACTAAGCTTCTCATCTTCTTAATCACTAGGGCAGGGGTAAAAAGACTAGAGAGCTATGCTAAACTTTTGTATTTAAGCCGCCCAAAAATTAGACTCACTATTTATATTCAGAATGAGTTGAGACAATGCCGATCAATATCTCCAATATCTTTTTGGGGGAATTGACGGTTCGCAAGATATCAGTTGGACCATCATCTGATCAAGTATGATAAAGTATAATAAAGTATAGGTAATATGTATCAAGTTTAAAACCTCGGCTGCTAGAGCTGGCATCAACACAGCAAAGGGGTCAAAATACTAAAGACTAGATGAAGTACAAAAGGAAGTGCAATCTAACAACATTTTACAATACATGAAAGAATTACCATCAATAATCCCCGTATTACCTCTAAGCCTTTATGGACATATCTTGTTTGAACATCACATGGCTCATATTTAAAACCACTTCATACACCAAGGTTGTTAGAAAGAACATCTATGTTTTTCAGTTTCACAGGTCACACTGACACTAACCAGAGTGAATGGGTTTGTTATTCTGCCTCTCAAGGACTTCTGAAAGCTCATCTTCAAAACCACTGTTTTTCTTTTGCTTCTGCACCCTCTCAGTGGCACCTGGGCAGTTAAATGTCATCATAATAAGACAATTATTAACAGTATTAATATTTCATAAACTGTCTAAAGAAACAGTTTTCCATAGTCAAAGAAGTTTCTGCATCACACAAACATCTAAATATTGGCTTTTTTATTAACTTTAACAGCATGCAGAACAATGCTATTCCTAGACACCGTTTGTTTGACTTGCGCTGCAAGGCATCATACTGTAGAATATTTAGCAATTATCTCCAGCAGTAAAGGATTTAACATAAGATTCATTAACACTGACAATAAAACCAGCAATTGAAATACAAAGTGGTTAAATGTGTATCTACTGTATACTGAGTCCACATGTAGCAGCTTTAGAAACCCGGAAAGTGTTTGATAGGAAAGCACTGTTTATTTTAAAAGCCCTGTGGGTTTTTAACCTTGTAAACAAGATGCATTAAGAGGCTTGGGGAGTGTCTTTAACATGGGATACCCATGGGATACAAGCATGCACTGTGTTTCCTAACCAAGGACTATGCATGAAACTGCTTACAGTGCATTCACCAAGACATGATTTCAATAATCTGAGAGTGAAGAATATGAATGCAAGGGGAATTGTAATGTGTATTAAAGGTGTCCCGTATACAACACATGGCAGTAGTATGTTTAATAACAGGTCTAAATACCTGTCAAGGTAATCGTCATGTCTGTCCACATTACTTCTTCTGGAATTAATGGCTTTTTTTGTTTTATTGCAATGTATGAAATTCCCATATAACATCTCATACTAATGTGAGTCACAGGGGTTTTCAGTATCACTGTATCATCTTGTACATGCTGTTATCTGTTTCTTTCCATAATCTATAATCAACCATTGGTTTAACATTCCAATCCCATTTGCATAGCTCAGGAACACTTCGTAAAACTGGAATTTAATATTTAAAGCAAACAACCTAATGGGGAAATTGTAATGCAGGATCTCAGTCAAAGACAGATATTTCTAAAACATCCAGTCTGTTTATTTGAGGGTTTCTCCTCAGAAATTAATGGGTTACTATCAAGGTTCTATACTAGCATTTTCATAATTATATGAATATTATTATTTGGTTTGCCTGTTATAACAGATTGTGTGCCCATCTATATATAGCTTCTGTTATCTCTATAACAATTCTCTCTTCTCTGTGCCCTTGGGAATACAATACAGGTTGTGAAACCGCAACGGAAATCCCCCAGAAATTAGCAAGTGTGAGATAAATACTGGATCAGCTATGCAGGGTCGCTCAACTCCAGTTCTTAAGCCCCTCCCCCCCAACAGGTCAGGTTTTCAGGATATCTCAACTTCAGCACAGGTGACTCAGAGGCTCAGTCTTGTCCAGTGCACAGTCGAAGACTGAACCTCTGAGCCACCTGTGCTGAAGCAGGAACTAATTGTGTCACCTGTGCTGCAGCAGGGACAGACTGAGTAACCTGTGCTGAAGCAGGGACTGATTGGCCTCCCGTGATGAAGCGGGGATATCCTGAAAACCTGGCCTGTTGGGGGGCAGGTTAAGACTGGAGTTGAACATCCCTGAGCTAATGTATCCCTGTCATTACAATGAGCTATGCTTCATGTTCCATTTCGATGCCTTCAAATCCAGGGCATTCATTAAATGTCGTGTATTTTAAATTGTAATTCACTGCCAATGTTATTGGGGTCAGAGATATGTGGGTTTGACATGTTAAACATTTTGAGAAATGTTGATGGGAAAATGTGTTACTGGGTCTGTTAAAGATGGCCGCCATGGTGATTATCTAGAAAGAATACCGGTCACAGTAAATTTGTAATTGTTGCCTTCAATGTATCGCAGAAATTAAAAGGCTTAAAACTGCTCTGTAGTGAGTTACCGGTTCTCCAGCATTGACAGTTGTTAGTGTTTAAACGTGTATAATGCATATAATTTTTTATAATATATATATATATATATATATACATAACACAAAATGTGCAGGGCACTCTATATGGGTAAGGTAAGACAAATAACGTATTGAAGTAGATCAGGGTGCTAGCAGTGCAGCCAGGATCACCATCCAGCAACAAAGCAGATACAAAAAAGAAAAATCCACAGCACTCTCACCAGATTTTATCAATATTATATCAGGTTTAATTCATCTGCAAGCTTGAGATGAATCAGGGGCTTGAGAAAGAGCCGGGAGGTCTGAAACATGACTAGATAGGTGTATCAAAGACAATACACTAGAGAGTCCCTTTCATAGGCGCACCGCAGACCTTTATGAAATAAACGGTCAGGGGTGAAAATGTATAAAGTGTTCTTTTATTAATTTTAATAGATCGTAGTGTAATTAAAAAAGTATATATTGTAGTTTACTATACTGATTAAAAATAGACATCTAAGGTCTATTCAGTATCTACCATGAATCTCTTTCTGCTCTTCTGGTATTACCCAAAATTATTGTAGTGTGGTCATGGAGGTCAGATCAATGATCGTCTGTTATTCAAAACACCTATCTAGTCATATTTGACCTATCCCCGGGCAGCACGCATCCTCCATCAAGGGGTATCAGAGCGAGGTTCCCCTCTATAGTATCCGAGGTCTGAAACATTGCTCAATTTTTCTTGTGTTTACCCCCTGATGCTTGCAGATGAATTAAACCTGATATAATATTGATCAAATCTGGTGAGTGCTGCAGATTTTTCTTATTTGTATATATATACTGTATATATATATGTTAGAACATGCAGAGATATCGCTCAACACTTACATGAGTTTTGTCCTAAACACTGTTGACAAGTCAATTATTGTAAGACTGAACAGTGGTGCTAAAGGTTAATAGAAATATGCAAACAACAAGAGGAAAGCAACCTTTAAATAGCACACGGACATGAATGAAAGTGTAACAGAAATGGTATTTTATTCAGGTGATTAAAACAGGGGATGAAATATATATATATATATATATATACACACATTTGTGCACTCCAGAGTAGTTACGTGGCCTCTTGTCCAGTGCTACCAAGGCGAGTGGCCAAGTGGTTAAATAAACCATCTTTGAATTTGGAAAACATTGTCTGGAAAAGCCAGCGTCTGCATCTTGTGCACTCGAGCAATTCACCTAACCTGAGACTCACTGTGCCTTTAAATTCTCCTGTATACTGAGTTTCATACACAACCAGCCCAAAATAAGAATAAACTGTTATAATTACCACCTTTAGCTGCAAGTTCCTGCAACTCTTTCAGGAGGTTTTGGTGCCGGAGTATGGAAATAATGCGTTCATCTGTAACAAAGGGATTATGGGATAAATCACATTGTAGCCAACATAAATATGTTGAATAGTTATTTAATAACGACGTGCCTGGTCGCACTGAACCTGAGGGAAATCTAGAGAAAGGAAAAATCAGAGTGTGTTACAGGTAAAGCAAATAATAGCAATACAATCAGAATGTAACATTTTACTCTGACTTAAAGGGCCACAAATCAGTCCATCAGACTGTAACATTGATAAATACTGATTTACAGGAGACTGGATTGTCTAAGATGACTGGGGTTTCCATAATAGGGATAAATCCGCAGATAGCTTTTTTATATGTATGTCTATGTAATATTACTCAGCTGTACATCTAATCAGCTTGCACACTATATTGCAACCGCACATTCAATACGTTATGGTGGGTAAACAAAGGGACTAAACCTTCCAATCATACAGTGCACAGCAGATAAAATATCACTTGTGAGCACATTCGGAGACGTGAACATGCTCACAAGTGGTGTATCGCAACAAACAGTCACACTTACCGAGTCCATAAAAACATTTTGACAGATTGCTTTTCTTTTCCCTTTTTGTTTTGGAAACATATTTATGTAAATGTATAGTTTCTAGTAGTTTTAAAATGGAAGTAATTGGACATTTTGAATTCCATTTTGAGAATCTACCATTACTGATCATCATATGTTTTAAAAAAAATATCCTTTTTGTACAGAAGGAATCCTGAATGTGATACCGACAACAGGAACTGTTTACATACTGCACTTACGGTTATAAATATGATCACTCCAGTGATATTAAGAGGCAGTGAGTATAAACAGGTATCAGGAGCAGAATTGCTCTAAACAATGATCAGATAATAAGGGTGTGAGAATGAACACTAATCGCTCCATGTTTGTTACAAAATGATCTTAAATGTATTTGTTGTGTAACATTAAATATTTGTATTATATAAATTGTATTGTATGTCTTTATTTCTATAGCGCCATTAATGTACATAGCGCTTCACAGCAGTAATACATGTGGTAATCAAATAAATAACAGATAATATAAATAACAGATCATGGGAATAAGTGCTTCAGACATAAAAGTAACATTAAGGAAGAGGAGTCCCTGCCCCGAGGAGCTTACAATCTAATTGGTAGGTAGGGAGAACGTACAGAGACAGTAGGAGGGAGTTCTGGTAAGTGCGTCTGCAGGGGGCCAAGCTTTATGTATCATGTGTTCAGAATATCCACAGTGCTATTCATATGCTTCTTTAAGCAGGTGGGTCTTAAAGGTGGATAGAGAGGGTGCTAGTCGGGTACTGAGGGGAAGGGCATTCCAGAGGTGTGGGGCAAATTGAATTATAATAGTTGTTAGCCCTTTTGAAAGTTGCAGTAATACTGTTTTGATACTACATATGAGGCTATATCTGGATGGGGTCATTGAACTACGCCTCAAGGCATTGATACTCCGCTTTTTGTGTGCCTTTAATTCGTGGGCTAATGAGTTCTATTATTTAAAGACCATATACAACATAATAGTGGCATGAGACGTGGATTTAATTGTGAATCACAATACAGTCTCAGTTACTTTCTTAAGCACATGGCCCCACAACTAAAAGATGATGTTGTGGTCTCGTTGTTAAAGTATGTGCATATTAGCATGCTTTCTTTATATAAGTTTTATGTACCATATGTTGATTAAATATAGCCTTTTCACTACATAGTGACTCTGTGCACGGAGATAACATTAACTCTCTCTGTGTTTAAAGTATATATATATATATATATATATATATATATATATATATATATATATATATATATATATATATATTATATATATATATATATATATATATCACATGGAAATATACTGTATGCTCATTTGCATATCTTAGACAGGTCTGCAACCCCGCCTTTCACCATTATCACCCCAGCACACAGCACTTCCCAGAATCCCTTGCTGCAGTGGAAATGACATGCAAATGAGCACACATATACATACTGTACATACATACACACACACACACATATATACACACACACACACACACACCAATACTACGCAGTATTACATAGACAATATTAACAATATTGAACCAATATTGAACCAATTATTCATTTCCAACGATACTAGAAAACTGTTATCTGGAATTCAATATAGGGATTAAATAATACATAAAAGAAAGGTAATTACTTAAGCATTCAAATATATGCTATACTTCAATATATATCTATGGTCTAAGCGTTTTGTCAGGGATACCAATACCATCCCCTTCTATACAAAACATTTTTTACATTTTCGATTAAAAGGATTTAAAATTTGTTCATACAGTATCAACACATTTTCATACTCTGAGTGCATTCATTAGGGAACTTTTCTGTTTGTCTACTGTTTTGTCTCACATTCAAAACATTTCTAAAACTTGTCGCTTTTTCCTCCGCAATATAACTAAGATACACCCTTTCCTCTGTTGTTCGACTGCTAAAACTCTGACTCAGGCCCTCATTCTCTCCCGTCTTGATTACTGTAACCTCCTGCTGTCCGGCCTTCCTGCCTCTCACCTGTCTCCCCTACAATCTATCCTAAATGCTGCTGCCAGAATCACTCTACTCTTTCCAAGATCTGTCTCAGCATCTCCCCTCCTGAAATCCCTCTCCTGGCTTCCGATCAAATCCCGCATCTCACACTCCATTCTTCTCCTCACTTTTAAAGCTTTACATTCTTCTGCCCCTCCTTACATCTCATCCCTAATTTCTCGCTATGCACCATCCAGACTCTTGCGTTCTTCTCAAGGATGTCTTCTTTCTACCCCCTTTGTATCTAAAGCCCTCTCCCGCCTTAAACCTTTTTCACTGACTGCCCCACACCTCTGGAATGCCCTTCCCCTCAGTACCCGACTAGCACCCTCTCTATCCACCTTTAAGACCCACCTTAAGACACACTTGCTTAAAGAAGCATATGAATAGCACTGTGGATATTCTAAACACGATACATAATGCTTGGCCCCCTGCAGACGCACTTACCAGAACTCCCTCCTACTGTCTCTGTACGTTCTCCCTACCTACCAATTAGACTGTAAGCTCCTCGGGGCAGGGACTCCTCTTCCGAAATGTTACTTTTATGTCTAAAGCACTTATTCCCATGATCTGTTATTTATATTATCTGTTATTTATTTGATTACCACATGTATTACTACTGTGAAGCGCTATGTACACTAATGGCGCTATATAAATAAAGACATACAATACAATACAATACTGATATATATATATATATATATATATATATGTATCACTATTTGCACCACTGTGAATTATCACGGATTCCATTACTATTAGGCTGATGCGGGTGTATCTTTCCCCTTTTCTTTGCATTAAGTACATTTTGAATTCTGTAAGATACTGTGTGTGTTTCTATGCTCCTTGGAATTTATCTGTGAGGTTTCAATTTGAAAAGCTGCAAAAGATACATTAACTTATAAAACAGTACTTCAAATGGTGGAAAGGAGGCGCTGAAAACTGGAAATACAAATATAGGATACGTATCTTTCAGCTAAATTTAACATAGGTTGAACTTGATGGACATATGTCTTTTATTCAACCTCATCTAATAGGGAACTGTAACTATGTAACTCACGCTTTAAGGTGCCTCCAATATTTGTCTGTAAGAAGAACAGCCCATGTGAGGCAGATTGAGAAAGTGTAGATGTCCTTACCTCCTCTCAGAGTCTGCAGGCAGTTCTCACTGATGGGATGGGGTTTTGGCTTGGACAATGTATCTGAAATCACCTCCACAATACACTTCATCACCTAGGATGAGACAATGGTTAAGAATTATTGGCTGCTGTCAGAGGCAAACTCGGAGCGCAGCTTGAAATCTCTGTTGTCAATGTTTACGAGAGTTTTTCAAAGACCTAAAAGCATTGATTGGTAATAAAGAACCACATGTATGTTGGCATGTAACAATTTCACTGTGGCTGTCATGTGAATATCTCATCGCCCACCATCTTATAATGACATTGAATTAAGAAGTGGTATTTATGGAGCTTAAGAATGGCTCTTTTGCCTTAGAATGAAGAAAGTCAAAAGTTTAATTTGGAATATGTGTCTATTAACATCTTGATACTCTGTCTTCTTATCAGTGTCCCAAATATAAAACTGGAGATCCCTGGAGCACATAATATGTTTATCACAGGGAAATTCTCCCAATACTTTCCTTAGATTCTTCTAAAAAAAAGTATTTTTTAGAAAGGAAAGGTATACAGGGATATACAGAATAAGTAAACATGGGAAGGATATTGATCCCGGGAGTAATCTGATTCCCATTATTTGGAGTCAGAAGAAATTTATTTTCCCCCTTATGAGAAATCATTGGATTATATGTCACTGGGGGTTCTTTGTATGCCTTCCTTACAGATTAATATACTGTAAATACAAATATAGGTGAAGTATCTGTCGTCTAAATTTAGCATAGGATGAACATATGTCTTTTTTCCACCTAATCTACTATGTAACTATGTCGTTTTGGAACTTTGTAACTATTTTTCTTTCCCTTGGAATATTTGTTACTTTCTGCTGCTCCTGGCTCAAAGTGTCTGGAGATATATTGGTCCCAGAGAACTGTAGACGGTTAGTAGTTTGTAAAACCTCCTAACAGGGCTGCCAACAGGGTGGGTCTGCCAAGGTTGGCATCAGGAGGCCTGGCCGCCCGGCCCCCTGGCCCCCTGCGCGGCCGTGCCCATGTAATAATATTTTTTTTTAAAGTTCGGGTCCTCGGGCTTGTTGCGCAAAAAAAAATAAGCCTTCCAGCGATCCCCGTGCGCATGCGCAGAGGTCTCGACGTGCATGCGCAGGGAAGAAAGGTGGACCCACTTCCCCCGACTCCCAACGTGGGACGGAGGGGAAGTGCAGTGGCGAGCCGTGCCCACCAACCCAGCACCCCTCACGCCAGCCTCCTCGCAACCCAGCACCCCTCGCACTAGCCTCCTCGCAACCCAGCTCCCCTCTCAGCAGCCGCGGGGGCCGTGGGGGCAGCAGGGACCAGGGGCCAGGGTGGGGAACTAAATGCTCCCGTGGGATTTAGTCCACCAGTCTTACCCCCCCCAAGCCTACAAAGCCTACCTCCCGCCACCCCCCCAGCCTACCTCCCGCTACCACCCGCCACCCCCCCCGAGCCTACCTCCCGCCACCCACCCGAATACCTTTTTTGTTGTGACATTTGGCCTCTTTATTGCAAACAGTAATAATGATATTAATTCAGTTGTTAGAACTATTGACAATTAGTTATGCAATTGCCTTGTGTAGTTTGTTTATTTATTTATTTATAAAATATTTTATCAGGAAGTAATACATTGAGAGTTACCTCTCGTTTTCAAGTATGTCCTGGGCACAGAGTTAAAGCTGCAGTTCAGTCTTTTTTTTTTTTTTTAATTTATTTTTTTACTTCAATAGTTTCATGTGTGCAATCTCTAATTACCTAAAGAACTGTATAGCTGCAGGTCAATTCGTTCTCCATGTATTGATAGGTCGAAATTTGGTGACATAATTATTGAAGGGATCTGTTTATATTCTGCTTGTCTGTCACTGGAAGCTCATGAATATTCATGCGCAATCCTGCACTGACATGTGCTAGAGGGAGGGCAGGGCTGACAAAGGGGTGTGCCAGGGCTTGTGACAGGACATGAAGGGGCAGTGCCTTAGCAAAATAGAATACAAGAAAATTGGTCTTTAAAAGTTGTTTTTTTAAAAACAGAAAATGCTAAAAGTATTTTTTCTTACTACAGAACTGATTTATTAAAAAAAACACACATGCAGGATATTGACTGAACTGCAGCTTTAAGACAAATAATACATGGTTACAAATAGTTACATAAATGAACAGGGTTGTAACATTTCTCTGACTATTTTCAACACTCAGTTCTATATGAACAGCAAGCAAATATAGAATTAGAGGGTTTTTTCAGGTACTGTTGTAAATTGAACACAATATGTACATATTTCTTCCTGTCTCCCTAACCTACAGTATTTTGTCTGTACTAAAGTGGGGCCTCCGTGTTCCTGGGAAATTTTTGCCATACAGATAATGCAGCTAAATATGTAAACTGATGCAGAATGCCTTTTCTTGTATTATTCCAGTGGTACTCATAGCCTGAGGCTGTATCCCGGATCCCTGCTTAGAATAAGAACAGCAGCTTCAGCGCAGCAATAAATAATTGAACCTATCTGCCAGTGAATACTTTACATTCTGCATGTGACCTGCATAAGAAACGACAAAGCAAGATCTTAAAGCATTTAATGTTGGGGAGAAACCATTCCCTCCAAACATGAATGCTCAGAGCTGTATGTTGATACTCTGTATGCAGCTCCCAATGCTTCTTATCCTCAGAGGAACTGTTGATGTAATTCTAACACACAGGCCTATTCTCGTAACCCCAAAGTTGTCATTGCCAGACCGCACAGCATGTTCAGAAGTAGCGAATGAAATGTGAGGAAAAAACCCTATTCTCTACAGCAAATCGCTTCTTCTAAACCGTTTCTATAAAAAGTGACAAACCGCCCGGATTGTACGTGCGTTAGAAGCGGAATGACCTGAGGCGCTAACTCCATCCCCGGTCTGAATTATGGGTTTTGTTCTCTCAGCCAAACCCAGATTTCAGGCTCTGGATGTACTGTAACTCGCGATACCGATCTCACTAGCGTTGAGATGGCGTGAAAAAAGAGTTTTTAGAAGCGGTTTGCATAACGGAGCTATGAGAATTGCAGTAAAAAATGTGAGTTGGCGGCTTTTTTGACAAACCAATGGGATTGTCAGAGTCAGAGTGAAACAGCTTCTAGAAATGTCTTTTAGGCACGGATTGAACATGCCAGAAGGGCTTACAGAATAGCAAAGCATGCCAATCCGGTCGGAAAAAGCTCTTTAGAAGCGGATTGACACACTTTGGAGCTACGAGAGCAGGTCCCACTGACTCTTTCCTAGGTCTGACACCCAAGTTTTTGTTTTTTTGGCCAATCAAAATGTTGCCTCTATCATCTAGGTACCAATAATAATGCCTGCCTAGTGAGCCTTCAGGATGTCATCTAGGTACCAATAATAATGCCTGCCTAGTGAGCCTTCAGGATGTCATCTAGTTGCAACAGGACATTTGTTGGTTGATAAAACAAGGGGAATCTCATTAAGCATCTTAAGGTTGATATGAAATATGTAATGGAAATGAATGGCTCGTTCAGATGGGGGAGTGAACAGACAAGGCATGAGACATGTATTTATTGGGGAAAATTGCTGAATTATGAAGGCTGACATGAACCTTGCATTTCTTATATGATAAATTCCAGCTCTGTTACTCTAATGCTACAGTAACAGTCACTCTCTTATTAAGTATGTCCCCTAATACAACACTCAGCTGTTAAAGAAATGCCTTTCTGTGGAGGATCACCATCCTTTAGTGAGCTATCAAACATAACGTTTCTTATAACTATGGTGTTAGCTCAAGAAATCTAGAGCACCTATGTCAGAGGCCAGTATGCTAACAACAAGGCCAGTTTGTTATTACAAGCAGAGATCCTGGATCTGGGCAGATAAAGGGGAAAGATGATTTGTGGAATCTCCTTAGTAGCATACTGAATATAATGAGGCCAACTATATTTTCAGCCAGTAAACAGAGATGCTTTAACAAGCACAGGTATAAAGTCTAATCATGAAGTAATTGGAACTTTATCATAGGGTCTACGATAACAGAAATGCCATGGCAGATGAGTGGGCCGAAAGAGCACTTTGGAATAATTAAATACCTACATTAAGTATATATACATATGCTACTCTACATTAACTTGTATGGTCAAACAGGCCCATTTATTAGATGCAATTGTCGTAGTACCTTGTTGTGAAACTTGATAAATAACACCTTGTTCCTGAATGACTGAAAACTCTGTTTATGGTTAAATCCACAGACGTTCCAAGTCCTTTTGAAATATTATACTAGAAATAATTAACTTTAACTATATTTCTTCACTAAGAATATTAACCTGCAGATTCATCAAGCTCTGTTACAGGATACCGCACCATTGACTTGATTGGGTGCGTTAATCTATAACAGAGCCTGATTATTATCTCATGCAGTTTGCTGTGGGTCATTGTACATTGATAATCTTCTCCTGTGACCCCTCTTTATTTTTGGTTGTGGTTCTAAGATACCAGGTATTACATTATAAGGAATTCACGAAGTGATGTTTTGTTTTGGTAAAATGTATTAAAGAAAAAAAATCCCATTTCATTGTTTTATTATATATATATATATATATATATATATATATATATATATATATATATATATATATATTAGTGCAGAACAACACATTTCTCCAAAGTCTCTTATGCTAGAAACATGCAGAGCATCACTACAAAAGTCTCTGGTACCCGTGACCTGCAGAGCATACCTTTGCTCCAAAAGACTCTCATGTAAAGTTTTCACAGGGGCTCAAGCACACCCCCTCTTGCAAATGAATTCATGAGAGGTTATAATATAGCTACCCATACTGGAAACAAGTATTTCAGTCATTAAATAATTTCTAAATGAGAAGAAAATCTAATTGTGACAGCGTCTGTAATACACTGACCATTACCTAATACAAAATGGTTGGTAAAGTGTGTCATATTCCACCCACTAACATACATACTTGTTGTGTAAACAAGCAGCATGCTGCACTTCCCTGTTTACACTGTTTCAAACCAATATGAGCCTGGTCCATAGACCTTCCAGATTTCTATCAGAGGATTGGCTGACATATTGATCATGGATATCTGACAGCTTTTTCATCACTCACCTGTCCAACAGCTGCCATCCACAATTCACAATGAATCCAACCCTACACTCATTTCAAACACACACATTTTGTCCTCTTGAAACATGGAGTTGTAATGAGTTAATAGGGTTACCATCCATGAGGATGTCTCACTTACAGGACTCCTGCTTTTAGAAATTGAGTATGTGTGGATCACTCTTACCGAATACAACAGATGGCAATCCCACTAACTGTAATAAATATCACTTCACTCACTTTAGTTCAAACATGATCTCAACTAAAATGTAAAACATATATAATTGACCAATGTACAAATGACTAATTGTCCATTTATGAACAAAACAAAGCCAGCTCAGTATGATTTAAATCACATAGAAAAATCATGGTAAATTCACAAATTTGTAGCCACAATTAAATTGCTGTAGAGTTCAAAAGATACATTTACTGATTAGTTCCAGCAGGTAGCAAGTTTTTGACTACTGGATTTTAAATGTAAAGGTAATGAGCTTTTATTTGTGAGTGGTTGGCAATAAAGGAAATGCAAAATAAAAACCTTAACCAGAAATGTATATCACAATGCACAGTCACCATGAACCACCAATATAAGGTTGCAGTTCTGTGAAATAGAATACAAATACAATTCTTTGAATCTACTTAATTAATCAGTGATCAATGATCTATACTTCTGTATCAGTTACTATGAGACATGATCACTGGATTCTCTAGCATGAATATACTAATTTTTATGATCTATAATCATTTGAATAAAACATACGTGTGAGGACAATGTTCTCATATCTTACCTTAGTGTCATCTTCACTGCTTGGACTTAATAGTGGTAGAGAGATTACTGCATAACAAAAATGATGAACACAATAAATATTATAACAACTGTTTTAACAAAAATGATAGCTGTCAAAAAAGTCTGTGAAGGCAATTCATATGTAAAGCGATGAGATTGGTGAAAAAGATGGAACAGATGATATTTTATCTGATTTACATGATATGAGAGATATCCCGCATAATGAGCCATCCACAGAATCCATGAAAGAATTACATTCATATATCAGGAATAAAACATAAAGGCTGTGGTTGTTTTTATATTTTTTTGAAGTCACTAATCTTGAAATCTATTCTTTTTTTTTAAATAACTAACGCCATAGTTTGAGCAATATCATTAATTAGCTGTAGCATTTATATTATTTATGCAATATATACTATGTTAATTAATAACTAATTGCAGCTAAATTAGCAAATAGTACAGTCTATTTATTTGTATGCACTCTTAAAATGCATATACAATAAATATAATGTTGTGGATTTTTTTAAAATAAAGAAACAAGCAAATGATATTTTCCTTTGTCCAATATCTCAACAAATACAGCAATGGGGAGAAAGGGGATTATTTAGTACAAGTGACCTTGTACAATACACTTCATTGGTAGGTGCTTGGTTTGGATTCTCAGCTTTGGCTCTGTGCTCAAATGGACCTCCAAATAAACTCAGCACCTAATCCTATTTAGTGGTGAGTGTACAGTACAGTATGTCTGCAGCAGGTCATTCCAAGGAGCTACTGAGACATACTGTAAGAAGGTCCCAGCTGCTGCAATGGAAACTGGAGCCGCTGTCCTTGGTGCTGAAAGGACAGACACTGCGGTAAGGCATTGTCCCTAGCACCATGCATGAACACCGCCTGCAATCACATCCTTACCTTGTACAGCACACAGTGCCACGCAGATAAGCCCCACAGAAAGCATTCTGAGTATGGTATAAGTTCAGCCGGGAGAGGGTGGGTGTAATCCTTTGCTCAATGCCTAGATACAAATAGTAATAATACAAACAAAAAGAATGTCTGTTACTTGCAGAAGAGATGTTACAAGTGAAAGGGAGGAGGGGCAGGGAATGCAGACAGGCCACTGTCTGGAGGAGATCTGCTTGAAGGGATTATTAGTCAGATCACCTTGTTTCCCTCTATTGCATTTGCTGAAGGTCCCTAATGAGCACTGCAGCACCAACACATTTATATATCCCAGCCCTAGTGGAAGTGACGTCACACCCAGCACTGCCCCCTCCCTGTGACCAGGAGCTGGGAGGGGGTGATGGAAGGGCCAGTGATTGTAGACTCATCACCAGTGAGAGAGGGGACATACAAGATACCCATGTGCGGCTCTCTGAATACTTCTATAAAATTGCTGTTACCTGGACATTTTCTCTTAAGATGATTAAATACGCAACCCCCTGCAGACAAGATCTCTTATGCTTGTAAATTCCCTCTGGTTTTTGTTGTTGTTGGATAACCAGTGAAGGAGCAGAAAGAAGATGTGAGATGCGTGAGCCTAGTACTTACAAGTGTACATTCCTTATTTAATGTGTAATCAGCACATATGTAACTAGCTGGTTTCAAGCTTGCTATCCACACAAAATGCCTTATTTAGAAACAAAGTGAGTGCCAACGAACCTATTTTAAAAAGTAATAAGAAATGACGTCTTCCTTTATGTATTCTATATTTTGCAGTTTTAAAATCCATCCTCAGTGTTGTTGGACATACACTTGTCCTTGATAGTCAGAATTGTCTTATTATTATTTTTAAAAGTATGTGTGTTTAAGCAGCACTCCACTAGAGATAAAGTATCTCAGTAGATAAATAGATGATCAGGTGCGCGGAAACAGAGAGGGACCCCTGGCCCCCTCAGATTGATAACTAAATAGATATGATGGTTCCCAGCACTCAAAATGAAAAAATAAGTCAAAGACATCAATAGAAAACTAACAGTAATGTATTGAAACAATAAATGTGTAACATAAGCCAACCCAATTGTAGGCTAGGAGGGAGCCTAACATGAAGAAAGAGGGCTAAACAAAAAATCACAAGTCTGGAGAGGGAGGGAGGTGGGGGAAAAAACATGGGGAATAATAACCATAGGGGAAAAAGAAAAAACAGTGGACAAAAAAGAGAAAAACACGGGTGACGTATAACATACGGTAAGGTAAAGGTGATATATTATAGAGGGGCAACGACCACCGTTTCGGGGACAAAGACTCCCCTTCCTCCCTCTCCAGACTTGTGATTTTTTGTTTAGCCCTATTTTTTCATGTTAGGCTCCCTCCTAGCCTACAATAGGGTTGGCTTATGTTATACATTTATTGTTTCAATACATTACTGTTAGTTTTCTATTGATGTCTTTGACTTATTTTTTCATTTTGAGTGCTGGGAACCATCATATCTATTTTGTCTTATTATTGTTATTATTATTATTATTATTATTATTATTATTATTATTATTGCACCATTTCATTTCATTAGGTTCCTTAGATGCAATGCTTGCAAAAAAAGAGTTTAAAAAAATAACAGGAAACTTTGCTACCCCGCAGTGCATTTGTCAGCCAAAGCAATATCTTGCTGCCCCCTCTGGCAGCAGAGGGGGTAAAGATTCAGTTCCAATATATATTGGAGTAGCAATGAACTGAAATCTCTCAGTAATGTAACACCTTCTCTATGATTTTTGCCATTTGTTGCATAATATAAGATGCATTTAATCACTCTGCTAAATTAGGCCAGAAACCATGAGAAAAGGACAATAACAAATCTAACAGAGAATATGATATGTTGGCAATCTAAGCAGAGGTTCACAGCATACTGAGGAAAGAATGTAGCAGCGATTGCAACGTTGCAGTGAACCACATTGAGTTATAAAGTTTTTAGAGAATAATAATAGGGGCCACTAAAAATTACATCAATATTTCTCCAAAATACAAAACTAGAAGGTTTCACAATGAAAACAGAGGGCAAAAACTTGTCACATACTGATAAAGGTCAGAGTTGCAGATCATTTTATAATAAATATGTGCATATATTTTTCTAACAAAGTCCTCTGGAGTGTCTGTTTTTCCCTCATATGGGAGATTCTTATAGAATTCTGGATGCACCTGTTTGGTGATGGGACACACCTGATTGGATTCACCTGTTTGGTGATGAGACGCACCTGATGGGATGCACCTGTTTGGTAATGTGACGCACCTAATGGGATGCACCTGTTTGGTAATGTGACGCACCTAATGGGATGCACCTGTTTGGTGATAGGATGCACCTGTTTAGTAATGGGACGCACCTGTTTGGTAATGGGACACACCTGTTTGGTAATGGGACACACCTGATGGGACGCACCTGTTTGGTAATGGGACGCACCTGATGGGACACACCTGTTTGGTGATGGGACGCACCTGTTTGTAGATGGGATGCACGTGTTTAGTAATGGGACGCACCTGTTGGTAATGGGACACACCTGTTTGGTAATGGGACACACCTGTTTGGTAATGGGACACACCTGATGGGACGCACCTGTTTGGTAATGGGACGCACCTGATGGGACACACCTGTTTGGTGATGGGACGCACCTGTTTGTAGATGGGATGCACGTGTTTAGTAATGGGACGCACCTGTTGGTAATGGGACACACCTGTTTGGTAATGGGACACACCTGATGGGACGCACCTGTTTGGTAATGGGACGCACCTGTTTGGTGATGGGACGCACCTGATGGGACACACCTGTTTGGTAATGGGATGCACCTGATGGGACACACCTGTTTGGTGATGGGACGCACCTGTTTGGTAATGGGACACACCTGTTTGGTAATGGGACACACCTGATGGGACGCACCTGTTTGGTAATGGGACGCACCTGTTTGGTAATGGGACACACCTGATGAGACGCACCTGTTTGGTAATGGGACACACCTGATGGGATGCACCTGTTTGGTAATGGGACACACCTGATGAGACGCACCTGTTTGGTAATGGGACGCACCTGATGAGATGCACCTGTTTGGTAATGGGACGAACCTGATGGGACGCACCTGATGGGATGCACCTGTTTGGTAATGGGACACACCTGATGAGATGCACCTGTTTGGTAATGGGACGAACCTGATGGGACGCACCTGATGAGATGCACCTGTTTGGTAATGGGACGAACCTGATGGGACGCACCTGATGAGATGCACCTGTTTGGTAATGGGACGAACCTGATGGGACGCACCTGTTTGGTAATGGGACACACCTGACGGGACGCACCTGTTTGGTAATGGGACGCACACTGATGGGACGCACACTGAAGGTGTTTCCTGAGAGTCGTGTGAGTGCATCTCTTTTCTACTTTCCACATGTTGGGAAGTACACCTGCAAAGAATTAACTTTATTCACACGTAACCCCCTAAATAACTAGCCTGGTATCTGCACAAGTCTAATATAGAGCTTGTTAAATAGACTCCAAAATATTCATATCTGTAGCTTCAATGCCTGCTCCCAACAAACCTACGTTGCGCAAAGACAGGTCATGCATTGTGGTTTGGATATTGCCAAGAATAACTCTGAAAAGAAACTGGGAGAGCACTATTACCAAATTACCAAATCGACAGAAAATAGCACCTGTGTGCAAAATGTATAAAGTATTGTAATCTGTTTGGTGCCAAGGTATTAGGCATATCAGGGGTGAGTGCTTTTACCCCTATGAGTTCCAAGTAGTTTATATAAAGCTGAATGCTATTTAAAGAGTTTCATACCAATGGTATGATTTATTTTCTGCAGTGAATGTGTCTGGTTTTATCAGACATGCTATAAAGACAAACATTTTCAAAGTAATTCTTTGTAAAGATTTCTTGGAAATCTCTCTTCTGATTCTCTCACTAGTGAGCGCAATTTACCAAGAGACACTAAAATGACTTGCTTTATATTAGCATCTCTATTGAATACTGTTGTTTTGAGTGTACAATAGTTATTAAAACTGTCAGCTCCAATGGAGGAAATAGTCTGTATTTTCTATCCACAAAGACCTACATGGCATACAAGTGAATATCTCTGGGTAGGTTCATAATAAAAAAAATAGATCAGAGCGTTTATGTGAAGCATTAAAAGATATTTTGGAAAGCCAGCATATGCAAGCATATGTTTTTCTAGAGAATTACAGATGAAACCATTAAACTAAAACAATTCACTATCAAATACCAGGGAGTGTTTCTTGCAGGTTCCTACAATGCTTACCAGGCCAACTATGCACAACTACTTAAAACCCTAAAAAAGGACCTCCAGGACTAGTTAAAATATCAAATCGAATAGCTAGGCACAATCAATTCTGTTTAAATGAATCTCCTTACAAGAGTACTTTTCTATTTCACACGCTGCTCATACCCATAAAGATATCAAAGATCTAAAGTCCATCATTTCTAGTTTTAAATGGCATGGAGAAAACCATAGGACCAGCCTAAGCATTCTTGACCAACCATGGTTAGCAGGAGAACTTTCTCTTCCATGTCTCATATCCTCTTTCAGAGTCGACCAACTAAGTCAACTCATAGGCTGGCCTGGAAACCCCTCATAAAAGAGATGGGTTTTACATAGAAGTGGCTGCTAGCCCCTTATTCAGACTGGACACAATACTATGGTTACCCAAACACACCAGATGTTCCCTACCCAACATGTTACCAACCATTACTCCCTCAATTAAACTTTGGGACTTAACCGACTATGGTATAATCTAAGAAAACATCTCTACTGATGCCATTGTTTGGTAACCCTGAGTTTAGATCAGGTCTGGCCTACTCAGACTTTAAACTTTGGCATTCCAGACGCATTCTGAGGGCCAAAGACATGTATTCATGTAATAAAGTGAAGCCATTTGGTTTGAGACCCTTGCCTTGGAATTTGGCCTGCATAAGGCAGAGTTCTTTTCGATACCTACAAATAAGAAACGTTCTTAATACCCTGAGTTTGAATACATCGCTAACTGTCTTTGAAGGCTTATGTAGTAACCTTGCTGCCCAGAAATGCCTTATCTCAGTAATTTATAGCTCTCTAATTTCCCAGGAAATGCAGGATAAGCATAAATACATGACCCAGTGGGACAAAGACATTGCTCAGTAGATACGGAGGAGTGGGAAGATATTATCGAGGCTGCACGTAAGAGCTTGATGTTTATAATATTAAAGGAAAGTGTTATTATCTGCCTTTATGGGTGGTATATGACCTGTCTTGGATTGTAAAAAACAATTCCCAGTAACCACATCCATCTCTATGAGAGGTTGTGGACATAATAGTAGCTTTGTACACATGGTGGAAATGCCCAAAGTTATCGCCATTGTGGAAAGAAATCCATTGCTTGGTCAGCGGGCTTCTACATTGGTCCGGTCACTAAATCCATGATCAGACCTCACTAAGGAGTCTATACAAATAAATTGATAACCCATATTTATACTGCCATCAGGATTTTAATTGCTACCTGCTGGAAAAGGGATTCCATCCCCTTCTTCAGCCAGGTGAAAACCAAAATGGAAAAAAATCTCAACTTTACGCAATGATACCTGTTTTAAATGTCACCCCGTATGGAACCCTTGAGTAAGATACTGTGAGGAATCCACTCCTGGCTTTTCTCGTAGCCTTGCAGGGTGCTGTTTTTGTCACTAATTCCCTCTTTGCAATCAACAGCAGCTGTGCGGGCTATCACTTTTACCTAGCCTTGTACTCAGTCATTGGAGCAGTGCCCTCACACCCTCCTCCTGGGATTGGCCCACCTCAATGTGGAATATTGGTCGCTTTGGCACATATAGGATCAGCCTGTGAATGTGAACACAGCGATAATTTGTCTCTTATCTTGTAATCCTCACCAGAAAACAACTGCAGTGGCTACAATTATAACCATTTCCCAATAGAGGCCCTATTCTTATACGCAGGTTCCTGACCCTAATAAGGGTTATGTAATTTTATATAAAATCCCAAAATATATTTTTGTCTTTTGTAACAATATAATTTGGTGTACACAATTCCAGCAATGTTTTATGGATCCTTTCCCCCTATCCTCCTTTGCATCTATCCTCCTTTCCCCCTATCTTCCTTCCCCCCTATCTTCCTTTCCCCCCATCTTCCGTTTCCCCACTATCTTCCGTTTCCCCACTATCTTCCGTTTCCCCACTATCTTCCGTTTCCCCACTATCTTCCGTTTCCCCCCTATCTTCCTCCCCCTCCTATCTTCCTCCCCCCCTATCTCCCCCCCCCTATCTTCCTTCCCCCCTATCTTCCTTCCCCCCTAACCCACCCACTCCAAAACTTGTCCTAGGGTGGCCGAGCTATGGAAAAAAGTAAATGGACTATCCAATAGGGTGTTGGGTTTTTCTTTCCCTCTTGATCCCTGGTCATATGTCCTCAAAAGACCTTTTGGAAGACATTGGCAGACATCCGAACAAATTGATTGCCCAGATACGATGCTCCTTAGCCGCCCTATAGATGAGTCCAGATCTGCCATCTCTTATGCAGATTAAAAAAAAAAGAATATGGTATTCCCTCAAATTGGAAAAGCTTACAGGTATCCTTCGGGAGTCATGTTCAAAGATCCAGAAGGTGTGGCAGCCCTGGTTGATTTATGAAAACCTCCAATCCCAAGGTCATCCACCTCTCAACCAAGCCAATACCCTCCTCTAGGAAACTCAAAGATTCCGTCCCTTGGGATGTCTTCCCATAGTCCTGTAGTGGTGGACACCATAACCTTTAACTGGACATAACAACTATAAAAACAAACATACGAAACCTTCACTTGTGTAAGAAGGGTACATTGTAAATCCTGTTTGTATTTATTTATTGTGTTGGAATTTAACCCAAATGTATAATAAGGCACCAAAATCAATGATGTACACAAGATATTTTGTATACATGCTCATTGGGAGTGTCACTACACTCCTCCCACCCCCTCTTCCTCTCTTTCTTCTGTAACCCCCCCCCCCCCCCACCCCTCTTCCATCCCTTCGCCCCTCAACTTCGGAGAAATTCAATAAAAATGTCTCCTGACTGCAAAACTGGGGCAAAAACACTGCATTGGCGAGGATTTATCAAGGAAAACACATTTTGTGGATATGTTTTTTCCTGTTAAATCTGGTGGCGTGTTTAGTGCCAGTTTTGCAGACGGAAAAAGCTGCAGCCAGCATTACATTGGAGAGAAATCTTCCTACATGAACCAAGGGGATAAACTAATGTGGGGTGAATCCCCTGATCTATTTCATGTTCTAACTGGCAATTCCGCAAAGGGAAGCAGATGGGAATGAATGAGGTTAGTGTTTGTACTGTAGCTGCCTCTTTGCATTTTCTGTACAATAGAACAGGCCTTATTTCTCCTTGTGCACTGTAGCCAGTGTCTGCCCTCTAGAAAGTCTCTTTACAATGCAACGAACATTGGGCAGATAGTCTTGGCTTTAAAATCATACGAGGAAGGCACCTTGTAGTGTGCTCCTCACTTACTTCCAGTGGGATCAGCCATCTGCTCTTAGCACATTACTGTGAGTGTTCTGCTGTTGAGATCAGGCTGCACCTGCCAATGCAATTTCAATTTCAATCGTAATTGTGATTCTGTCAGCAAAACCTTTTCCCTGCCAGAGCGGCCAGTAACACACCGCACTGCATTGAAGGGGTTAAGGCATTTCAAAATCCCATTGTCATCTCCCTGTCACCCTTTCACCCTGTGCCTAAAATTGGATTGCAAGCTCAGTGGGGCATAATAACGACACAATGGGGAAGTATTTATGATTTGAAGAACGGGCAGGATATATAAGGTTACATAGAATGCAAGGAGTACCCATGTGCTTTATCAAGAACAGATAAATGCTAAACCCCACCTACTGTATGTGATCTATATTCACAGGGCGCTTGGACGGGTATCAGTAAGCTTCCATTAGCTTTGTGCTTGTAGGTTATGGGAGCAGTGATAGGAATCAGATTACCGAACCTCTGCCACACTGTGCTTATGTCACCATCGCATCCCTTATTTTTGTAACCCAACATAAGTACATTACCTGGGCCCGGGGATTATAGCTTATCTCGCAAAACAAGTACTATATGATGAATGTGGCAGCTGTTACTCGTCTCAATAATTATATCTCTTTTGCTTTCGGTGCATATTGTTTTACCAAAATATTGTCATTTTAGGCCAGGTTTCATCTAAATGATGACACAAGAGCACAAAAAAAGGCAATTATGGAACATAAGCTTTATGTAAAATGAAACCATCTATTATAATGGTAAAACCAAAGAAGTGATCTCCGTCCTTTTGTTCATCTTGAACACAAAGCTACCAATTTCCTAATTACCTAGGAAGATAACTGAAGGCCTCTTAAAGCAGCAGTTCAAGCTGCCGTTTCCCCCTCCCCCTCCTTTTATATGTGCATCGATACAATCCACACAATAAGTAATTAGCTAAGTTGCTAATTGATCCATTCTCCTATGATCGATCGTTGAAGATTTGGCTCGGGGGTTCACTAAATGGCTGTTAATGCAGCAGAAGAGGACCAATGATGCAAAGTTCTGTGGGGAAGATCATGTGATCAGGCAGTCACTAAATACAATTGTTGCACTGCTAGAGAGAGGGCTGAGCTCAAAAAGGGGTGTGCCAGAGCCTGTTTCAGAAGAGGAAGGGGATGTGACTTTGTAAATGGACGCTATAGAAACCAAAAATGCTTGTTACATGATAATATATAAAAACTGTAATTCAGAGTTGTTGTTTTTTTTTAAATGATATAAGTATTTTATTATAGTACATAACTGATTTATTTAAAAAAAAACACATATTGCTTGGTCTGTAGCTTTAAGGCAAATGAGAGCACATGGCAAAATTATTGGGACATGCAATAAAGTGAAAGCACTCAACATTGTAGCATCCTCTCTGCTATTTGTAATGTGTTTCCTATTTAAACTTTCTCAGTGAAAGAGGGGCTATCAAAGCTTTGTAGACCCCACTGAGAGGAGAGAGCTTTGTAGTTTTTGACAGTGGGTCCAACATTCTAGCTGAGAGCAGTACATGAAGAAATACTAGTTGTTACACTGTAATTAATACTGCATTTACAGTAGGAGAATCCAGTTCAAACTAAAGAAAGAATCCCAAAGTCCTTTGAGAGTATTGGAAAGAGATACTCACTTGAACTGGTGTTTTGTTTTTTGCTCTAAAATGTTTAGGGTTCTGGTTTTGGTTCAGGTTTTGCTTGGATTTGGTTCTGGTTTTGGACTATAGTGGAATACATACATTTCATAATTTTATATACTGTATGTACATATCATCATCTTCAGCCCTTGTTGATCCACAGCTGGATGAAGCTTCTCCCCAAGGATCTTCAAGGTACTGCGGTTAGAAGCTGCTCTTCTCCACGTTGCTCAATTTTATTTAATTTCATCCTCCCATCTTACTTGTCATCTTGGTCTTTTAATTTCCCTTGGAATCCAGTTGAGTACCATCTTTGTCCAATTCTGGTCATTTCTTCTTGCTATATGTCCAGCCCACCGCCATTTTAATTTCCTCACCCTTGTGGTGATGTCAAAGACTTTTGTTTGCTTTCCAATCCATTCATTCATTTTCCTATCTCTTTTGATAATTCCCAGCATAGTGTACATTTCTCCATACTTTCAGTTGTCTGAAGCTTCTCAACTGTCTTTGCATCCAGAGTCCCAGTTTCCCATCGATATGTAAGCACAGGTGGAATACATGGATCGGTTTCATTTACCGAAAGTAAAATCTATCTTGAAAAAAGGACAATACAAAAATATGTAGACTGTGAAAGGATCCCTAGGGGCCTGCGGTTTCGCAAATCACCTACTTTCGGAAAGGAGGATCAACATTTCATGAAAGAATGGAACAGAATCCTTGACGATTGTTCAATGGCTCTCATGAAATTGATTATATATGAGAGAACAAAAACCTTAAAAATGATTGATAAAGAGGTGACAGATGTGGTGAAGCTATTTGAACCTTTGGTAATTGAATTTGATTGTTCAGAGATGGAACATGACCTCCGCATGAAACTTGAACGTGCGGAGGATGAAATTTTAAAGAAGAAGCACGAAAAGTTTTATAGAGATAAGGCTGACTATGATAATAATAGACAGAGGAATTGGCAAAGGACCCCGAGAGGGGGCGAAGCACAAAAGGAAATCCTCAGGGAGGAGGGGGGAGGGACTCCTCCCAATCAATAAATAGAACTAATGATCAGCCAAGACATTTTAAACCTTTTATACATCAAAACGAAAGGGCTGGGAGAATCATAGTTATGATGATAGAAGAGGTTATCAACATTATACCACTCAACCACCCCCACAGAGGCAAGAAGGGTTCTTTAGGAATCCGAATTATAAAGGAAGGAACTACATCCCTAATTTTAGATATGGACAGAGAGAATATGAGAGACATGACCAAAATATGAATCAGAGAGTGAGTAAACCTAGTCCCAGGTATAGATCACCTGCCCAATCTTCTCCCTCCTGTTTTTTAGATTCGGTCAAGCAACGACACTTAGATCCGAGAAGGAAGGAAGAAAATCTGGGGCCCCCCTCAAAACCCTTACTGGAGAAAAAGAAAAGAGTTTTACCAGAAGAGGAACAAGAGGGGGGTCCAGATCTAAAGAAAAGAGATTGCGAGAGGGATTGAAATTATCACCCTCGAGAGGGATTTTTAATTTGTCTTCGGTCATCTTAACGAATGACCAAAAAAAGGTTCTAAATAGAGGCCTTACTTTTTCCAGTACTTGTGGTCCGAGTTCTTTTCAACTATATACAGATCTCCACAAATTTATGCGCAACCTCACTCTGAAAAGACATTTCATTAAAAGTGATTTAGAGGGCGGGGAGGAGGAAGGGGAAATAATTTCTCCCCCACCCGCACCTATTCAGAGTGAGAATGCAAATAATGATGTAATGTGCAGACATACAAAGTTTAAAGGAAAGTCTAGATTTTATCCTGCGCATTCAAAAGGTCACATATAGAGACCTTTTTCAATATGGTCAATAATGAATTTAACTCTTTAACTACAGGTAGTAGAGCTGGTGATATGAGACACAACCTCTACAAAAATGAAAGACTAGCATTGAAATTTTTGAAAGAAAACAACGATTTGATTATCAGGCAGGCCGATAAGGGGGGAGGTGTTGTGCTACAAGATAGAAAGGACTATGAAGGAGAGGCACTTAGACTCTTGAACGACACCTCTTCATACATAAGACTGAAGAAAGATCCCACTAAAGAGTTCTTGATTGAACTCAAAATCCTCTTTGATGAAGCCCTCCTGACTAGTGTAATTTCAAAAAATTAGTTTAATTTCCTATATTCAGACTGCCCAAAGATCCCCATATTTTACCATCGTCCCAAAATACATAAAGCGTTAACCAATCCACCCGGTAGGCCAATTATTTCGGGAATCCAGAGCCTAACAGCAAACCTCTCCCAATACGTTGATTTTTTTCTCCAACCCTATGTGGCTAAACTCCCCTCCCATCTTAGGGACTCCACTCCTGTGTTAAATCTATTAGAAGGATTGGAGTGGAGAGATTCGTATAGGTGGGTCACCTGTGATGTACAGGCCCTCTATACAAATATACCTCATATGGAGGGTTTGGCAGCTGTTGATTTCTTTTTAACAGGCGATCTGGATTTACATCCCCTGAACAGGAAATTTATTTTGGATTCCATTAAATACATATTAAAGCACAATTATTTTATGTTTTTGGATGAATTTTTCCTACAGGTTTGCGGAACTGCGATGGGTACAAGATTTGCCCCCAGTTTCGCAAACCTGTACATGGGAGGATGGGAAAATGAATTCATTTATAATGATAAAAATCCATTTAGAAACAATATTATCATATGGCGTCGCTTTATAGACGACATCCTATGTATATGGGATGGGGATCAATGTTCTGTGAGCCACTTCCTACAATATATAAATAATAATAATAAAAACCTAACTTTTACTATTGAGAATAATGTAAGGGAAATAAGCTTCCTGGACTTGAAGCTGATGGCTTCAGAGGAAGGGAAACTTATAACAAAAACTCATTTTAAGGATGTGGATTCCAATAACCTGTTACTAGCCACGAGTAACCACAAGAAAACGTGGATCAGGAATATACCTAGTGGGCAGTTTTACAGGTTAAGGAAAAACTGTAGTATGGATAGGGACTTTGAAGAACAGGCCAAACAATTAACCTCCAGATTCCTAGAAAGGGGTTATCCTCTGGAAAAACTTAAGAATGATCTTGATAAAGTGAGGAAACTAGACAGGAGAACTATGCTAATACCGAAGGTAAAAGGAAAAGAACATAGACAAAAAGAAGAGGGTAAATGTAATGTGTCTTTTATCACCAACTTTAACTCAATGACAGTACAGATAGAAGATATTGTGAAAAAACATTGGGCCATTCTCTCTAATGACCCGATACTAGGCACCCACATTTCTAAATTCCCCAAATTCATATACAGGAGAGCAAAAAATCTAAAAAATATGTTATCACCCAGTGATATAAAAATTAAGGAAAACCTGACTGGGGAGAAACGATGGTTGCATACTAAACCTGTAGGGAATTTTAAGTGTGGAAAGTGCTCGGTATGTAAACACATGCACTCTGTCAAGAAAATAGTTAAGTGTAATTCGACTGGAGAAGAACATGAGATTACAGATTTTATTTTATGCAGTTCTGACCATATTGTTTATGTAATTGAATGCCCATGTGCATTGCAATATGTGGGGCGCACAAAACATCCACTAAAAGTGAGGATCCAAGAACATCTGCGAAACATCAAAATTGGATATATGCAACATAGTTTGTCTAAACATTATGCAATGCACCACAATAAGGACCCCTCCACTTTATTGTTTAAAGGCATTAGACATATACAGAAAAACAGAAGGGGGGGGGGGATAGGGTTAAAGATTTGTCAGCACAAGAAACCTTCTGGATGCATAAATTAAATACATTGCATCCAGGGGGTTTAAATGAAGATGTCGATATCTGGTCCCTCTACTGATTAAATATTTAGTTCTATATTGGTCACCTTTTACTCACTTTATTCTCTTGACCTTAATTAATAAATTAAACATTTTTTATGAAAATAATAGTAAAATATTTTAATTTAGCGTTTTTGTACATACTCTTTTAAGCCAGTTATGTAACCTAATGTAATTTACTAATGTATCCTATGTGGTAAAATTATTAATATTTACATATATATATATATATATTTTTTTTAAATTTTTAAATAAACTAGTTTTTAAACAAATGTTTTACTATATCTAAGGATGTGAAGGTTCCTTAAAAATATGTTCCCTTGCCTAGGTATGTTTTAATTTCGTGCTTCTTCCAATTTTATATATATATTTGATCCAACTTCATGCCACCCTGATTCTGGTTGTGCTAATTTGCACTTATTCATGGATGTTTTTTTAGATTAATACTAATGTTAAGTTGATGCACCTATAACCTTTTGATTGCACTAATACCTTTTGTTTTAGAATCATGCCTCTATTTAAATGTATTTTTTGTGTACTTGATTAATAAAGTTGTTGTTGAACCCATTTTTTATTTAAGCACTGACCTCCACTTGCTGCTATCCCATTGGCTAAGACGTCCGTTCAGCGGACCAATGGGCTACCAGCGTGGGGTATTTCAATGTAGGCAGCTAGACCATTCTTTATTCCCTGATGAAGAAACCTTTACGGTTTCGAAACGCGTTGGAAGGACGAGCGTTCTAAGACTTGGTATACCCCGTTTATGCGGTTGTTCTGTGCCACCGGAGAGAGACTATCACGCGAGCAGCGCTGCATCAGAGTGATGACGTCATAACCCGGAAGTGCCACAACGGAGTACAGAGAAAGCATCGTGTGTAACAGTGAGACAGATTCGGTTTTCTACCTTGTGAGCTGCGGACGCTGGACAATATCTAAACCACTGTATATACTGCTTATCCAAGGAGACCCTCCCATCCGACCAGTTTGGAACCTGGTGTCACGAAACAGCATCACATCCTGCTGATGACATCCGATCCGGTCAACTGAGTTGGTGTATGGGTAACTTACCCCTAACATGCCTATTTAATAATACATTGATGTACGCACAATACTTACCCTATTGATTTAATGTTATAATATAATTTTTAATGCACTATGAGCGTTGTGCGCTGTGTTTCTTTCTCTTTTTTGTCTGATATTCTAGACAGTGGAAGGTTACCTTGTAAGATTGTCTTGTCTCTTTCAAATGCCTCCATCCCATCTTCATTCTCCTATTGATATAATTCACACGGTTCCCATCTCTTGATACTTGCTGGCTAAGGTAGACATAGTCTTCGACTTCTTCTAGTTCCATTCCATTTATTTTGCTCAACAGATTTACTTTGTTATTGTAGTATATATAGCCCTGAAGAAGGGACTGAAACATCAGGTAAAGTGTACATTTTGACCCAATAAACCACTTTAATGTGATTCTCTTGTGCTGTGCCGTTATATTGCATATAAAGGAGTATGCTGCACACCACAATGAAAAAATAAATACATACAGTTCACCGGTGCTGCAGGTTCAAGGAGTACCTGTCAGAGTAATTCCAGGGCAATACTCAGGAAAAAAAGGGATCCAACGCTCTACGGTTTTGATTATAATGCTAATTTATTTGTGCCACACAACATTTCGACCTAAATAGGTCTTTCTCAAGTGACTCGAGAAAGACCTATTTAGGTCGAAACGTTGTGTGGCACAAATAAATTAGCATTATAATCAAAACCGTAGAGCGTTGGATCTCCTTTTTTCGGTTATATTGTATGTCTTGGGATATATATATAGCGCACGCCCCATAGCATAAAAATATACATTTAATAGATAGAAGGGGATGTCAAGAGAGAGGGGATTTGGCCCGGGATTAAAGGGGTTACACCCCATTTGGCCACCCCCTACTCTCACCTGAGAAGCAAGGGGTTAACTGGACTGGGGTCCAGTAATGTGGTTTTTACCTTGCTTCAGTATCCAACTGTTTATCCCCCTGTATAACTGTAAGGTCTCATCCTGGTGTTTGCACTCACACATACACTAGGATTGATGCGGGAGGGAAGGGGTTAATGTTAATTTAGAGATTATAGCCCTTTGTTCCCTTTTTCCGCCTTTTCAGGCTCCATTTTGCAGCCTTCCATAGGTCGCCATTGAGACTCCATGCGTTCTAATGGCAGAAGTAGCGGTTTTGGACCTGTTTTCCAGCGATGACCAGCAGGTGGCGTCCGAGAGGAGGAACGGCGGTTTCCCATTGTAAGTCAATGGGCTCATTGACTTCAATGGAGATTCCTCAACGCCGGCCTCGAGGAAACGGTTGGCAGCCATCCAAACCGCAGACCGCAAAAGCGGATACAATGTCTTTGAAAAGAGTTTAATCACTTCGGTCAAGTTCAAAGACAATTGGCGTGGGAATCTTAGGTTCTAGGGCCCCTGGGAATAAAGTTATTTTTGCCCCTAGCTCCTAGGAACCCCCACACACGATCCACACCGGGTCCAGGAATGAGAGACCCCCGTAAGGGGTCGAGCGGAGAAGGAGGGTCACGCCATTGACTTCAATGGCGGAGCGGAGGTCCCATTGAATCTAATGGCGACATGCGCCATGCATTGTCCATGGCGGCGCCGGCCATTGATTCCAATGGGGAAAAGCCATAAAAACGACTAAGTGTGAAATGATGAAAAATGTAAGTCCATATCTCCGGTTCTGGAATGACCAGGGGGATGGAATTTGGGTGGCATATAGCCAAGGCTCCGGCTTTAATGCATGACCCTTCCCAGCCCCCTCCGACCAACCAGACGGAGTGTGGGCGAATGTAAAGTTTGTTGGTTTTTCCTATAGACTTCAATGGCGGCGCTTTCTCCATTGAGAGTCTATGGCGGGAAACCCCATTAACGGCAACGGCGGAGCCCGCTATTCAACACTATGGCGGCAGACCCCGTTGATTTCAATGGGGAAAGAGTGAAAAGCAGAGATTCATTTTTAAAGGGACGAATCCT
Source organism: Ascaphus truei (assembly GCF_040206685.1). Lineage (NCBI taxonomy): Eukaryota > Metazoa > Chordata > Amphibia > Anura > Ascaphidae > Ascaphus > Ascaphus truei. The sequence goes on from NC_134491.1 coordinate 42,483,036, forward strand.
GTATTTTAGAAATGTGTTAATGTGCATTTCTGTATCTCCGGTTCTGGAGGTCGCAGAGAGTTTAAATTTGGCCAATATGTAGGGTCACTGTAGGCATTAAAAACTGGCAGATTTTGACCCACTGGACCAACTAGAACGGAACTTATTAATATGTGAAGATATTAAAGTTTATATGGGATTTTTGATCTGCTCTGAAAATGCAGACTCCATCTGCTTTGCTAATAGGGCAGGAAGGGCATCCTGAAGATTTAGCATAGTCCTGTGATCAAAAGTTAACTGCCCTGATTGTTTACCCTAGGGTCAGGAACAAAGGAATTGAGTGTTTTGCAAGTGGCCCAGTTCACACCTGCAGGGGAAGGAAAGTCTACTTCAAATAGATTTTTCTAGCCAGCTCAGCACCAAGGGTTAAGAGATGGGTTTGAAATGGTATTTAAACCAGGATCAGCCCTTACTCAATTGTCTTTCGTGTCTTGGTGATTTTGAAGATTGCTGTATGAACTGGCAGTCCAGAATTATGACTGCTTCATCATTCCATCTCAAGTAAGTGCCTATATTTTGTCTGTTATTTGTATAATCTCGTGTGTTCACCTTTTTCAAGGAATAAATTATATTTTATCATATCTCAGCCGTGTTCAGTTCAACCCAGGTATTTCTGGTGTGTATTATTAATAGCCTGTCACAAAGTTACTGTCACAGGGGAATATTTATTAATTTATTTATAAAATGTGTTACCACAAAGTAATACACTGAAAGTTACCTTTCGTTTTCAAGTATGTCCTGGGCGTAGAGTTAAGATGACAAATAATACATGGTTACAATACATAGTTACATAAGTGAGCAGGGTATACATTATATACAAGACATTGCATGCACAGTAAGATATTATATATATTATAGGCGTATGTAACAGTTACAGACCAGATTAAAATGTGAGACAGCTTTAGTTTTGAAAGAAGTTAGACTGCTGGCGGCTGTGAGAGTCTCCGGGAGATTGTTCCAGTTTTTGGGTGCACGGAATAAACAAGTGGAGGAAACAGGCACACTTACAAAAGTAAGTAATAAAAACAGCGTTAGTGAATAAAATATCACCGCCAGCTTGTCTGCTCCGGACTCACTGTCCTCAGATAGTAAGCTCACAGCGTGAGCAGAAGGCTCCAATCAGCTGGGCACTTGAACCGGAGGGGGTGTGATGCAGCTTAAGTCCTGCTACAGGCTGCCTGCTGGAAATCCTTGTGGTCTTGACAAACACTCTGAGTCTGATCAGACCTCACAGACTCCTGCGTGATGACGTAGGTTCACGTCCTGACGCGTTTCGTCACACCAGGTGACTTTTTCAGAGTACACAAGCTGGTGGTGATATTTTATTCACAAACGCTGTTTTTATTATTTACTTTTGTGCCTGTCCCCCCCCCCTTCTTGTTTATTCCCCTTCTATGTATTAAATGTACTTTTTTATGCTATGGGGCGTGCGCTTTCTGTTTTCTTTTCTTTTTAGGTCTCTCTGACTGGATGTGGGTCACCCTGGAAAGCAGCCTGAACTTCCAGATCTCAGGCAATTTTGAGTCATTTGTTAATTTGATCTTTATATCAATAAGGGTTTATTTATGTTTTATGTATGTGTGTAAGTATGTATGTATAAAACAGAAAGTATGTATGTATGTCTTTATTTATATAGCGCCATTAATGTCCATAGCGCTTCACAGCAGTAATATACGTACGTGACAATCATATAAATAACAAATAATACAAATAACAAAAAGAGAAGAAGTGCTTGAGACATAAAAGTAACATTTAGGAAAAGGAGTCCCTGCTCCGAAGAGCTTACAATCTAATTTGTTGGCAGGAAGCATGTACAGAGACAATAGGAGGGCGTTCTGGTAAGTGCGTCTGCAAGGGGCCAAGGTTAATGTATGAGGTGTTAATTATTAGCCATGGAGCTACTCATATGCTTCCTTAAGCAGGTGTGTTTTGAGGGGGGTCTTAAATGTGGATAGAGAGGGTGCTAGTCGGGTACTGAGAGGAAGGGCATTCCAGCGGTGTGGGGCAGTCAGTGAGAAGGGTTTAAGGCAGGAGAGGGCTTTAGATACGAAAAAGGTAGAGAGAAGACATTCTTGAGCAGAACGCAAGAGTCGGGATGGTGCATAGTGAGAAATTAGGGCTGAGATGTAAGGAGGAGCAGAAGAGTGTAAAGCTTTAAAAGTGAGGAGGAGAATTGAGTGTGAGATACAGGATTTGATAGGAAGCCAGGAGAGGGATTTCAGCAGGGGAGACGCTGAGATAGATTTAGGGAAGAGTGGAGTGATTTTGGCAGCAGCGTTTAGGATAAATTGTAGGGGAGACAGGTGAGAGGCAGGAAGGCCAGACAGCAGGAAGTTACAGTAGTCGAGAAGGGAGAGAATGAGGGTCTGTGTCAGAGTTTTTTCAGTCGAGCAACAGAGGAAAGGGCGTATCTTGGTAATATGGTGGAGGGAAAAAAAAATAGTTTTTTGCTACCTTTTGAATGTGAGAAGAGAATGTGAGAGAGAAGTCAAGTGTGACCCCTAGGCAGCGTGCTTGGGCTACTGGGTGAATGATAGTACTTCCAATAGTAATGTGGAAGAAGGAAATAAGGCCAGGTTTGGGAGGATGTATGAAGAGCTTAGGTTTTGACATGTTAAGTTTAAGTCGGCGGAGGGCCATCCAGGATGATATAGCCGAGAGACATTCAGAAACTTTTTTTTGTACAGCAGGTGTAAGCTCAGGGGTAGAAAAGTAAATTTGTGTGTCATCAGCTTAGAGGTGATATTTGAACCCAAGAGATGTGATTAGGTCACCTATAGAGAGTGTGTAAAGAGAAAAGAGAAGGGGTCCCAAGACAGAGCCCTGGGGTACCCCCACAGAGAGATTGATAGAGGAGGAGGTGTTGGCAAAAAAGACACAAAGTACGATGGGAGAGGTAGGAGGAGATCCAGAATAGAGCTTTGTTACGAATGCCAAGAGAAGGAAAAGAGGGTGGTCCACAGTATCAAATGCTGCAGATAGGTCGAGTAATATGAGCAGTGTAATGACCTCTGTCTTTGGCAGCATGGAGGTCATTAGCTATTTTAGTGAGGGCTGTTAGTGGAGTGAGCAGTGCAGAAGCCAGATTGTAGAGTGTCTAGGATAGAATAGGTGGTGACAAAATGGAGCAAGTGAGAGAATACAAGACAAGACGTTCAAGGAGTTTAGAGGCAAAATGCAGGAGGAAGACAGGTCGGTAGTTAGAAAGACAAGTAGGGTCAAGCTTGCTGTTTTTGAGTAATGGTATAACTGTTGCATGCTTGAAGGAGGATGGAAAGGTACCAGAGTAGAGGGAGGAGTTAAAAATGTGTGTGAGCGTTGGGATTATAGTAGGAGCAAAAGGTTTTAGGAGATGGAAGGGAATGGGGTCAAGAGGTGGTAGAGGGAGAAGAGGAGATCAGCAACGACACATCCTCCTCTGTGACAGCAGATAAAGAGTGAAGGAATGCAGGAGGAGAGTTAAGAAGAGGTGTAGGATAGGTGGAGGATACAGAGGGATGTCCTGATATATGGATTCCACCTTTACCTTGAAATAGTCGGCAAAGTCCTGAGGTGAGATGGAGGATGAAGAACTGGCAGCAGAGGGTGGTCTGAGTAGGGAGTCAAAGACAGAGAAGAGTTGGCGTGGGTTAGACTTGTGCATGTTGGTTAGTGAAGAAAAGTAGGGTTGCTTAGCCTGAGAGAGGGCAGAGGTAAAACAGGACAGCATATATTTGTAGTGAAAGAAGTCTGCGAGAGTGTGAGATTTCCTCCAGAGGCGTTTAGAGGAATGAGTGCAGGAAAGCAGCATGCGCGTGTGGGAATTTAGCCAGGGTCTGGGGTTCAAAGGGTGAGAGCGGCAGAGAGATGCGGGGCATGAAGGAGTTAAGTTCAGTAATAGCCAAACCATTACATTTAATATTCAAAGACTCCATTTTCACAGGCTCAGTACCACAAGATTGGCGTAAAGCAGATATGGGGCCTATATTTAAAAAGGGAGCTAGATCACAAACGGGGAATTACAGACCTGTAAGCCTGACTTCAATAGTGGGGGAACTACTTGAAGGTTTAATACGGGATAATATTCAGGAATACCTAATGAAAAAGAAAATTATTAGTAATAGTCAGCATGGATTTATGAAGGATAGATCATGTCAAACTAACCTTATTTGTTTCTTTGAGGAGGTAAGTAGGAATTTAGACCAGGGTAAAGCTGTTGATGTGGTCTACTTAGATTTTGCAAGGGCTTTTGATATGGTTCCACACAAGGTTGGTGTACAAAATAAAGCAAATTGGACTCAGTAAAAATATTTGCACCTGGATTGAAGGTTGTCATAAATGGAACTTTTTCAGGTTGGGCTAAGGTTGTGAGTGGAGAACCTCGGGGATCGGTACTGGGACCCCTGTTTTTTAACTAGTTTATTAATGACCTTGAGGTTGGCATCCAGAGCAAAGTCTCCATCTTTGCTGATGACACTAAATTGTGTAAGGTAGTAGAATCAGAGCAAGATGTAATTTCTCTCCAGAAGTTCTTGGAGAGACAGGAAACTTGGGCAGGTAAATGGCAGATGAGGTTTAATACAGATAAATGTAAAGTTATGCATTTGGGAAGCAAGAATAAACAGGAGATTTACAAATTAAATCTGGATAAATTGGGGGAATCTTTGATGGAGAAGGTTTTAGGAGTGCTTGTAGACAGCAGGCTTAGCAATAGTGCCCAAAGTCATGCAGTAGCTGCAAAGGTAAACAAGATCTTTTCTTGCATTAAACGGGCAATGGATGGAAGGGAAGTAAACATAATTATGCCCCATTGCAAAGCATTAGTAAGACCACACCTTGAATATGGAGTACAATTTTGGGCACCACTCCTTAGAAAATACATTCTGGAACTAGAGAGAGTGCAGAGAAGAGCCACCAAATTAATAAAGGGGGTGGACAATCTAACTTATGAGGAGATGCTAGCTAAATTAGATTTATTTACATTAGAAAAGAGGCGTCTAAGAGGAGATATGATAACCAGTGTTCGACAAACCTATACATTTGCACGCCCCGGGCGAGTGGATTTAACATCGTGGCGAGCTACTATTGGCCCAGGCATCACACGTTTGGCACTAGGTGGCGAGTAGATTTTTTTTGTTGGGCGAGTAGATTTTTTGGTGATTTGTCGACCACTGATGATAACTATATACAAATATATTCAGGGACAGTACAGGGAGCTTTCAAAAGAACTATTCATCCCATGGGAGTACTAAGGGCTCGAGGACATCCCATACGGTTGGAGGAAAGAAGATTTCACCAGCAACAAAGGAAAGGGTTCTTTAGAGCAAGGACAGTTAAAATGTGGAATTCATTACCCACGGAGGCTGTGATGGCAGATACAATAGATTTGTTCAAAAAAAGGTTGGACATCTTTTTAGAAGGAAAGGTATACAGGGATATACCAAATAAGTATACATGGGAAGGATGCTGATCCAATGAGTAATCAATATTTTTTGTCAATTGGATGTAGCATTGGGCTCCCGTCTTTTGTTGTATACATTTGCCACACTCAGTAGCACTCCTTTTGACATAAATATCTATATATATATATATATATATATATATATATATATATATATATATATATATATATATATATATATATAGATAGATATATATATATATATATATATATATATATATATATATATATATATATATATATATATGATGAGGTGGGTGTTGGAGTTTGAGCTAACTGGGAATGTGTGTGTTAATTAAATTTCTAACTGGCAACAGTTGTTTGGAGGTAAGTGGCCCCTCCTCCCAGAGCTCACCCCTCCCCACCTTTTTAACTTTGGAGGTTCTCTCATGCTGCTGTATGGACAGGACCCACTGTGGTTGTCCCCCCTCATACAGAGGTAAAAGGAAAGGTTCACAGTGCAGTGTTAGGACCTGCATATTTGGTTATACCTGGACGTTGGCATGCAGGCTTTGGACGCTTTGGCCAAATTGTTTAACTAAATAACCAGGAAAATATTATTATAGAAGTATTTAACTTTGTACTTATTACCATATATGTTTTGTCAATTGAATGTAGCATTGGGCTCCCCTGTCTTTTGTTGTATACGTTTGCCACGCTCAATAGCACTCCTTTTGACACACACACATACACACACACAGGGGTATGAGCTTGCTGGAAATGTGTGTAGTATATGTGTATATATACATCACCGGAAGAAGAGATCAGTGTATCTCGAAAGCTCTCAAGAATAATAGCATTTCATTAGCATTTGGTATCGTCTATTAATTTTTTATTTTAAATATATATATATGTTTATACACACACAGTATATACTGTAACCTCCTCAGAGGTGATAATACCAGCACTGACACATAACTAGTGAAAATATGATATTCATGATTTTAAAGATCATATATTCCCTGCTTCTGTGTGTCGTGCTGATGGTATTATGATGTCTGAGGGGGTTACAGACTGTACTATTCGTGATGAATTTACCGTGCACAGAACCTCTACGTTAGTACTATACGAGAGAGAGTGCAGTCATTCCCCCTATTCACTATATATCTTTGTATGTCATTCTGTTTATGTAATATACATAACTCTGTTCCCCCAAATTAAATCCGCGCTGCGGAATATGTTGGCACTTTACAAATAAACGATGATGATGATGATAATAATAAATACACACACATACTATGATGGTGATAATGATAATAATATATTCGCCGCACCATGCACAGAGCAGAGCTGGGGATTTACTATTAACATTGTTATGATTATTGTGTGTGTGTGTGTAGCGATAAATACAGTAAACCATGATTTGGAAAATAAGATTATCAATTACTTTTCCTGCTGGGATAAATACAGTGCTGCTTATCCGGGGAGGTGGGGAGGGGGGGGGGAGGAGAAGAGTGCTGAGGAAGGAGGAAGCTGGGGGGGGGGGGGAGGGAAAGAGTGCTGAGGAAGGAGGAAGCTGGGGGGGGAGAAGAGTGCTGAGGTAGGAGGAAGCTGGGGGGAGGGAGAGTGCTGAGGAAGGAGGAAGCTGGGAGGGGGGAAGAAGAGTGCTGAGGTAGGAGGAAGCTGGGGGGGGGAGAAGAGTGCTGAGGTAGGAGGAAGCTGGAGGGGGGAGAAGAGTACTGAGGTAGGAGGAAGCTGGGGGGGGGGGAGAAGAGTGCTGAGGTAGGAGTAAGCTGGGGGGGGGGGGGGAGAAGAGTCCTGAAGTAGGAGGAAGCTGGGGAGGGAAAGAGTTCTGAGGAAGGAGGAATCTGGGGGGGGGGGGGGAAGAAGAGTGCTGAGGAAGGAGGAAGCTGGGGGGGGGAAGAAGAGTGCCGAGGTAGGAGGAAGCTGGGGGGGGGGGGAGAAGAGTGCTGAGGTAGGAGGAAGCTGGGGGGGGGGGAAGAGTGCTGAGGTAGGAGGAAGCTGGGGGGGAAGAAGAGTGCTGAGGAAGGAGGAAGCTGGGGGGGGAGAGTGCTGAGGAAGGAGAAAGCTGGGGGGGGGGGAAGAAGAGTGCTGAGGAAGAAGGAAGCTGGGGGGGGAAAGAGTGCTGAGGAAGGAGGAAGCTGGGGGGGGATAAGAGTACTGAGGAAGGAGGAAGCTGGGGGGGAGAAGAGTGCTGAGGAAGGAGGAAGCTGGGGGGGAGAAGAGTGCTGAGGTAGGAGGAAGCTGGGGGGGGGAGAGTGCTGAGGAAGGAGGAAGCTGGGGGGGGGGAATAGTGCTGAGGAAGGAGGAAGCTGGGGGGGGGGAAGAGTGCTGAAGTAGGAGGAAGCTGGGGGGGAGAAGAGTGCTGAGGAAGGAGGAAGCTGGGGGGGAGTGCTGAGGAAGGAGGAAGCTGGGGGAGGAGTGCTGAAGTAGGAGGAAGCTGGGGGGGGGAGAAGAGTGCTGAGGAAGGAGGAAGCTGGGGGGGGGGTGAAGAGTGCTGAGGAAGGAGGAAGCTGGGGGGGGGGAAGAGTGCTGAGGAAGGAGGAAGCTGGGGGGATGCTGTTGTCTCGGGCTGTGCTGAGATACATATTAATAGTCTGAGATAAAGCACAGTTGATGAAGTAGCAATTTAGTTAATCTCACAATTTTATCTTTTAAATATTTACATTAATTATGTTTCATCGGTTTTGTATGTTGTACATTCATTTAGTAATCAAATAAATAATGTTAAACACGCCATAAACTGCTTGTACAAAATGTACTTGTTAGTATTTTACTAATTAAATACATTATAATTAATTTTTATGAATAATTGAAAGGTTTCCATTAAACATCCTCATTATTACGCTTCACATTGAACATTTTTCAGACAACCTTTCTTATAAAATAGTGGAATAGCAGCAATTGTAGAATAGTCCACTTCTAGTTATATTAAACCTTGTAACATATGATTATATATCAACATCAAATGAACAGGGGCCCGTATTGCGTATGAACTGGACTCATCGAAAGGGAGACATTATGTTTATTATAACCTTGTCTCTGAGTTGCTTGGAGCACACAGTTTGAAGTGAAACTCTTTACTGCCAGAGGAATCTGCAATACAATGAAAGGGTTAATGATCACGGAGCACTGTATATACAACCTGGCACATCTCCGGGGGAGGTATTAGTGGAGGTTAATTAAGATGATGCCAGTATATTTTCTAAATATTAAATTTAAATGTATTATAATTGTAAATGTCATTTATTATAAATGTAACATTTGGAATTTCCTTTCCTGCTGTCTGACTTTGTTGCACTTATTGTATTATTGTTATAATTCCCTGCACTGTACTGTCTCTTTGTAAAGTGCTTAGTACAAGGCGATATATACAAAAAGATATACATAAATACGGGCATGCTGTTGGGACTGAGTTAAGGGAAGCAGCTGGTTAGTTAGAGCTGGTTAGTCCCTCCCATGCCAGCTGCATCAGAACAGGTGATCATTCAACTAAGCAATGTAAGGATGAATAGGAAACTGGAAAGTTAATGATAAAATAAATAAGTCAATGTGTGTCTACCAATCCAGCAATGTGCTGTGACGTCCCCACTTAAATCGCTGATACGGCCAGTAACACATTACCTCTGACAGTGTCAACACAGATCCCAACAAATTGTTCAAAGCCTCAAGTGTATCGCATGGATATATTTATAAAGTGTTTTACCATAAAGTAATACATTGAGCGTTACTTCCCGTTTTCACGTATATCCTGGGCACAGAGTTAGGCTGGGTCCATAGAGGGGGAAGCCGCGCTGAGCCGTGCGGACGCTCCGCGATGAGCCCCCGCATCCTCAATGAGGATGTTTTGAGAGGGGGCTCCCTCCAGCGTCCGCAGGCGTGCTGGGATTTTCAGCCGACAGCAGAACTGTTTCCAAGCGCGCTGTCGGCTGAAAACCTCCAATCACAGCAAAGTAGAGTCAACGTCACGGCGCCGTGACGTTGTTTGTCGGCGTGTCGCGGGCTATTGGCCCAGCGACGTCATTTCCCCGCCCCCTCCCCGCGCCCCCTGATCGCGCACGCTGGCTCGCCTGCCAGTCCATGAAATCGCTCCTGACCGGGCAAGCGAGCCTCAGCGTCAGCGCGGAGGAGCACGGCTGAGGCTCTATAGACGCAGCCTTATGGTGACAGATACATGGTTAAATTAAATGATCATGGGTTATACATTATATATAAAGACATTGTATGCACAGTTAGAGATAATATATATTATAGGCGTATGTAGCAGTTACAGACCAGATTAAAATGTGAGACAGCTTTAGTTTTGAAATTACTTAGACTGGTGGCGGCTGTGAGAGTCTCCGGTAGACTGTTCCAGTTTTGGGGTGCACGGTAAGAGAAGGCGGAGCGGCCGGATACTTTGTTGAACCTTGGGACCGTGAGAAGTCTTTTGGAGCTAAATTTCTGGCAATAAGTGTTGCGTTTGGTAGGGGTGAGGAGCTTGTCCCGTCAGTACTGAAATGGTTAGGCGCTGGTTAGATTTGAATGCCTTTAATTTGTTGCAGCTTAAAACTGAGCAGTACTATCTCTGCTACAACTGAATGTGTCACTTAGTGCTTCTAACTGAACTGAAGAGCTCACACTCGGGGTTACAACAAAGATCTGCAGGGGAAGGAGGTTTCATGAGCAGCAATGTGCGGGTTCTTCACTTTCGGGGCATGTTGGAAGCATGAAGGGGACACAGTGGTCATGTGTAATAGGAGATATACAGGTTTCCCAAGTAATGCATTGCACAGAACATTGCACTGGGGGGGTTACGGTAGCCTCCCACTAGATCAGGGGTCTTCAACCTTTCAAGGAAGAAGAGCCATTTTATTTTAAAAAAAATGTATCCAAAATATTCAGAGAGCCGCAACACATGCATGAATATTACACACCCGCACACACATATATGTACTGTACTATACACACTAACAGGTATATACAGTACTGTATAAGCATTAACATACAGCACATGCATAAATATTACACCCCCATACACGCATACATATACCGTACACACACTAACAGGTATATACTGTACTGTATAAGCATTAACATTACCTCCTGCACTGTCCCCTCCCCCCCCTCTCATGCCGGTGCGCGTCGTCACAGAAAGGCCTGGCGTGGGACAGTGTAGGAGGCAGGCTGGCAGCTGAGGAAATGCCCAGTGGCAACAAGAGACCTGACCACCGCTTGCCGCCCCCCCCCCCCCCAGGCAACGGCAGCACAGTGAGGGAGAGAGGCAGCCGCTGGGGAGCGGTGACCTGCGGACGGAGGAGAGCTGCATGGAGGTGTGGATAGAGCCGCAGGCTGCCTACCCCTGCTCTAGATGAACGTGACATACAGTGTCTTCAAGCACTGAACAGTTCATTATGGAATAGCACAACTTAGTAAACATGGCCTCTAATGTATAGCTCAATACACATGTATTTATATATGTGTAAGATGTCTGAAGACAAGGGCCTGCCCGTTACGTTAACCTCTTTGTGGTAAGAGAAGCAGAGAGTACGTCGGACGTCACCTCTGGTTCATTTATATCGTTTGTGCAGGATATGGAATCCATGAACACAAATGGATATTCCAACATTACTGTGTGACTGGGGCACTTTCATTGCAGGGCTGTTCCACGTTGTCACGGTGACTGCGCAGCTTCTGCATGACGTGCATTACAGCCGCCGCCCATGTTGTCACGGTGACTGCGCAGCTTCTGCATGACGTGCATTACAGCCGCAGCCCACGTTGTCACGGTGACTGCGCAGCTTCTGCATGACGTGCATTACAGCCGCAGCCCACGTTGTCACGGTGACTGCGCAGCTTCTGCATGACGTGCATTACAGCCGCAGCCCACGTTGTCACGGTGACTGCGCAGCTTCTGCATGACGTGCATTACAGCCGCAGCCCACGTTGTCACGGTGACTGCGCAGCTTCTGCATGACGTGCATTACAGCCGCAGCCCACGTTGTCACGGTGACTGCGCAGCTTCTGCATGACGTGCATTACAGCCGCAGCCCACGTTGTCACGGTGACTGCGCAGCTTCTGCATGACGTGCATTACAGCCGCAGCCCACGTTGTCACGGTGACTGCGCAGCTTCTGCATGACGTGCATTACAGCCGCTGCCCACGTTGTCACGGTGACTGCGCAGCTTCTGCATGATGTGCATTACAGCCGCAGCCCACGTTGTCACGGTGACTGCGCAGCTTCTGCATGGCGTGCATTACAGCCGCTGCCCACGTTGTCACGGTGACTGCGCAGCTTCTGCATGACGTGCATTACAGCCGCAGCCCACGTTGCATGTAATTATTGTTTTCATTTTTTAAATATGATGCTTGGTTCAGGAATTATAAGCGTTAGAAATATGTTGTGCCCTGGAGGTTAAAATGGAGTTCTACTGAGCCGAGTGCAGTCTAACAGTTCCCATGGTAACCACAGATGCTAGAGATTCAAGGACATTAATATAGATGGGGCCCTATCGTGTGTGTCTGTATTTGGGCAGAGGGGGCCCTATTGTGTGTGTGTGCGTGTATTTGGGATGGGGGGCATATTGTGTGTATTTGGAGAGGGGGCTTAGTGTGTGTGTGTGTGTGTGTGTGTGTGTGTGTGTGTGTGTGTATTTGGGGAGGGGGGCATATTGTGTGTATTTGGAGAGGGGGCTTAGTGTGTGTGTGTGTGTGTGTGTGTGTGTGTGTGTGTGTGTGTGTATTTGGGGAGGGGGGCATATTTTGTGTGTGCCTGTGTGTATTTGGGGAGGGGGGCATATTGTGTGTCTGTGTGTGTATTTAGGGAGAGGGGGTCCTATTGTGTGTGTGTGTATTTGGGGAGAGGGGCCCTTTTGTGTGTGTATTTGATAAGTGGGGCATATTGTGTGTGTGTGTGTGTGTATTTGGGAAGGTAGGCATATTGTGTGTGTGTGTATTTGGGAAGGGGGGCATATTGTGTGTGTGTATTTGGGAAGGTGGGCATATTGTGTGTGTGTGTTTGGGAAGGGGGGCCCTATTGTGTGTGTATATGGTAAGTAGGGCATATTGTGTGTGTGCGTGTGTGTGTGTGTGTGTGTATTTGGGAAGGTGGGCATAGTGTGTGTGTGTGTGTGTGTGTGTGTGTGTGTGTGTGTGTGTGTGTATTTGGTAAGGGGGCATATTGTGTGTGTGTTTGGGAAGGGGGCATATTGTGTGTGTGTGTATTTGGGAAGGTGGGCATATTGTGTGTGTTTGGGAAGGTGGGCATATTGTGTGTGTGTGTATTTGGGAAGGGGGCATATTGTGTGTGTGTGTGTGTATTTGGGAAGGTGGGCATATTGTGTGTGTGTGTGTTTGGGAAGGGGGGCTTTTTGGGGGTGGTGAGAGTGAGGTGTGTGAGAGAGAGGGGGGGGTTCTTGCAAGGCAGCCGACACGTGGGTGGGGGGCACCGGTGGAACCTTTAGTCCTGGGCCCCGGGAAAGCGGTCACAGGGACTGGGAATTAAACCAGGCTCCCCTGATTCAAACTCAGTGTCATAGTTCTCAGAGTCAGGGTCTTTACTCACTGAGCTGCTCCTTCTCCCTCCAAGTGAATTCTATGTATAGCGCAGCTCACACTCCCAGTGCTATGTAAGGAAGTGTCTATCTACATACTGTATAGATATATATATCATTTACAAAATGGTGAATTCTAAAGTGTGTGTTTATTAAATGGACATTATGAAGCCACCAGTAATTACAGTGTATGCTGTGAGGCCGAGTACTTTGCTATGCAGCGCCCAACCTAATATAACAGCGCTCTCCAGCACTATATGGGTTAAACCAACAGGCGTCAGACAACTATATTAACTGTTTTCACAGGTACATAGCAGCAAATCACAGGTTAAACTTAATAAAGCAGAACTGTTTGTTTTAGTAAAATAGTTTATTGTGGTGCTCGGAAAAGCAGGAAGTTCCCTTTCCAGGATCACCCAACCTCTGCCGGCGTTCACCACATTTACAGCAAGTGATATTTACTTTTAATATAGCACACAATTGATAACACTGATACAAACTGTTACATTGATCCAATAAATTATACAAGTTTAAAAACAGGTGGCTGGCAAAGCTCAATCCGCTGTCACTCTGTAAACCATAAGACAATATTGTTCTGTAAATATTCGCAGAGCTGGGAGTGCAGGTGAAACTAAGTCCATTGACCATAATATTAGCACATCGTACAGAAGCACAGTTATATCACAATGTAACTTAGAACATTGGGTACATATAGGACTTGGCATGTATGTATGTATGTATGTATGTATGTATGTATGTATGTATGCATGCATGTATGTGTCATGTATGTCTATAAGTGAAAAGTGTAGCATTCCAAAATAGTGGCAGTGATCAATATTTTTTCAGCCCACATTTCGGTCCCCCACAGTCGGCCTTTCTGAATGGATAACCTTGAGAAAGGGTTACTATGCGGGACTGAAACATTGGGTGAATAAATATTGATCACTTGACCACTATTTTGAGTGCTACACTTTTCACCTGTATGTACAGGAAGGCCCCGCTTCTCGGTGCTCTGCTTCTCGGTGCTCTGCCGATACGGCGGTGCCGAGAAGGGGGCCGCCAAGTCCGCGCATGCACAGAACGGGCCAGTCCGGGGTCGCGTGTGCGCAGAATGGGCCGATCCGGGGTCACGCATGCGCAGAATGGAGGGGTTTCCCGATGTCGCGTATGCGCAGAACGGCGCATAGCCGGTCTGCACATGCGCACTTAACGAAACTCGCCGGTTCCGCTTTCCACCAATTGTCGCTTTACGGCGGGTCCTCAGAACGGAACCCGGCGTATTAGGGGGGACCTGCTGTATGTATTATGTCTTTATTTATTTAGTGCCATTAGTGTACATAGCCCTTCACAGCAGTAATACACGTTACAATCATATAAATAACAAATAATACAAATAAATGAGTCCCTGCTCCGAAGAGCTTACAATCTAATTGGTAGGTAGGAAGATTGTACAGAGACTTCTATCTATGATGTCCACGTAGGTAAGGAATCAGGAAAGCAAAGCAGGTCAAAAAGCGGGGACCAGGCAAAGCGTGAGCTATTAAAGGTGAGGTTTATTCATGTAGAAAACACAGCAACATATACAGGAGAAGGTGAGGTATCCCTCTTACGCGTTTCGCGCTCTTCCAGCGCTTTATCAAAGAGTAAAATACTCGAGTAGACACTTCCTGTATATAGGCAAGCACTTAGCTCTGCCCCCGACGTTGCGGGACCTCCGCCAATGAAAGGCCTGCTGAGAGACTCGGATGGTAAGCAAAGGAGGAGGAAGAAACGCAAATGAGCCACAAAGGGCAAGGAAGGGGGAGGAGCCAAATAGCGCGCGTGCAACCAGGAGTAAACAAACTAACAAGACATATGGACATATAAATAATAAAAAAACAATAGAAAAACAAAAAAGAATGATAAAATGAAGATAATAAAAACAAAGAAACACCAAGCCCTGTGTATCTATGAGAATTCACCACTGAGTTTCAGCACCCGCAAGTATTGTTTGTTCTCCTTAAGTGCACATATTTTCTCTAAAAATATATTTGTAAATCACCCCCCCATGTGCATGGTGCTTTACAGCAGTAATACATGTGACAAAATGGGAATAAGTGCTACAATAGAAAAGTAAAATACGGAAAAAGTCCTCCTTGGCGCTTGGATCCCGGTAATGATGGCGTTATTCTCCGATCGATATGTGGGAAAAACAACAACAAAAGTGCATATCCTTCAATAAATCTTGATTTGTACCTGTCTGTATAGTTATTAATCACCTCTATGTGCACATCAAAAAATGTGATATACCAGTGTATTACTGACTAATGGGAGTGATATGTAATTATCCCCCAATGGTCCCATATAACATGTACAAACAATGGGTATACCCACACTGAAGTGCAGAGTAGTAACAAAACGAGGTGAGCAATGAATAGAACGTAACTTCTATGTTAAATAGATCCTCTAGAGATGGGATACAGCAGCCTCACATGCCATATAAATCAGCAGAAAAGACCATGGGGCAATATCGTATAAATAACTTTACTAAACAATCATATAAAAACAGTTGGAATATCCCTCACAAATTCCCTATAAAATCCGAGCGGTGTGAACATTCAGCCCTTTCCCTTCAGCTCTCCGGAAGGTTAGTACCCGCTGCCAGGAGTCCCGTCTCGTCCGGCTCACAGGGTGCACCTTTAGGGATGAAGATGTGTAGGCGAAGGGAGTCTGTACACTTCACTTCCGTGATTGTGCTCGTGCTTGGGCCGCTATGATGTCATCACGCAGTCCGTGTGCACGCGCCTATGCTGCGCTCTGAGCATCGTGGTAATGTTATGGAGGAAACAAACACAGATTGTAGCGACAGTATAAATGTAAGAGGACAATATGAGGGAGGAATCCAATGTGATGTCCAGGCAGCGTGCCCGTGATATCGGGTGTGTGATAGTACTGCCAACAGTAATATGGAAGGCAGCGTGCCCGTGATATCGGGTGTGTGATAGTACTGCCAACAGTAATATGGAAGGCAGCGTGCCCGTGATATCGGGTGTGTGATAGTACTGCCAACAGTAATATGGAAGGCAGCGTGCCCGTGATATTGGGTGTGTGATAGTACTGCCGACAGTTATATGGAAGGCAGTGTGCCCGTGTTATCGGGTGTGTGATAGTACTGCCAACAGTAATATGGAAGGCAGCGTGCCCGTGATATCGGGTCTGTGATAGTACTGCCGACAGTAATATGGAAGGCAGCGTGCCCGTGATATCGGGTCTGTGATAGTACTGCCGACAGTAATATGGAAGGCAGTGTGCCCGTGTTATCGGGTGTGTGATAGTACTGCCGACAGTAATATGGAAGGCAGTGTGCCCGTGTTATCGGGTGTGTGATAGTACTGCCGACAGTAATATGGAAGGCAGCGTGCCCGTGATATCGGGTCTGTGATAGTACTGCCGACAGTAATATGGAAGGCAGCGTGCCCGTGATATCGGGTGTGTGATAGTACTGCCAACAGTAATATGGAAGGCAGCGTGCCCGTGATATCGGGTGTGTGATAGTACTGCCAACAGTAATATGGAAGGCAGCGTGCCCGTGATATCGGGTCTGTGATAGTACTGCCAACAGTAATATGGAAGGCATCGTGCCCGTGATATTGGGTGTGTGATAGTACTGCCGACAGTAATATGGAAGGCAGTGTGCCCGTGATATCGGGTGTGTGATAGTACTGCCAACAGTAATACTGTATGGAAGGCAGCGTGCCCGTGATATCGGGTCTGTGATAGTACTGCCAACAGTAATATGGAAGGCAGCGTGCCCGTGATATTGGGTGTGTGATAGTACTGCCGACAGTAATATGGAAGGCAGCGTGCCCGTGATATTGGGTGTGTGATAGTACTGCCAACAGTAATATGGAAGGCAGCGTGCCCGTGATATTGGGTGTGTGATAGTACTGCCAACAGTAATATGGAAGGCATCGTGCCCGTGATATTGGGTGTGTGATAGTACTGCCAACAGTAATATGGAAGGCATCGTGCCCGTGATATTGGGTGTGTGATAGTACTGCCAACAGTAATATGGAAGGCAGCGTGCCCGTGATATTGGGTGTGTGATAGTACTGCCAACAGTAATATGGAAGGCAGCGTGCCCGTGATATCGGGTGTGTGATAGTACTGCCAACAGTAATATGGAAGGCATCGTGCCCGTGATATTGGGTGTGTGATAGTACTGCCAACAGTAATATGGAAGGCATCGTGCCCGTGATATTGGGTGTGTGATAGTACTGCCAACAGTAATATGGAAGGCAGCGTGCCCGTGATATTGGGTGTGTGATAGTACTGCCAACAGTAATATGGAAGGCAGCGTGCCCGTGATATCGGGTGTGTGATAGTACTGCCAACAGTAATATGGAAGGCAGCGTGCCCGTGATATCGGGTCTGTGATAGTACTGCCAACAGTAATATGGAAGGCAGCGTGCCCGTGATATCGGGTGTGTGATAGTACTGCTGACAGTAATATGGAAGGCAGCGTGCCCGTGATATCGGGTGTGTGATAGTACTGCCAACAGTAATATGGAAGGCATCGTGCCCGTGATATTGGGTGTGTGATAGTACTGCCAACAGTAATATGGAAGGCATCGTGCCCGTGATATTGGGTGTGTGATAGTACTGCCAACAGTAATATGGAAGGCAGCGTGCCCGTGATATCGGGTGTGTGATAGTACTGCCAACAGTAATATGGAAGGCAGCGTGCCCGTGATATTGGGTGTGTGATAGTACTGCCAACAGTAATATGGAAGGCAGTGTGCCCGTGATATCGGGTGTGTGATAGTACTGCCAACAGTAATATGGAAGGCAGCGTGCCCGTGATATCGGGTGTGTGATAGTACTGCCAACAGTAATATGGAAGGCAGCGTGCCCGTGATATCGGGTGTGTGATAGTACTGTCAACAGCAATATGGAAGGCAGCGTGCCCGTGATATTGGGTCTGTGATAGTACTGCCAACAGTAATATGGAAGGCAGCGTGCCCGTGATATTGGGTGTGTGATAGTACTGCCAACAGTATTATGGAAGGCAGCGTGCCCGTGATATCGGGTGTGTGATAGTACCGCCAACAGTATTATGGAAGGCAGCGTGCCCATGATATTGGGTGTGTGATAGTACCGCCGACAGTAATATGGAAGGCAGCGTGCCAAAGATATCGGGTGTGTGATAGTACTGCCAACAGTAATATGGAAGGCAGCGTGCCCGTGATATCGGGTCTGTGATAGTACTGCCAACAGTAATATGGAAGGCAGCGTGCCCATGATATTGGGTCTGTGATAGTACTGCCGATAGTAATATGGAAGGCAGCGTGCCCGTGATATCGGGTGTGTGATAGTACTGCCAGCAGTAATATGGAAGGCAGCGTGCCCGTGATATCGGGTGTGTGATAGTACTGCCAACAGTAATATGGAAAGCAGCGTGCCCGTGATATCGGGTGTGTGATAGTACTGCCAACAGTAATATGGAAGGCAGCAACAATGCCAAGCTTGAGAGGAAGTATGAGGAGCGCCGTCTTGCACATTTTAAGTATGTGGAGGGCCGTCCGGGATGATATTGCAGAGAGACATTCTAAGACTTCGGTCTGTTTAAGTAGGTTTGAGGTTGACAAGTAAGCTTATAGGAGATATTTTAATCCAAAATATGTGTTCAAGGTCACCTAGAGCGAGTGTGTAAAGAGAAGAATTTCCAGTACAGTCATCTGGGGTACATCCCCCAAAGAGATCGTTAGAGGAAGAGAAGCTGTTAGAGGAGGCACTGAAGATAGGAGAGGTTAGGGTTCTGATACAGATGCCAAGAGTATGAGGAATGAGAAGGAGAAGACGGTGGTCTCAGTATCAAAGGCGGCAGAGAGGTTAAGTGATAGGAGTTAAGAAAAAAACAAATGGCGAGAGAGATGCGGCAATAGTTAGAGACGGATGTGGCCTGGGATGTTATTCTTGCGAGTAGATGTAATTATTGCATGCGTAGACTAGGTGGGAAAGGTACCAGAGCAGAGGGAGGAGTTGTGTGGGGATTAAAGGGGAAACAAGAGATTTGAGGAGATGGGGTCAATAGGGCAAGAGGGAGAGGGGAGGGGAGAGCAACAGAGACACTTCCGTCCTCTGGTTTTAAGGAGGAGAGTTGGAAAGAGGAGGTGAAGAATACAGAGCAGATGCCTTGAGAAATGGAATCAAGCGTAGCCTTGAAATAGTCTGCAAAATCTTTGGGTGAAATGGAGGAAAAGCCACTAACAGATCTAGGGTCAGAGACAGAGAAGAGATGGTGTGGGTTAGACTTGTCAGTGGTGATTAGTGGCTGGGTTTAGCCTGGGAGAGGGCAGAGTTGGCTGAATTTATAGTGAAGGCAGCTAGCGAGAATGACTTTTCCTCCCCAGGCGTTCACAGGAGCGCAGAACTGGAGCATGCGTGTATGACAGGAACAGTGAAGAGAAGAGTGACATGTATGGCAGGGAGGAAGATAGGGCAGAGCTGTAGCTTTTGACATGGATCTCGGGATCAGTGGAGGAGCAGATAGAGAGGGAGATGGAGTTATATTTGCTTTGTGCACTGCAGCATATCATGTGAAAAACAGAAAGTGAATCCCTGCGCTTCCCCCTTTGGGATAGCAATAAACGGGGAATAAATCTATATGGTGTAAAAATCTATAGGATAAAGGAGACTTTTGGTTACATCCTTTGATCAAATATTGCCAAGCCTGCTAGCCACGTCAAGGTAAGTCTCAATAGCAGGTCCCTACGCTAAATGCATACTAATGTTATGTGAAATAGTCCCAGATGTAAGTATCCTCACTGGTATTTACCAGTTTTTAACTGCACTAGGTTATATAAGCATATGCTTGGATATATTAACCTCTTCTGGGTTTATTTTAGTATTTTAGTATGCATTTAGCATAGGGACCTGCTCTAGAGACTTACCCTGATATGGTTAGCAGGCTTTTTACACCATATATATGTATTCCCCATTTATTGCTATCACAGAGGGAGAAGCGCAGGAATTCACTTTCTGTTTCTCACATTTGTATGGCCAATCCCTTCGCCAGCTGCTGCTCCTTACATGGAGGGGCACTGGGATTATATATTAGTTTTACATTTACTGCAGCATATCATGTCAGGCAGCCATATATTTAAGATGCCCTTGGCTAGAGCATGAGGGTAGCAGACCACACTGCATCACTTTGTCTTTAGGATGTGATAAATATCCTTTCCTTTTATTGTTTATAGGTTTGAGGCAGGGGGTCTCTGGAGCTGAACTGTGTTGATTTGAGCTCCAGGGACCCCCTGCTTCCTGAGATACTTCCATAAGGTGTGCCATTAGCAGCTCCGATGGGACTGTGTGGCTAACATAATGGCGGCTTAAATGTCCCACATCACGCTGGCCAATGGTAAGCCGTGACGTCATCCCTTGCAGCTTCCTACTGCCCCACGTCACCAGGACCTTTAAAACTGTGGGGCTGCTACCGGCGCCCACTATGGAGGTAAGCAGGGGGCCCCCGAAGCTGACATTAACATGTTCCCATTCCAGAGACCCCCAGTTTCCCACCTATTAAAAAAACAACACGTTCTGCTGCTGTAATATCTCCCCGCTGCAAAACTGGTGCAATTAAGGGGAATAACTGCCATGATTGGGGCAGCAACTAATTGCTCTAACCAGCATTAAAGTTGTATTGTATTGGGTTGAAGTGAGGCCAGATGGGGAATATCATATACAGCTCCAATGCCTCCAATCCTTTAGTGCTGGTTAGGGCGGGGGCGCATGTACAGTATAACCTGTCTCCCAATAAAGCAGCAGCGCCTCCTGCATTGGTTGTTTTACAGCACAGGAAGCAGCGTGCTCCCCGGCGGTGCTCTGCGCCTGCTCCTGAGATGGATACCGTCGTAGTTACCAGTGTTACAATTCCCTGCAGAAAATGTAAAATGGCGGCCCATCATTTGCAGCTTCCTATTGGACAGCTGTTTAAATGCCCAGTAACCAGCACAGTGAGTATCATGGGAACTGGGAGTCCCCAGAGCTACAAATAACACGCCCAGCTGCCGGAGCCCCCCCCCCCCCCACCCAGCCTCCAATGCTGCAAACACAATGGGTTCGTTGGGTAGGATTGCTGCTTTAACACTTTCAGTGCCGGGAGGCCTGAAATACAGTGACAATGCCCGGCTGTGGCGCTCGGGCACGGAAAGGGAGAGAAGAAGCTGGGAACGGGGTTTTTATAAAGGAACACGGACACAATACAACACGTTGCATTTACAGCGTGGCCATCATTAACATGGATGGTCTAGTGTAGGTGTGGGACGTGGCCTCCTGTTTCATACACTGAGATGCAGCCGGGAGCCGCGCATCATAGTGATCAGCGCATCATAGTGATCAGCGCATCATAGTGATCAGCGCGTCATAGTGATCAGCGCATCATAGTGATCAGCGTATCATAGCGTTCAGCGCATCATAACGATCAGCGCATCATAGTGATCAGCGCGTCATAGTGATCAGCGCGTCATAGTGATCAGCGCATCATAGCGTTCAGCGCATCATAGCGATCAGCGCTTCATAGCGATCAGCGCGTCTTAGCGATCAGCGCGTCTTAGCGATCAGCGCATCTTAGCGATCAGCGCGTCTTAGCGATCAGCGCATCATAGCGATCAGCGCATCATAGCGATCAGCGCATCTTAGCGATCAGCGCATCATAGCGATCAGCGCATCATAGCGATCAGCGCATCATAGTGATCAGCGCATCATAGTGATCAGCGCATGTAATCACCCTCCTGAGAGCTGCTGCTTCTTGTGTAAAAGCCTCCGTGCAATCATTTGTTCCTTTAATGGGTAAAGTTTAGATCTGCCTGGCTGGGTAGTGTCTTAGGAACGAGGACCCGCCCTCTGCGACGTAGGGCTGAGCTTAATTAACCCTGTCCTGCGTTAAATTTGAGCAGCTTCACCAGTCATTATAATGTAAATGAAATAAAGGCTGCCGACGCCTCCGTGCACGCTCACGCCCAGAGGAATTACCATTTCTATTCATACGGGGTTTTTTTTAATGGATATAATTAGCAGTCTTTGTTTTATACATTACAGGCCCGTGTTTATATATTACAGGCCCGTGTTTATATATTACAGGCCCGTGTTTTATACATTACAGGCCCGTGTTTATACATTACAGGCCCGTGTTTATACATTACAGGCCCGTGTTTTATACATTACAGGCCCGTGTTTATACATTACAGGCCCGTGTTTATACATTACAGGCCCGTGTTTATACATTACAGGCCCGTGTTTTATACATTACAGGCCCGTGTTTTATACATTACAGGCCCGTGTTTAATACATTACAGGCCCGTGTTTTATACATTACAGGCCCGTGTTTATACATTACAGGCCCGTGTTTATACATTACAGGCCCGTGTTTATACATTACAGGCCCGTGTTGTAGATAATTTGCTAGGAGATGAATCTCCTGCATTATTCTTAGTCGGCAGATATAAAACTGTATAGGGTTTAACTCCATGAGTGCTGCATATAATCTGCTGTGGACAAATTAATCGCTGTTATTGAGCTTGTAGAAAATAAATTAAATTTAGCAACTTTCCTCCTAATTCACAGGAGGGGGGCACAAAAATTAAAAGCAAGCGAGAAATAAAGGAAATATCCCTCGAGTCTAGATTGTAAGCTCTCAGGATCAGGGCCCCCATACCTCCTGTATCTGTTTGCGCTTATCTGTTGTTATTTGTATGTAAGAAACAATATAGAGCGCAAACTGATATATCACATAAATATATAAATAAAGTAAACGACAGCGACTGTGCAGCCTAACAACCAGTCACAAGTACCGTGGGAGCCATAGTAAAACCGTGTAAGGCGCAAATAAGTAATAGGTGAACTGGTGCAGTGCTCAATTAGGGAAATAAAGCCCCCGCAGCCTGTCTGATGTAATGGAAATAAAGCTTGGGTGTAGATAACTGCAAGCTGGAATCCTCCTCTCAGATACCCCCACAGCTCTGCTTCCTCTGCTTGGAGACCGGATGTCCATACGCGTCCCCAACCCAGCCGATGTGCGGCCTTCACCTGGTCTCTAGTGAAGAACAGGTCCCTGTGACCGGCTGGATACGGGCTTGGAAGGATTCAGCACTCTTCAGCAGGATAACAAGTTGCGTTCTCGCGGGCGCCTGTTGGGCAGGTCCCTGAGCGGATCTCTCCTGAGGGCTTCCCGGAGAGGGAGGCGGGCGGCAAGATCTCTCCTGCCCACAATTCCCATTGTTACTATCGGAGTCTCCTGGTTTGATAGTAGACTTGGTGCCCTCCTCCTGGCTGTACGTCAGGGACCTTGCCGCCTAAATTAGTAGGTGTTCCTCTCCCACTGAGAGAGGCGGGTCACACAGCAGAGTGCCTGAGATTGGGGCCTTCTCTGTTCCTCTTCCCTTCGGGGGAGAGTGAGTGTGTACCTTTCCTCTGCCTCTGCTAGAGTGGCAGAGAAGAGCCAGGACAGCTGCGGGGGCCCTTGACCTGTAGTGGTTGTCCAGGGACCAATCTACAGCTGGGTAGCCGACTCCGAGACTGTAATTGGGCAGACCCTTGAGTGCTGACCCAATAAAGACCGTTCCTGTTTCATATACCTCCTGCCTGGTGTGTGATCTTACTGGGAGGAGAGGGAGTATTTCTACCGTAGGGGATCGCCTCCATACTTCTGGAGCCTGTGGCAGATGGAGGCGCTGCACTGCTAGAGAACCATGTGGGGTATGTACCCCACAAACCTGTCCTGTGTCCCCACATCCATCGGTGGACAGCTCAGCCCTCCTGCTTACCAACAGGTAGCATGCACCACATACGAGGTAATGGCAGAATCTCGCACCGGGTGGAGAAACACCGTTACACAATGCTTATGATCTGAAAAAACGGGAAAGGAGAAATTCAAACAGAAATACTCATCGCTTCCAGAAAGAAAATGGAAATAGCGGCGTGTAAATAAAAAAGGAGGAATACTCCTTAAAAAAAAAAACTAGCGATATTGTTTACCCCAGGGGCGGGCAACGCCAGTCCTCAAGGGCTTCAGGACACGTAGCTCAGTTGAAGACTGCATCACCTGTGCTGAAGCAGGGATATTCTGAAAACCTGACCTGTTGGTAGCCCTTGAGGACTGGAGTTGACCACCTGTGGGATAACCGGTAGTACCAGCGCACATTTGAACTAGAGCAGAAGCGCCCGACGCGCTAAACTTGTGCTGTAATATTTATGCTAATTTCTTGAGCAGAAGAATGAATTAAACCGCAATCCTTCCCCTGAAAGCTCTCCGTACATCTGCTGATATAACGTGTGGCTGAGCGTGACTGGATGTGATGATTCATTCGGCGTCCTAATGAATTCTGCTTTGCCGGAGTTTCCCTTTATGACAATCATTAAATTCGTTTACACACAGTTTCAATTACAAAGAGGGCTTTATTTGTTACTGGAAGGTCATATAATCTTTGCCGGGGCTGATAAAATATTGTTTGATTAATATCAATGTGTCTCGTTACAGAGGACGCGGCATGAAACTATCACGCCGCTGTCGTCGGGGTCCGCAACGCACTCTTTCTAAATTAAATACCTCCTTGGACTCTAGCAGCAGGACTCGTGGACATTGTAATTATTTTCATTATATCAGTCTCGTACCGTGATTTGTGGTTTGTGGTTCGTGGTTTGTGGCTGGCGCTACTATTTCTTTGTTTCTTGCTGTCTTCTAAATTAAAAGGGCAATTTAACCTAACGAATCCTTCATTACTTCCTGATTTTTAAAGGGGATGGAAATGGCCGTCCAATAGGAAGCCACGGCCGATGATGTTGCGGCGTCCTATTGGGCAGAGATTTGGCAGCCATTTTGTCTGCCACGAGGGAGATTTAAACCCGGTAACTTCACCGGTATGTTGTGAACCAGGGGGTCCCCGCAGCTGAAATAGTGGCATTGGCTCAGGGGAACCCTTGGTTTTCACCTTGTAAAAAAAAAATGGGGGTCGGGGTAAGAAAAAACACGGAGCAGGAGGAACTGCCCCTGTAAGGAAAGGTGGAATTTAATATAAACATCTGCACGGCTTTTTACTCCCGCTTGGGTTTGCAGGAAATAAATAGAAAAACCTGAACTGCAAATCACTTTCCACTGATTTAGTCTTCCGTTGGGTTATATATTAATCCTGGCATACAGACATGAGTGCAGGTCCCTCTCGCAGGGAAGAAATTCACATCCGGGGCATTTTATAATATCTGGATATATCTCTGCTATAGCCTCTGACATTGTATAATCCATATAACAAGCAGTGTTAACATGCCTTATAGCCAACACAAGAAATGCTAATGCCTCCAACATATTATATGCTCCTGAGGAAGCTGCGGTATGCAGTGAAACGCGTTGAGCCAAAGAAGTTCCAGTTCCAGTTCAGCAGAGCCCAGCTGTATTCACCGTTGGGGAGCTGTTGTACTGCTGTTTCCACGGAGGCAGAGCTGCGGACCGGCGTCCCTCCTACTCCCCGTTCTACTCGCTCCTACCGGAAGTCGTCACCGCCAGGCCAGGAAGTGACGACAGACGCCAACCATCCGGCACCGGACGAGGGGGCACCCTCGTGGAGGACAAGTGAGCGGAGTGGAGTGAGGGATTTGTTTTCCATCTGCCGAGCCGATATCCAACTGCCTAAAGATACCTTGATGTGAATGTGCTCATTGAATATATTGTGAGTACATGTCCTGCAAGTCTCTATGATAAAACTTTGTGTTATCTGGTAAAGCACTATTGTTTCCATTATCTCTGTATGATTGCATATGACTGATTGGGAGCTGCTGCCAGAGTAAATACACCATCCTGCCTGACACCAACCCTATTGATGTATGCTGCTGTATGCCGTGGTCCAAAGCTGAGGTGTCCAAAGATCCATCACTAATACAAACCTGCTATTTTGAATCTTACATTTTGTAAGTAGGTCACCATAAGAGCCAAGTCTCCGAGTTTGACATATATGTATTTTTCATACCACACTATGATTATTTTTGTATTTTTTTCTGGGTGTTCCTGAGGATACTGCTCCCTTCCTGCCCTGGATCCTAAACTGTTGTAAGGGAATCAGTGCATATTCCCTGGAAGGTTGAGAGAATTCGTCAGTTTCACACATTTTTATTATTTTTTCATCACTTTTATAGTTGTTAAGCGCCTTTTCCAAGTCACTGGTTTTCACATTATATATTAATCCTGGCATACAGACATGAGTGCAGGTCCCTCTCGCAGGGAAGAAATTCACATCCGGGGCATTTTATAATATCTGGATATATCTCTGCTATAGCCTCTGACATTGTATAATCCATATAACAAGCAGTGTTAACATGCCTTATAGCCAACACAAGAAATGCTAATGCCTCCAACATATTATATGCTTGACACTTTACCACTTAGAGTGTAAGCTCCCGGGGCGGGATTTCCTTTCCTATTGTCTGATTTTATTTGTTGCACTTATTGCATTCTAATTCCCTGTATTGTGCCTTAGTACAGCGCTGAGTACACTGTAAGCGCTATATAAAGATATACATACTTACAGCAGCTCACTACAACTTTATACAGTGTTTACAGAACAGATATTCAGGCTCTGAACTTGGTCTTTAAAATGGACACACTTTTCCGGATGCAACATGTGGGATTAGGCTGTCGCATTACACAAAGCGCGGTATGAACCACCACATTAACTCGTTTTGTACAGCACTGGAAACATCACACGTGAATTATACAACAATAATAATAACTCTGCCTGCAGCTGAAATCACGAGCATTGGTTAGATCAGGAAACAAGGTCCTGACGCGATGGTTCCTTTTCTCGCTGCCACGTGATACATTGTACCTCTGCCTGGTCACATCAGAACTAATAGCTTTGTCGCTTGGTTACTTGAATAATACTTTTAATACCAAGACGGAGAAGATCCGCTATCTTCATGTTCTCATTTATTGTGACTGTGAACATGTACCTGAGATCATATCTCAGACCCTCGTGCCTACGCAGATTGTTTCTACATCGGATGAAAGTGCAGAGACCCAGAGTTTGTGTGTCTGCCACAATTACAAGTTGCCTTGATTGATCCACAGACCCCTTTGCAAGGCCGCATGGATCCGATGGCACGAGTGACGTCACGCGCGCCAAATACAAACAACTGGAAGTCAATGCGCATATCCATAGATCGCGCGTGAGCGCCGAGGCGGCCGATGCGTGGCGAGACAAACTAGTTTGAGCTTGCTGCGCGACGGCCAACACGTGCGGGTCACGTGCGCTGTTCAGCTAATGAGGGCGAACCGCTCACGTGACATCACGGGCATGCCCCCATCATGCAACCCTGCAGGTCATGGATCTCTTCAAGTACAGGCGCGCGTGACGTCACGCGCTCGGTCGCGAGCACGCGCGTGCCTAGTATGGACGCAGCCTAATGCATCATACCCCTGTGCATGCTCATTTGTGGGAAAGGGTCAAATTAAGGCACATTCTATAACCCCTCCAGTTGTGGCAAGGCCTGTAACGTACTGTACTACAAGCAGAGCCCCAAGAGGGTGAGAGCCCCGGGGCATTTACTCTAGTTCCTGTGATACCAACCCTCGCTATTTCTCAGGGTCCCATCATTATCATTAGTGAGAAATCTGTATTCCTTTCCTACTTTCTCCATGAAATGTCCTTGTCTCAAACCAAGGTTAAAGGGTGGTCTTCCTGTTTCTCCTTCCAACACCCTGTTTGTTGATACAGTGCCCACCGTGCACACAGTGCTGTACATAGACTTTTGCAGTCAGGGCATACAATCTAATTTTGGTGCCTGAGGCACAGGGAGACAAAGTAATTTAGATGAGTTCTTCGGGATTTGAACCAGGCTCCCCAGTGCCCTTCTCCACTGGGTCAACGCACCCAAACAGGCAGGACCTCCTATAGACTTGAATGGAAGTTAACGCCTGTTCGGGTGAGTTCACCCACAATAGCGCTTGATGAATATGGGGGTTTCTTCATATACTTACGCCATTAACCCTTTGGTGAAAGAGGGGCCAATGCAAGGGTTAAACTGTGTATGTGCAATAAAGCAATATCCTGTTGTATCTCTCGTCTCTCACTATATGGGGTAGATAGATTGGTATACTTTTAGGGTGCAGGGGGCTCCCCCTCAGGGATTGTTTATTATTCGGTAACACTTTTGTATTTCCTAATTTAGCCGACAAGCATTTCATTTTGTACACCGCTAACTGCGTGTTAGCGCTATATGAGCCTAAGTCAATATAATTATTATTCCCGCTTAATTAATAACAATAATAATAAAATATAATCTAAACTTTGTTTCAGTTACATAAGAAGCTCCTGTCCTCTCATTTAATTAGGGAAGAGATTTTCCAGCAGCTGCCTCAACAGTAAAGAAAAAAACCTACGGATGAAATGTGATTTCCCTTGAATCATTACTGGACCCCAGGGAATCGTCCGAGCTAAATGGCGATATCTTTAATTAAAGCCGACAGAGTTAATGGCATCGCTTTGGGTCTCAATGCATATATAACACTATTGCTTAATACATTATACCTGCCAGACTGTCTGGCTTCTTGCCAAAATTCCTATTGCGAACAAATGAATCGTGTTTTTACTTTTAACCGCTTTTCTGGAATTATCTAGCTCCATCCAGAAGGTCTGGTAACTTTTTCTTGAGATATAGAGCCAAAATCTATCATAAAGATAAATGTCTTCTGCCCAACAGGTAAAGAGTCTCCCAATGGTTCCCTGTCTGTTCCTCCTGCTGTGCATTGTACATTGTTTCACATTTTTAGGCCAAGTTATTTTCCTCTATAAGTTGTCTCTACAATATTTCATAAACTCAGTGGAAATCCATGAGGGAAAGCCCTTAAAATAAACGCTAATATTTTGGGGAGACACAGGAAACAAACTTCTAATTAGCAATCATAAAATAAACATGTAATTTCACATTATTATGGCTTCTGTCAAAGGGTCAGTAACCTTTTTATAAATGGTCTAAAACCAACGAATGTGATAGCAGATATTAGAAATAGCAGCATAGAAATGAAAAGATAAAGCACTACATTCACTGTCTCATAGGAGATTACACTTTCAAAGTCCTCTCATTGTGTAGTAAATGTTATTCCCTTTTATTCACATTTTCCTTCATGGCTCAGCCATAGTTTCTCTGACTTACAGAGTAGAAAGGGAGCAGCTCATATGACGTTCAGAATCAGTCCACACACGCACGGTGGGTTTTTTTTGTTTCAAATTTTTTTATTAGGCATAAGTACATTTCACAGAATTACAGATACATAGAATATTTTGGCCTAATACAGAAATTTCTCATTTTTGTTGGAGTTTGTAGGGGGAAAGCCTCAACGTACCCCTGACCCTCCGGGGTCTGCAGGGTCGGCGTGAGTATAGAAACAGAAGAAGGAAAAGAAGGGGTAGAGGGTGGGGAGGTAGGGGGGTGGGGGTGGGGCGGGCCATTGCCTCCCTTCTCCTCAGCCTCCATTACCGGGGTCCCTGTTCTATTTTGGCTCCTTTGCTATTGTTATGAGGTGGTTCAGCGTTGGAGTGCCATTTGGGTCAACCATGAGTCCCAAGTCTTATAGAAAGAGACCGTGGACCTTTTCAAAAAGGCTGGCAATCTCTCCATTTCCATCACCTCCTGTATCCTTTTTTTACTGTTTGTTTAGATGGGGGAGACACTTTCTTCCAGGAGGCAGCCACCGCACACCTAGCCGCTGTGAGTATGAAGGAGATTAATTTTCCTGTTGGTCGGTCCAATGTCTCCAAGGGCTTGGCCAACAGGTGGGTCAGCGGGTCAATGGGTATTATGAGGTCTGTGACCTCTTTTATTAAGTTTTGTATGGTTTCCCAGTATTTCTGAATTTCCAGACATGTCCACCAGATATGGGCCATGTCCCCCTTTTGACCGCAGCCTCTCCAACATAGATTGGAAGCCAGGTTGTAGATTTTATTTATTCTAACTGGGGTAAGATACCAGCGGAACAGTATTTTGTATATGTTTTCTTTGATTGTGGTACATATGGAAGTTCCTGAGGCTGTTTCCCAAATACTTTCCCAGTCCTCTCGGTCTATTTCTATATTCAGTTCTGCTGCCCAATGTAGCATATAGTCGTGTGTAGGGGCTTCTATGGCCCTCTCCAGTTCTGCACAAATTTGCGTTATGAGACCTTTCTGGTGGCCTGTCTCTCTACAGCAGGGGGGCGCAAACTTTTTTCCCTGCGCCCCCCTGACGGCTGTCCCCTCGCTCCCGCGCCCCCCCCCAACCCCAACTTACCCGCGCTCCGGCGTAATGACGTCACGTTGCCATAGCAACGTGACGTCACATGACCTCGCAGCGTCATTTTGACGCCGCGTTGCCATGGCACCGCAGGGAGGAAGCCGCCGGAGCCACGGTAAGTTAGGTTTACAGAGGCCCTGCAGCTCCCCCGGCACTTAATTTAAGTGCCTTCGGGAAGCGCGCGGGGCCTCTGTAAACCCCGCGCCCCCCGTCGGCAGTGTCGCGCCCCCCCTGGGGGTCGCGCCCCACAGTTTGCGCACCGCTGCTCTACAGAGCCGCTTGAAACCAGTGAGAGGGGGAAATTCCAACGTTGGGGATAATGTTTGAATAAAGTGTCTAATTTGTAGGTATTTGAAAACGTTCAACCCTACTATTTCATATTTGGTTTGTATGTTTTGGAAACTCAGGAACTGCCCAAAGCTCAGGAGGTTGGCAACAACCTTGATGTTTTTTGCTTTAAATTGATCGAATTGCCTGGGCTCACAACCAGGTGGGAATTTTGGATTTTTATGAATTGGTGTAAGTTGAGAATGAGGTACTGTGAGCTTAAATTTGAGTTTGCATTTCGTCCAGGTCTCCCATGTATGTCTCATCGGGCCTAATTTGAATTTACTATTCTGCATGTCTTCCCTGCTCAGGGACCAAAGGCAAGCCTGCAGTGAAGGCGTCCTGGCATAGTACATCTCTATATCTAGCCAGCAATATTGGTTTGGATTAGCGTTCCAGACTACTACCTGTCGCAATTGGGTGGCCAGGTAGTATCTTGTGATTAAGTGAGGAAAAAAGTGCGCAGCTAATGTTATAAGTGAAGTGATGAATATATAAGGTAAAATACGTGACCTTAATTGAACAAATCTGAGCGTCTGCAGCTGCGGTATAGGGAGGGCTCAGGAACCCCCTAAACTAGCAGATAAAAACACAAAAAACACAGCGCACAACGCTCATAGTGCATTAAAAATTATATTGACATAAACAATAAATAAGGTGAGTATTGTGCGTACATCAAGATAGTTTTAAACAAGCATTTTCGGGATATTGTTACCCAAACACCACGTGGAAGCCGGATCAGATGTCCTCGCATGTGTGTGGAAACTGGTTCCTTGGACACCGGTTCCTGTTCAGGTAAGTATGGAGTCTCTGATAGTTCTTGCTCCCATAAACGAATCAACACGTTTGCAGCTCTACCAAAGGTTGCTGCTACAAGCGGAGCTCCACGCCAGCTGAGATCCTCTCTCTCCCCTCCGTTTAGACACTTCCGGATTGGTGACGTCACCGCGGGGTTCTCGCCGATATTGGCGCCGATTTCACTGGGTCAGCTCGCCGTACTGGGGCAGTACAGTTGACCTCCGCATGAAACTTGAACATGCGGAGGAAGAAACTCTGCTCCACTTGCAGTACCGCGCCCGACTCGGGTCGCTGAAGGGGGAGATGCTCCGATTTTGGGTTTGCTCTACTTGCCGCCTCCGCGGTTTATGTAATCTGTTCTTCCGTGTCTCAGTGTGGCTACTGCCACTCCGTGGTCTGTTTGCGTGTGTGATCTCATTTTGGATTTATCTCCTACGTTGCTCACTGCTGTGTGAGGGGGGGGGGAGGGAGGGTTCCGTATAGGGGGGGGCAGGGAGGGCGGGGAAGGAAGGGAGGGAGGGAGGTAGGAGGGGGGAGGTAGGAGGGGGGGAGGTAGGAGGGGGGGAGGTAGGAGGAGGGGAGGTAGGAGGGGGGAGGGAGGGGTAATGATGGGGGAAGGTGGGGAGGGAGGGGGGAAGGACAGGGAGGAGGGGTCTACTTGGATTGCGCTGGTGCTCTTTTCAATTAGCATATGTTTCTGGCCGAATTGTATTCACTGCTACTGCGGGGGATGTTTGCTCATAACTGCTCCTACCGTGGATCTACTCTTAGCCATTTTGCATGTGTGATATGTCAACGTATTTAGCGACCTTAATAACAATAAATAACTACATCAAACCTACTAACGTGTGTTAACCCCTGCGCATTAACAGATTTACAGAGTACACATGATTCTGCAAACGTTGGTGCGGTTAGGAACACCGATCCTTATGATCTAATATGCAAATGGGAGTGACAGCTTAACTGGGCTTTTTGCAATCGTTCGTCCAGATCCTTTAACTACCACCCTTTCTCCAGGCCCAGCCTGTTTGCTCAGTCCCGATAGAATGAGCTGCCCAGGGGGGGGGGGGGGGGGGGTTAGGTTCCATGGCCTACCAATGCCGGGACCTGTCCGGTCCAGGAGTATGTTTCCATTTACTAGGTAGCCTGGGGCGCTTTTCCTAAGCTGTGGGACAGGTCTGGGGCCCCTGCTAGCTTGATGGGGCAGGGTGGCCGTTAGGGCCTAGTTATCTAGGGTCCTCAGGTTCGCAGCTCCAGCTTAACCCGTTGTATGTCCCCCCCCCCTTCTATTTGGGTCTGCTTCAGCAGTCCTGATTAGGCCCGATAGTCTAGCCCGGGGCGTTGGGTTACTCACGCTTGTTGGGGCTTCCAGCCCTGTGCCCGGGGGTCCCGGATCTCGGGGAGTTTCAATTCCCTGGGCAAATGATGACATGTAGGGGGCTGGGAAATCCGTGAGCCGGGGGGAAGGCAAAAAAGAAATGCGGGAGGGGCCGGGGTGCGCCCCTACTCCCTTCCGCTTCCCTCTCCTTTTATGTGAAGCTGGACTGCTCGCCTCCGGTCGTTTCGGTCCTCGGCTCTCTTTTCAGGTAAGTGCTGCTAGCAGGGTATGGGGCGTCGGGGTTGAGTTTGGGTGCGGTGTTATTCCTTGCTGGCTGCTTCCCTCCCTCAGGCGTAGGCGTGGTGGCGGGTTGATCCTCGGCGGCGTTCGCTTCCTCTTTGAGTCGCTGTCTCGGTGAGATATTTAGACCATTCTGTGATCGGTGCCTTCGTGAGAGCCATAGGTGGGGGCTTGAGTTCTTTACTTAT
The DNA here is from genome assembly GCF_040206685.1 of Ascaphus truei. NCBI lineage: Eukaryota > Metazoa > Chordata > Amphibia > Anura > Ascaphidae > Ascaphus > Ascaphus truei. The sequence continues at coordinate 42,516,232 of NC_134491.1, forward strand.
TTCTTTGGCACCTCTGCCCTGCCAATCTTTCCGAGGCCCTGATCGGAGGTTCCTCCGGCCCAGTGGCTTCGGCGCTCCAGCTAGGAGGGGGCGTGAGGTTTAGTGCCTTTGCAAAGTGCTCCATGTCCTCTGGGTGTTTGATCGAGAGGAATTTGCCATTTCGCTGAACCATTAGCCTGAATGGGAACCCCCACTTATATTTAACCGCGTTGTCTCACAATAGGAGAGTTAGTGGTCTTAGCTCCTTGCGGCGGTTAACCGTGAGTTTAGAGAGGTCGTTGTAGATTTGTAGGGGGTCCTCTTTAAACGTGATAGGCTCTTTGGTTTGGGTAATCTCCATTATCCTCTCCTTCACTGAGTACCTAGGGAGCCTGACGATCACGTCTCTCATCCGGTTCGGTTCCTCCGACCGCGGGCCCAGTGAACGGTGAGCCCTGTCCATTTCCAGGTCTTTCTGTTCAAGGTCTCCGCTTAGCGAAGTGAAAAAGTCTAGGAGGTAGGCCTTTAGTTGGCCCGGGAGCACCGATTCTGGGATACCACGTATCCGAATGTTCTGCCGCCGATCGCGGTTTTCCTGATCTTCCAGGCATTCGCGGAGATTTTCTACTTCTGCTCCAAGTCGGTATATCTCATTTGCAGCCAATTCCTGGGCTTGCGTGGTATCCGCCATTTTGGTCTCTAGGGCCGATGTGCGCTCCGTGAGGCCTGTTATCTCCTGCTTCAGCTCAGTGACCGCGGCTCTTAGATCTGCCTTTAGTGATGTATGCAGGTTGTCCAAAATCGCGGCCATGAGTTCTTTCATGTACTCGCGGGTAAGCGTTTTGTCCGCCTGTGCTGGCTCCGCTGATCGGTCCCGATCTGGGGCAGTTTGCTTGGGGCCTCGTGCGCTGGATGGTCCCGCGCCATCTTGGCTTCTGAGAGCCGCCTCTGAGTTCCGTGGGGAAGGGGCAAAATATTTGGTAACTGCCTGCGCCGCCTGGGTTTTTTGTCTGCCCGCCATGCCGCAGGGTATATGCTCCAGGGGGTTCGTTTTTGAGAGGGGGATTTTGGGGGGAAAAGCGCCAATATTCGTTAGTTTATACGAGGGTCTGGGGAGCTCCGCTCCTACACGTCCATCTCCGTTGGGTCCTGGCCACGCCCTCACGCACTGTGTTTTTTAAGGGGAAAGGATGCCGGATAAAAAGGTTTTATATATAAACGGCAATAAATAACTCCAATTAAAATAAAGAAATGTGGAATAATGGCCATTTATCCGAACCCCATAACTAATCATAGGAAAATTACAACTTGGAACTCTTAGTTGATCCCTAAAAAAGGCGCATAAACTCTGTTCCCCTACAAAAATAAATAATAAAGAGAAAAAGATACAATAATCCCCAAAAAAACAGAAGTAGGAGTTGAATGCAGAAAAACATATGTAATGTATAAAATTACTATTATTAACTCTTTCGGTGCTGGAGGAGTCAATGGCAACACCAACGCCTCGCAGTCACAGCGATAATGAACAGGTTTATGTAGGAACATGTTAGGCAGCATCAGGACACAGTGTGTTACTTTGTAAATCAGTTCTAAAAGCAGGATGGGAAACTGGGCAAGTGCTTCTCAGTGAGGATCCAAATCTGTGAGCAAATAGACATGTACAGAGCAATCAGTTCTGCTGCAGAATTATTCATGCAATCTGTGTTTTAATTATATATATATATATATGTATATATATATATATATATATATATCCCCAAAGAACAAGTACTCGCCAAAAAGGTTTATTGTCATCTACAGTACTCATCGGCTCACTGTGGAGCCTTTATCATCTTGAGAAATTGATGAGCAGATGACAATAAACTTCCTTTTGGTGCCTGTCCTGTCCTTGGGCCTTTGTTATATAGTATTCCAGAGTTGTGTTCTGGTGTACAGCGCCCCTCATTGCTGCCACTGCTTTTGGTGGGGTGCCCATCTCCTATATACACTGTCATTATTTTATCTCCCGGTGGTAAAATGTACAATTTAATATCATAGACCAAACTCCACTCTATCTCACACCCCCTAACATCCGTCCCCCCAAACCTTAATAGATCCAGCTGTGCGGCTGGACCACACCCCACCCTGGGGCATACGCCACCCTGACATATACTCTGTACCACTATGTGCCGCCACTTTACCTTTTGTTTCAATATTGCCCCTTATTCCCTCTAGAGTGCAAGCTCTCAGGATCAGGGCCTCATTGCCTCCTGTAGAGTTTGTCCTTATTTGTATGTAACTCTGTTTATGTAATATACATAACTCTGTACCCCCATTGTACCGCACTGCGGCATATGTTAGCACTTTACAAATAAAGGATAATAATAATACAGGCAGTCCTCGGTTATCCGACACAATGCGTTACTCAAAATGGCGATGTAAAGCGAAACATTGTAAAGCGAAACACGTTTTCCCATAGGAACACTGTTTAAATTAAAGGTTCCGTTCCTGAAGGCATTTTTAACACTAAAATACACCAAATATTTTATGCAGGCAATAAGATATGCAGCACACACATAAATTATATAGTGTATATACTGTATTATATATATAATATAACAAAATAAATAATATATTAGATAGTATAATATAATATTATATAGTATAATATTATATATATACGTTCTTACGACGCTTTTGCAACAATGTTTATGTGAATGTGTATGTATATATACACACATACACAACGTTGCAAAGCGTCGTAAGAGCGTTGGATAAGCCATTTTGGCGTTGTAAAAATGAATATAGGTATGCATTGCATAGCGTTGGATAAGCCATTCGTTGTAAAGCGAAGCGTTGTAAAACGAGGACTGCCTGTAGTTATTATATTAGATCATTAATTGTAACTGCATCCCACTTCAGAGGTCAGAGAGTTAACCCCTTTGCTGCTTGAGTAGTTAAGAAATGGTGTTAGCCCCTCTACATGTTGCTGTATATCCTTATCCTTACCCATAATTCAGTAATGTTCCAGAAAGAGCTCAGAGCCACGATCCCGGTCAGACATTGTGCCCTGGTTTGGGGGGTTTCCTCGCTGTGACAAAGAGGAGATTTGGCAGAATGCCCTGAAATGTAGGAGAAACGTGGGATGTGGGGGATGTACCATACAAAAGGCCTCGATTGGCTCTTAGTAGAAATCTGTGAATGTCTTAAATGTTGTTTGTTTTTACTTAAATGTCCCGTTTTTGGTGGAAGCTCACACTGCTCAAACGTTTTACCAGCATTTTAACATTTCAATCAATTTCGCCATAATTTAGCAAAAAACGGCAACATGCAAAGTCAAATGTAGAAAGGCCGCAGCAGGCACTCGTCAATTGGGGGGGGGGGGGGAGAGGAGTGTCTTGTTGAGGATACATATTCCTCCTAAGGAAGCCTTTCTACTATTGAATCTGTTCCAAATGGGATCTACTGCAGGTTTAGATCCCCTACAGCATTTGGTGCACTCTCATTATCCGTTTGGGGCAGTTAGCGAGTGCAAGTTCTTATGAATCATTCTCTAAGCCAGGGGCTCTTAACTCTACTCCTCAAGACACTCCAACACGACAGGTTTTAAGGATATCCCTGCTTCAGCAAAGGTGGTGCAGTCGTTGATTGAGCCACTGTTTGAGCCACCTGTGCTGAAGCAGGGATAGCCTTAAAACCTGTTGGTGGACTTGAGAACTGGAGTTGGCTGTCCTAGTTTGTAACCCAATGTCTGTTCCTTATGACACTTGGATAAGTCTCCCTTTGGCTGCTCAAAAAACAGATTCACTAAAATACATTATCTAACGGGATATTACATTATTTCAGGTGGAATAATGACATTACCTCATACCTGCCTGATACATTTTTAAGGCCCATTAAAAATGTCCATTCTGAATTTGCAAGGGGAAAGTTTTAATAATCCTCTCCAATATGAGAGAGAGAGAGAGGCGGAGAGAAGGGGAGAGGGAGAGAGAGGGGGAGAGGGAGAGAGTCATCTTTTCTTGTGCTGTTCTGAAACATATTTTGTACAGCTATGAAATATATCTTTCATTATGAAAAAAACCTGTTACTATTTATATTAAAATGTAATTTTGGGAAAGAGGGTTTTTTTCCCGGGACTACCCAAACAATCCCGTGCGAAATGGCGGCAAGCAAATATCTGTAGACTTTTTGATTTTAGCCATGATCTCAAAGTGACGCTTTTTGGTAATTTGGTTAAAGATAAGGGAGTTCCACCGGGAAACATCTTTCGTTATCTCCAGTTAAAGGCCTTCTACACTAAAGTCGAGCCCACTAGTCCTATTTCTCTGTTTGAGAGACTCTGTCTGGGAGCAGACTCCCGCGAGAGGCTGATATCGAAAATATACGACCAAATTTTCCCTGCCAGCTGAAGACCAAGTTAAGCTTAAATTTATAGAAAAATGGGAAACCGGTCTGGGTGAGGAGGAGGATTTGGAGGATATTTTCGAAGCTGTAGCCAATAGCTCAATCTGTTCAACCACCCGGGAAAATGCGTACACAGTAATGACCCGATGATACAATACCCCCGAGAATATAGCTAAATATGTCCCAGGCGTCTCCCCTAGGTGTCCTAAAGGTTGCGGTGGGGAGGCCTCCTTTCTGCACATGTGGAGGTCATGCCCCCGTGTGCAGGCCCTATGGAGGCAGGTGAGATCCTGGATCCGCCAGATCATGGGCTCGGACATCCTCCTAGATCCGTGGCTATTTCTACTAAACAAACCACGTCAAGGCCACACTAGGGCGGAAAACAAGCTAAATACTCATATTATCACCGCGGCACAGTGCGCTGTAAAAGGTCTTTGGAAACAAGATAAATTACCATAAATTCTCCTAATTAGAAACAAGGTATGGTTTGTACGTACGATGGAAAAACTCACTGGTTTTCTGAATGACACATACGACAAGTTCCAGAAGGTATGGCTACCCTGGATAATGCTTATAGGCAGCCGAAATGTAGCCTAAAGCTCCCTCAGCTTGAAACACTGCGGCCAGAGGGTACACCTGGCTGCCTCCCCCGGCCCACCTCGATATTCTACCTTACAAAATTTATGTTCCTCGTCACCACCCCGGTTTCCTCAGAGACAGACCCCACAAAGGACAAAAAGGCTGCCCCAGAACCCCCCTTGCAAAAGCAAAGGGTGTTATGTTGATGAAGAGAACTGTTTTTGAAGCCTCGCCAAACTACTGTTCCTCCCCCCCTGCCCTTTCTTTTTTGTTCCCCCCCCCCCCCTGATAACCCACTTACCCCCGCTGTACTTCTGTATATTTCTGCCTGGCTACCCAATAAAAAAAATTGTTGAAATTAATTTTTTTAAATTTTGCACGACATTTAGTGTCGCTGCTCATTATACCACCGGCAACAGCTGTTAATTTTTGCAGGGACTGCAATTTCCTGTATCTTAGCAAATATAAATGGATCGTGTTTCCTGGTGTATTAACAAAACACATTCGCGCGTCACTGTTCTCTTTTATAGAATTAATCCAAACTTGTACAGCGACTCCTGATTTCCAGAAAAAATAAGAGATTGTGCAGAGAGACAGAAAAATAAAAGCAGCAACGTCCGTCCGTTTGTTATCGCGAACAATGTGCGGGAGGACCATGAAAAGACCTCCGGGTAATGCCCGATCTGATCCCTCGGTGCACTAATAAAGGAGACACACATGGCCTTATTGACAGACCGAGCATGTACAAGGCAAAATAAGTGACTTAGCTCATTATCTGCAGATAAATATGTAAGATAGAGGTGCATGTTCTATATCCTGTTTGCATAAATATAACATTTACCTACCAGTAATTGAGCCTGTAGGCCTATTGTACCAACCGGCCCTAACAGGATAATGTAAACATCTTTTTAAGATTAGGTTTAAAAAAAAAAAGAACCAGTTTGTTTTCCATTATTTAAAAGGTTTTTTTTTTTTTAAACAGCTTTGCAAATTGAGGCCGAAAAACCCGAATCGAATAAGTATAAAGTATCAGAGAATACACAAGACTTGGTGATGGGCTAGTTACGGAAGAGAATAGAAGCGGGTTGAGAGGTTTATTGATGTTATACATTAATTACCTACAGCATTTTAAGCGACATGTTTCATGACCAAGGAGGCGCGAGCTTCCCACCCCCCCTCTCCTATGAACCTTCTACATAAAGACATACAAATAACGAGAGGACACATATATGGAGGTAAAAGGCCGCGGCTTATTTATTAACACCAATGGGGATAGCGTACCACCTGTCCGCGCCAGAATGCTCAGGGCTGGGCAACGCAAAGGGGGCACCCGGAAGTACGTCCCGGTGACCTGCCCCCTCGCTTCAAAACCCCCCGATAACCAGCCCCGAGCCACTTCTGGGGGGACAAGCACCTACCCCCCCCCAACTGCCGCCGCGACAAAGCAATTGGTCCACTGACCCCTCCACCATAATCTTTTCTTTCTTGACTTGAATATATACTCTTATTTATCTGCAAAATAAAGAAATGTTAACACGGAAACAAAAATATATTTTTTTTTTTTAAACTTAAGTCAAAAGGGATGGGTGGGAGGGAAACAGTTGAAACGCCAAGGAACAAGTGGCAGTTGCTTGTTCCTTGGCTCTATTTGAAAAACTAACTGCCCCAACTGCCTTCTCCGATCGCGCACGCGACCAACAGCCTAGCTGGGGGGGGGGGGGGCCGCACCCCCGGTCAATAGCTGTAGCCACCCATGCGGGCTAGGCCAGCTCTATTACTGACTTTGTCACAGCCCATTTCTCGCACGTGCCTAACGTTCTGTTTTACTTATAGTATTTACAGTGTGCACGGCACAGTCTCCCCTTCCTGGCATATCACTGCCACACTGAAATCTGGCAACAAAATATAGATTTTATACATTATTTCACCTGTAACCCAGACCTGCTCGGAAGATAAAGTACAGTAATCCAACATCATTTACCAACAGAATGAGGGCGTAACGTTTAATAAGGTCATATTTAGAGCAGCGGTGCTCAACAGCAATCCCAGCTTCAGCACAGGGGGCTCAATAAGTCCCAGCTTCAGCACAGGTGGCTCAATAAGTCCCAGCTTCAGCACAGGTGGCTCAATAAGTCCCAGCTTCAGCACAGGGGGCTCAATAAGTCCCAGCTTCAGCACAGGTGGCTCAATAAGTCCCAGCTTCAGCACAGGTGGCTCAATAAGTCCCAGCTTCAGCACAGGTGGCTCAATAAGTCCCTGCTTCAGCACAGGTGGCTCAATAAGTCCCTGTTTCAGCACAGGTGGCTCAATAAGTCCCTGTTTCAGCACAGGTGGCTCAATAAGTCCCTGTTTCAGCACAGGTGGCTCAATAAGTCCCTGTTTCAGCACAGGTGGCTCAATAGGAGCCACTGATTAAACCACCAGTGCTGAAGCTGTTATACACTGAAATTCGGACCTGTTGGTGGGGGGCTTGAGGATTGGAGCTGAACACCCCTGATTCAGAGTAATACTTGCTGCAGCCTTCCTGCACACCTACAGTATTAAGACCATTCTACAATTGACATTTGAAAGCCTTTTTTGAAGTTCATGCATAAGATCCCGATGAACAGCTCGTGGCTGGGACACGGCCCTATTTATAGCACCCCACTCCTGTTCCAAGACAGGGTGACAAAGAGCTTATAGGCCAAACTATAATAGGAGACTTTGCGTGCTGTCGCTCCTGACCTGCTTTGGAAAATTAAATGAAGTGGAAAAAGCCTGATGCACGTAAACCAGTTTTAAAGCTTATCCTGTCATTTCTAGCTGCATTGACAATAGTATCCCGGGTCACACAATGTGTGCAATATTTCCAAGGAATCCTGGCTATTTTTGCACGAGAACACATTGTGTAATATTCTATTGAAACAATAACCAATTCAAGAGTAGCATCATCGTTCGGTCTGGCTCTACATGCCCTGGGCTGAGAATTCGCCTTTTCTACCATTGTAAACATCTGTATATCGTATGAACATACTGCACTGTTCCCACCTAAAAATGTTGGGCTTGGTTAAGAAATTCACACAAGGTCTTGTATTTATTATCGTGTTCAATACAGCAAGGCAAGGAGAGAAATTGCTGTGACAAAGACGGAAAAGGGAAACGCAGATCCTCCAGTTTTTCCCCTCAAAGATGCAGGTGGGTGTTTTTATACGGGAGCGTCAGTGTACAGTAATTGTTATGGATAGGGTTACAAAATAAAATAAAAAAATCATATAAATGGATTGAGTGCATGATATACAAACCTGGAACAAATGCTGGGTTATAGTATGAGACATTTGCTTTTAATTTTTATTTTTTTGGTAATGAGCTCTTCTCTGGACTTCCGTGTCAAAGCATCAAAGCCAATGTGACCTTCTTCCTTCAAATCAGGCACTTGCCCACATGGCATATGCATCAGCAGTATATATGTCACACATCCCATCATGCTTTCATCCCCATCAGGTGAACGTTCTCCTTTAAAGCAATAATTCCCTTCAAAAATACATTTAGCGCTAAACTTGTGTTCAAAATGGCATCTTTCCCCAATGATAACCCATTCTCCTTTGTCAATAATGAAGATAAATTACTGATATTTAACTTTTTGCTTTCCTGTTTTAATTTTTAATTCCTGGCTGCCATTTTAATACATCCCTGACATCCTGCTTTTGGGAGACTGGTATGTCAAATGGAACAAATATTCCTAATACAGCGTTCAGGAGTAGGACCAGTTTTAAAATGTACCAATATCAAATACTTTGAGTCAAACAGTACTGTCCCAAAACAGCTGAAAGTGCGAAATGACTTGAAAGTGATGCCGTGTATTGAGGGATGTTTATAGAGTAAGGCCTGGCAGGTGGAACTTGAATCACTGCTTGTAAAACAGTTTATGCTGTTTATTACTGTAACCTCCTGCTGTCCGGCCTTCCTGCCTCTCACCTGTCTCCCCTACAATCTATCCTTAACGCTGCTGCCAGAATCACTCTACTATTTCCAAAATCTGTCTCAGCATCTCCCCTGCTGAAATCCCTCTCCTGGCTTCCTATCAATTCTCCTCCTAAGGCTAAGGCCCCGGTCACGACGCTGTAACGCGCGCCCGCGCTTATGGCGGCGCGTTCAGCCGATTCCCCGGTCTGCAGCTCACTGCAGGAGCAGAGACCGGGGGGCGTGGCGGAGGAGTGACGGGGGCGCGGCCATGACGTCACCCGGCAGGTTCGCCCTCATTGGCTGAACCGCCGGGGGCGTGCCTAATCGCTCGACGCGAGTCCTGCTCTCAATTCTATTGAGAGCAGGAGTAGCTCTCGCGCGAGCGCTGCGGCCCCCCTTGCAGCGGGCCCGGCGCCATTGCGGGGAGGGCTCTCGTGCGCGCAGCGTCCGCCACAGCGGTCGCTGTAGTAGGCAGCGGGGGCAAGGCCTAACTTTTAAAGCTTCAAACTCCTCTGCCCCTCCTTACATCTCAGCCCTGATTTCTCGCTATGCACCATCCCGACCCTTGCGTTCTGCTCAAGGATGTCTTCTCTCTATCCCCTTTGTATCTAAAGCCCTCTCCTGTCATAAACCTTTCTCACCGACTGCCCCACACCTCTGGAATGCCCTTCCCCTCAGTACCCGACTAGCACCCTCTCTATCCACCTTTAAGATCCACTTGCTTAAAAAAGCATATGAGTAGCACCGTGGCTAATACTATACACGATACATAAAGCTTGGCCCCCTGCAAACACACTTACCAGAATTCCCTCCTGCTGTCTCTGTACGTTCTCCCTACCTACCAATTATATTTTAAGCTCCTCGGGGCAGGGACTCCTCTTCCGAAATGTAACTTTTATGTCTGAAGCACATATTCCCATGATCTGTTATTTGTATAATTTGTTATTTATACGATTGTCACGTGTATTACTACTGTGAAGCGCTATGTACATTAATGGCACTTTATACATACATACATACATCTGCATTAAAAAAAAAAAAAAAACACCAGTGTAGACCAGGAGTGGCCAACTCCAGTCCTCAAGGGCTACCAACAGGTCAGGTTTGAAGGATATTACTGCTTCAGCATAGTAGGCTCAATCAGTGGCTCCATCCTTGACAGAGCTACGTGTCAGGGGATCCTTCAAACCTGACCTGTTGGTGGCCCTTGAGGACTGGAGGTGGCCTCTCCTGCTGTAGCCGGTGACAAATGGTTTCTTCAATGGTTATAGAACATTGCTTTTAAAATGAATCGATTACACATTTAAATCTGTTTGTGTGTGCAAATTTCAACCAATAAGAGGCCTACTTTGAGTTGCTATAAAGCGTTTCACAGTAATAACTCTGTTGCTGATAAAGTATTCAGTAAAGATATATTCTCAATAGTAACCAACATCCACCTAAAATAATGCACCGAGCCCCAGCCCTTCCCCTGCCCTCCTCTGTAGCGCTCAGTGCTGGAATAAGAGCATTGTACTATACAAAAGGTAAAGAACAATGGAGATATTTCCACTGGGGGTTGGACGTCATCAACTATTAGGGATGACCAAAAGCAAACAAACCGGATAACAGTGAACAGCAGCACCTGCTTTGACTCTCCCTAACACGCAATGAATGACACAGACAATGGCTGCAAGATGATGATTATTATAGTGTCTCCAATCATTTTAAATTAAAACACGGACAAAATCCTGAGGGTCTCATCTGTAGAGGAATTGAGAATCCAAAAGCTAACTGGAGAGGAGGGAACCGGTTAAATGAGTTGTCAAAAAGAGAAAGTTTTGGGATTTATACTCTTAAAACATTGGCACCTAACGACTTACAGTAACATTGCTTTTGATCTTGCATCCTTTTTAGTAGATTAGGGTAATATATAGTTCCACCTTGCTTTGTTGGTTTTAAAAATGTATTTGTAATTTTTAAACTTTTACATTTTAATAAGGAAATTTTTATGGAAAAGTATATATGTTCTGAATGGTTTGTTCTCTTACATATTTGCTTATGGTTAACATGTGGATTTGCAATACGTTTATAATATTGTCAGTATATGACCCTTGTGTATGTTTAAAATTGAGGATACAGTATATACTGCCAACCAAACCAGTAATCGGTTTAGCCAAGTAAGGAAAGGGTTAAAAGTTAATCATCGAGGTATATAAGGGTAAGCGATAGAGTACGGCTCCAAATCCCCTGAGGAAGTAACCGGGTGGTTATGAAACGCTTAGGGCGGAGCCTAAGAGATTTCCCATCAGCTGCGTGTGTGAGTACAACGGAGAGAAGCAGTGACGTCATTGAGTAACGTCCGAACGCCCGTGGCCACGAGCGGAGGACGCCGATCCAGCGCTGCTTCAGCCGGTCCGGTATATCTAATGTTGCGGACGGCAAGTTAGTGTCATTTTTACAGGCAGGATACATTGTAAGTGTGTCTTACCAGAGTTTTAATTGTTTGTGAGTAAAGCATTTTGTAGCAAAATTGCACCATTTGGTCTTTCTCTTATTCTTATCAGTTGGATGATCTGTGGTGTGTTTGTCAACAGAGGACTCCGGGACAGAGGACTGGAAATACATCAAGAGGGGTAAGAAAGCCCTTGAAGCAAGCACAGATTCTAGCCACCGAACTTTCCAGCCTGCTATCCTGTAAGTACAGTCGGCTTTTTCATGGTTAAGGGATTCTAAATATCCGTGTGATACTGCGCAATGGCTGTGTGTTCTCTTCATCTTCTTTAGGAAAATCAAGGCAACACTGGCAATCGTTGTGGGATTGTGATACATTGTGAAAGACTGTTACACAAACCCTTGGACTTTATCAATTGGTATTTTAATCCATTTCCTACTAGCGCCGGGAATTGCATTTTATTTTTCATGATTATTATGCCACTGACGGGCTGCATGTAGGTGATCTCATTATTCAGATTTCCCTTCCAACCCCTTCTCTGCAGTTTGTCCACGTCCTGAGCACTGGGCGCTTCGTTCAGTGCAGTCCCATACAGATTTAGTGATTGGAAATACAGGAACGCCTCATTGTAGAAGGCAGCCATACTGAACTGATATGTCATGCCCCATATATTACCCCCTCCAACTTCAAAGTGATACCCAATGGACTGTGCAGAAACGTTATGTCTTAACACTATGTCTCTTCATCGTGTCTTGATCTTGCTGTATTTCAAAATATCTATTGTTTGGCATCTCAGTAAAGATTTGTCTAAAATGTACAAAGCTATTATTGATGATTTGAGATATGCGACAGTTAACACTGTGGAGAAGATATTAATAGCTAAGCTTATTCAGACTTCATGGGTTTGTTTAAACAATTCATCAGCTCCCCCTGCTGAAAATGTAAAAATCGTACAGGTCGAAATTCCAAATGCGTAATACGAGGGGAAAACAAACAGTTTTAAAGCAGCAGTCCAAGCTGCCATTTAATTATTATTATTTTTTTTAACCTTTAATATGTTTATCAATACAATCCAAACACTGATAAGTAATTAGCCAAGTTGCCGATCGATTCGTTCTGCTGTAGTCAAATCGGCGAAGATTCAGCGGTTCACTAAATGGCTGTCAGTGCAGCAGAAGAGGACCAAAGATCCATAGTTCTGTGGGGAAGATCATGTGACCAGGCAGTCACTAGATACAATTGGTGCACTGCTAGAAAAGGGGCAGGCCAGAGCCTGTTTCAGAAGAGGAAGGGGACGTTACTTTGTAAATGGTTGCTATAGAAGCAAAACATGCTTGTTACATTATAATACATTAAAAATATAATAGAGTTGTTTAAAACAAACAAAAAAAAAAAATACAAATGCTACAAGTATTTGCTCATAGTACATAACTAATTTATAAAATAAAAAAATACATGTAAGATATTACTTTGCAGATATGCAGCTTTAAAATGTGACAAAGTAAAAAATGAAGAAACCATAATTGAGGTTTTATTAATATTTTTTAAAGGTATTTTCTAAAAGATTGCACTAGTCATTTGACCGTCCCACAGGTATGTTAACAGGTTAAAGAAAAACAATTCTATTTACAGTTAAAACCTTACAAGTGCAAAAGAAGTCTGAACAAAATGAATAGGGCCGTTTTTTATTACATTTTACATACATTTAGTGTCCCTGATTATAGTCCCGACTATGAGAGATAAAATCCATTAAACGGAACTTCCACCTGGGAAAGCACCGTGCAGGGTGCTGCGGAACCCCACCGTGCAGGGTGCTGCGGAACCCCACCGTGCAGGGTGCTGCGGAACCCCACCGTGCAGGGTGCTGCGGAACCCCACCGTGCAGGGTGCTGCGGAACCCCACCGTGCAGGGTGCTGCGGAACCCCACCGTGCAGGGTGCTGCGGAACCCCACCGTGCAGGGTGCTGCGGAACCCCACCGTGCAGGGTGCTGCGGAACCCTAGTGCTATGCAAAGCAATGTAATGCTGGAGCACTCAGCACTAAAACATCCTCAAAAGTGATTGCAAGAAAACCACCAATAAAACTCTGCTTCTTTCCATAAACAGCCGGACCTCAGGAAAATAAATTAAGCTGCTAACAACGGATGATTTTGTCCTTCCCTCTAATACAGGGGTGCGCAACGTTTTTGGTGTGCACCCCGTCTGGGAGCCCCAGCGTTCGCACCCGCCCGCCCCACATAGAACCCGGCATGACGTCGCGGGTCATGTGACGTCACAAGACCCTGCAGCATAATTTGCTGCGCGTTGTCATGGCAACGTGTCAAATGACCTCACGGCCATGTTGCCATGGTGATGCGTTGCCGAAGACCCGGCTGGCAGCAGGTAAGGGACGTTACAGAGGCCTCACGCCTCCCCCCTAGCAAATCTTGCGCACCGCTGCTCTAATGTACCCCTTATGCCCCATGGTCCGCAGTGATATTTATAATAATACCATCACCAATATTATTTTCCTTAGCAAGACAGTGAGCTGCCGCATGGCCCGTTCCCTGCTTCATCCCACCGGGCCTGTGGACAGTATGTAGTAAAGCACAATGGGAAGTTTCTAAGATAAAGCAGTCATCTCAGTTACCTAAACACAAGGGGTGTAACGATTTCCAGGAATCCCTTTCTGCAGCAGCGAAGTTTATCTGGCACTTGTGTTAATGATCATAGAAAGCATGTGGTGATCTTTGGCCTTGGTTTCTATTTGCCGGATGGGTGGTCATGGTGCATTTCTGGGGTGTAGGTAAGTAGCACAATCATTACCCAGAGGTGCAGCAGCGCCTGAAACAAAACAAATCATGTATAGGACATTTCTACATCTTCCTGCTTAAAGGTCAAGGTATACCCCCTGCTGAGCTGCCTGCAAGCCAAGAAGTAACTAGCTGATCTTTGTGTTTGGGATCAGCATTTTCCTAGACTGGCGGATCCCTGATTCAGTCCTCTCCTAAAAAAAGGGCAGAGGTGTTCCGTTGTGATAACATGAGCACCCCTGAGTATTGACATGCAAAGAACTGGATCCAATTTAATCTAGAAAGGGTTTCCTCCAGTATTGCATATACGTGCGATCTGATACAAATAGGACTATGGAACACACCTCCCATACTCACCATATAGATTATAATAAATAGCCTTGCTATAGGGTATCTTCTCAGAAATATGCCCAGGCGGATACTGTAAAAGAGAACATGTGCAGTGTTAAAATAATGGGTTTCACCCTCTGAATGTTAGTTTCTTGCAGATGACAGTAAATCATTACACAAAGGCAAGCAGTTACTATTCTTCTGGTGCTCTTTTGTTGTTCCACTCATTTTTTATTGTAAGCTCTTCAAGGGAAGAGTTCAAGAGAAATTAAAACCAGGAAAAATGACCATGTGAAGAAAGTGATTTGTACCTGAATTGGTCTATACTGGTTGCAGCTTTACGAACTTTCCCATACATCCCAGCGACATTGGTATCCGAATCGCTGAAAAGAACTGGAACATTTCGCATACGGGCACCTAGATAACACATGGAAGAAAACAGCCAATTTAATAATGCGCTCATATATTCAAAGGAGATATATATATATATATACATACATACCTATATCTCTATATCTCTATATCTCTATATCTCTATATCTCTATATCTCTATATCTCTATATCTCTATATCTCTATATCTCTATATCTCTATATCTCTATATATATCTATATATATATATATATATATATATATCTCTCTCTATTTTTTTTTTAAAGATACTATCCCTCCTAAAAACCATGGCAAATATCCGCCATTGATAAGTATGTTAAAATATTGACTTTGAAACTGTGTTCCTCATGCGTCTCGCTATCACGCGATGTTGCTCTATGCCAAGAAGCACCTTATATGCTTATAACTGCAATATCGCTGAATCGCAAAAGCCCCATTAAAATCAATGGGATTTTTCTGCGACAGCATTGGATTGGCGCCATCACAGTTTAAACCAGGGGTGCTCAACTCCAGTCCTCAAGCCCCTCAACAGGTCAGGTTCTCAGGATAACCCAGCTTCAGCACAGGTGGCTCAATCAATCAGAGACTCAGTCCTGATTGAGCAACCTGTGCTAAAGCTGCGATATCCTGAAAACCTGACCTGTTGAGGGTTTGAGGACTAGAGTTGAGCACCCCTGGTTTACAGAATAAGGGCCAAAGTGTTCGTGCCACTCGTCCAGAATGGTCTTTTGACCGTGAGGAGGTGAGCTAGAGAAGGAGGAAACACCCGATTGACATTAACCTTTTCATGATCCTTGCTGTAAAGAAAATCTCTTAAATTTAAAAAACAAACAAACAAAAAAAAAAAGTGCAACAAAAAACTGTTCACTTGACTTTCAGAAATCATTTCGCCATGTCCGATTTATGGGGAATCGGAAATAGGGTCAGTGGAAGTCTAGAACATAGGGTACCTCTCCCACCTTCACCCGATTATCCCCGGTTTCCCTCTGTTTGTAGGGATACGGATTCAGGGATTACTATTTAACTCCAATCCCCCACTCACCGGACACCCAGATAGCGGTCTTACTCACGACATACAGTGTCGGCCTACCCTGCCCGTCATTTATGCCATTATATATGGTTTGTGAGTTGCGTTTGACGTTTTGTTGTCAATATGTGGTCCCTAGTATTTTAAGATTTAGAAATAAATTGATTTTATAATTATCTACCATCACAGCTCATCTTTGTTGGACCTCCTGTCCCTCTCACTGTGGACCTGTACATAATGCGTTATTGGTTTTGCCACGGTCAATATAAGCATTGGTTCCCTACACTTACTATTCCAAAGAGCAACGAGTGCACACTACTGGGGCCTCTCTGCTGTCTTCCCATGTCTAAATGATCCCCCTCCCTAGTTCACCTGCTCTTGTTTTTAGGTTGAGCAGGTATCTCTTCTGTTTGTCAAACAAACAAAAAAAAAGGATTATAAATGTTTGCATCTAGGATGAATACACTTTTTAGTGTAAACCAATTACATTGTTTTAGGGGTAAAAAAAATGTTTTTTTTCATGAACTAACAGACTATCCCTTTACATGAGACAATTATCTTACCAGATAATGTTGCATGCTGCCCAGTTTAATAGCAGCAGCGCACACACATCCAGCAAATAAACAGATGTAATGCAAGTTGAGGGATTTATTGTTAACCCTTTTGGTGCCAGGGAAGTCTGCGTTGTGGAAGAGTGGTTAACCTGTTAAGACCATTTAGTGGCCGTCACACTTGCCTTCCCCGCTGTCCATCCCGGACATGTTGATGGAAGAGCCAGTCACGCTGCTCTCTTGCACAGTCTTCAGCTGGTGCTCCAGGCGTTCCAGCTGATACACTAGCGAGTTCTTCTCCGTCCCGAGGCTCTCCAGCATGGTTTGCTTCTGTATCAGGGTCTCGGTGAGCTGATGCAGACGGTTCTCCAGCTCAGTCTCACTGCTGCTGCTTAGGGCCTTGTTGGTAAGCTGTGCAACATACAGGAAATGGAATAAATGTTACTTGGGTTAACGAATGCATTTATAGAAAGTGATCAGAGCGTCCCATCTCCTTATGTTTCTTTTACATTCTGGGCCCCTGACCCATTCCCCTGCAATATAGAGATAGAATGGTTGTACCAAAATCTGGTACAGCTAATGTGGTACATAAAGACCAGTCAGTTGCTTTAAGCAGAGGACTTATCACTCCTCCTTCACAAAGTAGTTAGATACAGTGACCATAAAGAAGCAAAGATAGAAATTAATATCTTGCCTCGGTAACACGGCTAGTACTCCACTAGAATTCCTCTCTTCATTCACACAGTTCACTAAGGGCAAAATTGTTAACAGTAACGACTAACATTTTTTATGCCATCACTGCTGGAGCGAGTAAGTCGAGACAGTTTTAAGAGTCAATCCCCGTGGCCCTTAAAATATATATATTTTGTTGTAATATATGCCGCCTTTGATTATTTTTGCCTTTGATTATTTTTAGAGAAAACTAATTACCTCAACTGACGATCGATTTGTTCTCCCATGATCAATCAGCACAGATCCTGTTTCCCTGGTTTCACTAAATGGCTACCTTTCAGTTTCAATCCTTCAGTCAGTGCAACTCCGCAGCTACAATGTATCCTTGTATTACTAAGGTAACATTATCTATTGTTACAGTTTGCAGCTTAAACGGCTGGGAATATGGGCAACAAAGTATCACAAACAGGAAAGTGTTGCAAACATCTTGCACTGCTGGGGAAGTTTTCTAAACCCTGCTATAGAAATCAATGGATGCGCAGTATATTAAAACTCGTTAAAAATGGCAGAGAGTTGAATTGAAAAAAATTAATGTATAAAAAGGTAAGTATTATCTAATACTACAGAACGAATTTGTTTATGTTTAAACCCCACACATGTGTAGGATATTCCATAGATTGCTCCTTTAAAGTAAAAGGCAAAGTTCTATTCAGTAAAATCCTTCCATTGAACGTGTAGTTTAAGGTTGTAGTAGATGTATTGGAGAAAAGCAGATCCCATGCAGGTTGTGACACTTTTTAGCGGACCAGCATTACAATTCTGCATAGATCATTAAATCATAGCATACAGAGCTTTCTGAACCTCAGCGGGTTTCATCTTCAAATGTATTTCCGCAGATCACGTGAATCAGAAACCTATGAGGTTGCAAAGTTCTGTACACTATCATTTCATCTATGAAGAACTTGTCTGCTAAAAAAAGTATCACACCCTACATGCTATCTGCTTAAGTTACGGGGCTGTGGGAGCGCGAGCATAACACCTGCAACACACCACAATCATCACACCTGCAACACACCACACTATCATAACACCTGCAACACACCACACTATCATAACACCTGCAACACACCCCACAATCATAAAACACCTGCAACACACCACACTATCATAACACACTTACCTGATTCCGGAGCTTCTGAATTTCCTCTTCCCTGTCTTTGATCCGGCCCTGCAGAGTATTCTTTGTCCTGTAAAGTTCTTCTTCTGTGTACTGAAATTCCTGCAATTCAAGATTATGGGGGGAAAAAATGTTTTACTACAAAGCAGTATTTTTGATAGCTTATTTAAATTAACAATTCAACCTTTTTTTGTATTTAGTCATATCCCAATTCCGCAGGCTATTTATTTTGCTGCTGAATAGTGAATTTGTTAAAGTACCAATAATTTTGCTGATCCTACAAATTATGTCCAACTGCAGATTACAGCACAAATTCCATAATTGTAATACAAATCACTTTATTTTAACGCAAATTTGTTTGACACAAGAAACACAATGCAGGACCATCTATTCCCATCATACATACTTTCATTAGGATGAACTATATCCTTTTTGTCCACTGGACTCAGTAGACTCAGTAGATGTGTGAAACCTTCACGAGGTCACAAACCATGTGAAATTTGCCCTTTTTCACTGGCCAAAATAGCCATGGCCAAGTCCGAGTTAACACGTTTTAAATAAATCAATGTGCATGGTAATTTCGTGGCGATTTGCTGAATTCGCTAGAATAGATGGCGTCGCTTAACACTGAGCCTATAGAGCACACGTTTCGCTCACCGTCTGGTGCGATCTTCTCTGAAAGGTTACTAACTTGGCGACATTATTAGCCCACAGACGTGGCGAGAATTGATATCGGGGGGGACGGGAGACTTATTAATTTGCTAATGCATTTTGCACATCCCATGCGTCAGCATGTCCCGAATATTGGCTACTAAGATATGAATGCAGAGCTTTGCCACACACGTCTCCCAGTACTGAAGAGTTACACACTGCAGTCATTACCTGCTTCTGCCGCTCCAGCTCAGCCTCCAGCTCCTGCTTTGCCCTCTTCTGCTCGGCTATTTGCTCCTGCAGATCCTGGAGCTGCTCTCTGACCGATTCAGCTTCACTCACCTGCTGAGTTTCCATATCCTAAAAGTGAAGCAATACATGAAAGATGACCTATCCTGCTCATGACTCCACTGTTGCAGTGAACTGCCCCCTCCTGGCAGTAAAATGTTGTTACTCAGTTTACAGTCAGTGAAAACACAGAACGCCAAAACCCCTGGATAATTCCTGCAAAGGAAATAAACTAAAAACAATGTATGTAACATTGTATAATATAAACACGTCTTTCCTTCCTCTAGGTGCCAGGGTACTAGCGCATCGCTGACTTTCCTACATACGGAATAAAATGTCAGATTTATTGCAGATCACCACAGAAGCGCTGGAGTGATAACACATTTCTGCAGCTGCTTGGGGACTGTTAGAGTTGGTGCTTTAAATTGAGAACAAGAAAATTGCTGGAGTAGTTGGAGACAGGAATGGGAGTAATTGTTTTGGAAGAAGATGAAATTGTTCATATGGTTCTAAGAGGACAAGTTCATACGCCGTATTTGATATTAGATTAATAAGATTATTATGTATAGCGGCTACGTGTCAGTATACAGTTGTTGTTTTTTTGGGGGGTAGGGTGGGTGTTAATGTGAAGGAGAAACTGTGTACTACAAACACTGGTGGAGACCAAATAAATAAATAAAGAAGTGGTAGTAACGATGAAACAAAGTTAAACCAAAATGTGCACAAATGGCAAATAAAGAATTTTAAAATAATTATTTTATTTAAGCCATGTTAAAGAGGAGGCAAAAACATTCTCCAGCACGTTTCACACCTGTTGGTGCTTTATCAAGGATTAGAACTGAGCTAATGAGTTAATCAACAAATGTCCAATTTTTCAGGTTAAAATGACAATTTATAAATGAACATTTCCACCCCCAAAAATAGAATGACCAGGATATTAAGACTTAGTAAAAGTGGCAGCAAGCACAGAACCGTATTCACCTGCAGTTCTGTCTTCAGCTGCTGAATATGTCCCATGAGTTTCTGGATGTCCTCTCTCTGCATGTCTCTCTCGTGCCTCAGTTCCTCTACTTCCATGCTGCTGGCTGTGCTACTGTCCAGCCCCTCAATACCCGAGCCTTCCTTCAGGCTGTTAATCAGCTTCTCTTTTGACTGAGAAAAGCCAGATATAAGAAATATAAGACATCACTTTAGAGGGCATTAACACTATGATCTGTTGGCCGACATCAACATAAAGGGGAATAACCATTTCCACCGGAAACTATAGTTTGGGAAAGGAAACGGATGATGAAATGGAGACAAACGATCAGTTAAGACTTTTAAGATTCCCAACAACGTTCTCCTAAAGCTGCATTGTGGATTTTCCCAGCAGTCCCTGCGCCTCTGACACACACGTCTCCGTGCTTGTGGCCCTCTGACACACACTCTCAGTGCTTGTCGTGTTGGAGATGATGCGAGTGGCTGCGGCAGTAATTTGCTAGAAGCAGCTTTGAACAAGGAGTGTGGGCACAGACTATGTGTACTGCAGCATGTTGCTGAGGAGCACAAGAACGGCTTAGTTTAAATCTGTAATCTGCAAAGCTCCCATAGAACTGAAACCTGGGGGAACAGCTGCCTGACGACATTGGTTGTTATTGTAGGAGGCCTCACTGTTCTACAAATAGTGAAAGTGGGTTCTTTTTGCGGGTGTTCTCACCTGCAGTATGCGAGTGGCCTTTTGCTTATAGTCCATCATTTCCTGTTTCACAGACTCCACTCCTCCTTTAGCTGCCTTCAGCTGCTGCTGGAAGTCCTCGCTCTTCCGCTTCTCTTCCATTTGTTTCTTCTCTGCTGCAACGACCGCTTCCGCCAGATTCTGACGTTCCACTTCCATCTTACTTAGACGAGATGCAAACTCATTCTAGAAGACACCCATTCCTGGCTTTAGTACATGTATTCCACAAACCATTCCCCTCCTCCTATCAATTCTTACCCACTGCACCCAATATTTCCCCAGAGAGCAAAACACCATTCCTTGAAATAAAATAGCCTGTTTCCAAAGACAGTAGTAGGCATTTTATGGAAAATATTGTACAAACATGTGACACGCAATAGATATTTTCCAAAAAAATAGGACATTTCACCTAATATGGATAATCAAATACAGACAAGTATTTTAATAACCAAACGGCCCTTTAAAAAGTTGGAACACAAAGCAGCTGAAATATTCTCTCCTACTATTTTCCATCTCCCTTTATATGTTTTCAGGTGTCTACATGGCTATAAGGACAATACAGGCATATCCCGCATTAACATACGCAATGGGACCGGAGCATGTATGTAAAGCGAAAATGTACTTAAAGTGAAGCACTCACTTTTTTCCCCACTTATCGATGCATGTTCTGTACTGCAATCATCATATACGTGCATAACTGATGTAAATAACACATGTGTAACAGGCTCTATAGTCTCCCCGCTTGCGCACAGGTAGGGAGCTGGTATTCCTGTTCAGGACGTGCTGACAGGCGCATGCGTGAGCTGCCATTTGCCTATTGAGCGATATGTACTTACTCGCGAGTGTACTTAAAGTGAGTGTCCTTAAACCGGGGTATGCCTGTACTGCTTTGCAAGTATCAAATAATCGCCCTTCATAATGTTATATAAAAGGCAAAAAGTGTATATATATATAAAAAAAAAGTCTGATTAAGCAATGTGCCCTTTCATTGGGGGAAGACACTCGTAGGAGCCAAAAAGGGTTAAGCATAACAAATATATATTTTTGAATCCGATTTAACGTGCTAGTAATTACTATCATCAATATCGAATGCAGCACCGATTTGCTACGAATATTTTTAGCACGTAATGCGTTTAAACAGCATTTTACGGGGGCGCATGTGTGGCGCGAATGGTAGCAGCCGTGTGAGCAGCTCCACAGAATAAACGCTGAAAAAAACCCTGTCACGGCCCCAATTACAGTAAAAAAACTAACAGCAAATGCAACAAGCAAGGACCACCCACGTGCCCCAAAAAGCAAAAACAGGATTTTACTCTGCGAGGATATTTCAGGTGTTCATGTTTGTATCGCTCAGACCTGCATCTGTTTGTAACTTTCTCGTTCCCTTTTCAGTGCAGACTCTGCTTCCCGAAGTCTCTCTTGTGTGGTCTGCAAGGCCTGGCTGTGAATGCTACTTCCTTCACTGTGATCCTGCAGAATTCTGCAAAGACATTTCAGTAAGGCCGTCAGCTAGGAAAACCAAACACTGAATTCAATGTGTGCTTCCTTATATTAGACCCGTATAAAGGATAAAACGTACATGTTACACCGGGGCTTGAAAGGCACTGTGGGTCCGTCGTACAAACATCTAACCTGTTAAAAGGCCAAGAACCCTAAGAAACATTTCAATCTGCACACGTATGTGCCATCGCACTATGCAAGAATTACATTTCCTCCACAAAGAACGCTATATGTATATGAAGTCTCTTTTCTGTAGTAAATTACAGTTAATCTGTTTCCTGTAGAAGTTTATTAGTAGCACGTATAATAAGCGAAAAAACGAAAACCCATAATTATCCATATTGTGGGGTGTCACAAGTAATATGCGCCTCTGTCTGTCTTCTTTGGTTTGTGGCTTCCAGATAAAGCATCAAGTATTGTGTTGTGTATTTGTGTACGTGAAAGATCAACACACCGGAAGAAAGAAGAAATGATTTCTGTGTCTGAGGCAGAAGAGGTGAAGCCGCATTTAGGGGCCCGAGGCCCAGATATCATTGCACATTTAGGAAACAGAAAAAGCATTCGTTATCGGAAGAATGACTGAACGTTTGAGTACCTGGATTGTTCACTCTGAAGGTTTTCCAGGGCCTCTGTCCGGCTGCTGAGCAGTTGGTCGGCTTCCTGCAGCCTCACTTTGAGCACAGCCAGTTGGGAGTCCTTTGCAGTCATGGCTTCCGTCAAATCCTCCACCTGAGCTCGGAGCTCTCTTACCGATCGGTCACTCTTTGAATTGTTGCCGTTCCATTTCTCTATCCTTGTCCGTGCGTCATTCAACTCTTTAAAGAAAGCGTAATATATGTTGCTACAGGGATACACTAAACATCCTCTGTTTACCTGGTAGTAAAAATGACTAGTAGCCATGTTGGTGATGAGAAGCATAGATTATCTTACGATATGACATCTTTTAATAGACCAGGAAGGGTTATTTAAAGATGAAATCATAATACACACAGCATTCAGAATCCTATCATCTCTTCTTTATGTGTGCTTAAATCTATCTCAAGGTACTGTATATGGAATGCTTCAAGTACAACACATGAAGAAAGAGATCCGTGGTGGTATGCAAACTCTGCCCAGGCTATTACATCTCTAAACAACTCTCCTGTTGGTAAGCTAAAAAGGAATCAACAAATACATTATACTCTAAATATTTGGTCTCCCAACAGCTTAAACAATAATGGTTACCAACCTAATTTGGTTTGAGTCACCAGAAAGTAGAAAAACATCCTGCACCCCTTTTACAATGTTTATGACGTATGATCTTACCTATATACCTACATCTACTTTTTCTTGTGCCAGTTGTAGTTAAACTTTGCAATCTAACTATGAAGAGGTTTTCTCCTTTGCTCTTTTACTTCTGGGAAGGCACTGGAATGTGGCACTGTGTGTACCAATGTCCAAGGCAGTATAGTTCACAGACAAGAAAGCCTTGTAAAGACACCACAAAAGACAGTTCCTTCTTGAAGCAGACCTACCTTTTTGCGTTTCCTTAGACCCCTGAATCAAAGATGCCATTTCTTGGTTCAGAGACTGAACCTCATTTCTCAAGAGCTGGTTCTCCAAACGTAGATTGGACAGTTCATGTGACTTTTGGTCTCCGTTAGCTGTATGGCTTGAGTTGGATGCGGTTTCTGACCTTGTGTCCTCTTTGACCACATCCACCTGAGCACTTAATCCAGAATGTGAATCATCAAGAGTACCTGTGAAGAGTACAGGAAAGGGGATCATTTGCCTAAAATTGAAAGAGGGGGTAAAATATTATAAAATCTGTGAGTAACGGACAGGCTACAATCCAAAATTCTGAGTTCAATCAATAAACATTATAGAAGGCTGGCCAAGCCCAAATTATTGTTGTCTAAAACAAATTATTAACACAACAATATATATCTGTTCAGACGACACGGGAGGAAATATTATTTATTTGAATACTTTCTGGCTGATAAAATGATATCTACATTACACAAAATGCAGTGTATGGTGCAGCAATATTCTGTGGCTTCCGCAGAAAAAACAAAGAAGCAATTGATTGCATTGGCACTGCATGGAAAACAAATCGTCTTGCCAAATCGCTATTCATATTTTTGCAATATATTAGTGGGCATTTAACTATTAATCTTCCTAAATTATCCATCTAGTTTTAGTATGTCCTCTTCAGCATCTTTTACCTTTTTTTCATCCGCATTCACACGTTTTGGTATCCCAGGGGGCTCCTGACATACACTCGTAGTTTTTAGTAATGAACTAATAATGATTATTATGGTTTATTTGTAAAGCGTCAAGATATTCCACAGCGTGGTACAATGGGAGTACAGAATAATGTAAATGTCATGAACAGAATGACATACAAATAAGGACAGATGAGCGCAAGCAGATACAGAAGGTAATGAGGCCCTGATCCGGAGAGCTAACAATCTAAAGGGAATAAGGGGCAAAGTTGAAACACGAAGGTAAAGTGGCTCTCATTGTGGAACAGAGTATGCTTCAGGATGGAGTATGGTGCAGCCACACAGATAGTCCCAATAGGGTTGGAGGGGGGTGATGGATGTTAGGCGTATGCCAGATAGGCTTCCTTGAAAAGGTGAGTTTTTAAATGTCTGAAAGAGTCTGATGGCGCGAGGTAGGGAATTCCAGAAATAGCACGGGAGAATGTAAAACAAAAACAAATGTGCAAAAACAGAAAGTGAATCCCTGCGCTTCTCCCATTGGGATAGCAATAAATGGGGAAATAAATATACATAGTGAAAACTAAATCTATAAGACAAAGGAGACTTTTGGTTACATCCTTTGATCAAATAATGCTAAGCCTGCTAACCAACGTCAAGGTAAGTCTCAATAGCAGGTATCTATGCTAAATGCATATAAATGTTCTGTGAAATACACCCTGAAGGATATATACCCGTAGGGACCCGGATGAGACGGACGATTTACGTCATCACGCACGCAGACGCCTACGAGCCCCCAATCAACTGTTTCACGCGCATTGTGTGCCCAGTGTACCGGAAGGCTGCAGTTTCTACACACGCTACTTGGTAGCCGAGTTTTCCTCCGTTAACCTGCAATTTGTGCTGCATTGGACACATTAGAACTTCTCCCTGTTACTGATACCGGAGATTTGAGATCTGTTGCAGATGAGTAATCATTAGAGATCTCTCTCTTACATGCTGATATTCAAGCTCCGTTTGTGAGTGTGATCAATTATATTTTTCAAGTTTGGCAATAAATATTTGACAGTTTTACACTACGGGGCACGCGCTTCTCTTTTTTCTTTTCTAATAGATCTATGTGGATGCAGGTATCCTATAAGAAGCTGCAAAGTTTACCCAGGAACACCTATATCTTTTGTGGACTTTCACATAAGTATTGATTTTATTTGTATTGCCTACTTATATGAATATAGACACTCTTACATTGTCTACATTATCTCTATAGTCTAGTGTACAGACCGTTTTTTGATATCAACATTATTGGTCTATTCAGCGATAATTAGTGTGCGTGTGTGTGTGTGTGTGTATACATACATACACATTTGTTTTACATTTTCTGTTGGGCCAAATTAAATCATTAGCAGCACGCTCCTAGAGGGCAAAGCTAGTGTAGGGATTTGCACAGTAGCGCAGCAGAAGAGCAGTGAGGGAGGTAGGCGAGTCTAGCGGCAGCATTTTGGATGGATTGAAGTTGGGTGAGACGGACAATGGGAATGCCAGCAAGGAGAGGGTTGCAGTAGTCAAGGCGGGACAGGATAAGTGTCCCGGTGCACAGATGTGCAAAACTTTCACATGAGGTCACGAACCTTGCAAAATTTGCCCTATTTGAATCATGGAAAAAACTGCAGCCGAATCAGAGTTTCCAAGATATTAGCCAAGAAGCCAATGTGCAGTTTTGTTTAATATTCAAAATCCTACAAAATTGCTAGATTTGCTTAATGCAGAGACTATAAACAACGCACAAACACACTGCTCACTTTCTGGAGATTATGCTAAAAGCTTACTAATTTGGCGACATTTATTAGCCCCTTGAGGATTGTTGAAACGTTTTGCAGGCAATCGAATTTGGGAACAAGTCTATGGATGCATTTTTCTTTTACAGGTTTTTTTTTTTTTTTTACCTTGAACCTTAGTAGTGGTTTCTTCAGAAGCCTTGCCACTTTGAGAACTGGATCGTCCAGAGTGACTCAGAGAAAGTGCCTCCTTACTCGTTTCTTTTTTAGTATCCGACCCCCCATTGTGTACCTTGTCTGAGCTATTGAGAAAATCAAATAGCAGCTCGTCATCTGGTTCAGACTTTTTCCGTCTCACAAACGGTGTGGCGGGCTTCTGTGATGAGACATTTACAGAGGAGCTATGGGAAGCCTCAGTGGATATCCTAGACCCAAGTTTCACATTGGCTGTGCCAGCTAACATTGTTGCCTTTTGTTGCTTTATATTGTCAGCTGCTGATGAGATGAAGCTAGACTTTGCATATGTCTGAAATGTCTCTGTGCTTTTCTGACCCTCTGGGAAATGGCTTGAATTTTCGGAATCAGTGTTACTATAAATGACACCGTCAACATCATCTTTCCCTTTGCTTAATGCGGTTGCTGCTCCTTGATCCACTAGATTCAGAAGATCCTCAGCCCTTCCAGCCAGGTCAGTAAACCAAGACATTGTGAAAGGTTCCTTAAACTTCCAAGAGTCACAGCTCCAAAATCATGACCTGATATAAAAGGAAACAGACATTAATATCTAATACATTTATTTATTTATAAAATGTGTTACCAGGAAGTAATACATTGAGAGTTACCGCTCGTTTTCAAGTATATCCTGGAACAATACATCTTTTACTAGTATGTTAATCTAATTAACTATTTTGGATCATAACTGAAATATTAAGACATTATTTAATATCCAAAATGCACATCACCGTCAGCAATAATGTAGTATTAATAGTAGTAGAATATTTCACGGTTAGCCTATGGTGATGATGAGATTAAGGTTTGAGCAAATAAATACATTAATGATGATCACGATATTAAGGGTTGAAAATATTAGTAATGACATATTAAGAAAGGAGTAAACAAATATAACTAATATTAAGGAGTTCAGTAAATACATCTTTAAATAATGCTGATAAGGGTTCAGTAAATAAGTAATAATAATGATATTAGGGGTTCAGTAAATACTGATGCTAATAATAACAGTTATAATGATACTGAGAGCTCGGTGAGGGGGGCAGCTACCCGCTCTGGTGCACCGAGGAGCTGCATACAGGTGACACCTTACCTGCCCCGGGCAGTCTGAGGAGGCGGGGACCTGACCCGGGCGGCCTGCGCTCGGTCCCCGGGCGGTCTGCTCTCGGTCCCCGGGCCGCCTGCTCTCGGTCCCCGTGTGGACTGCTCTCGGTCTCTCACCCCCCTCCCAGCTCTCGGCCCCCAGGCCGCCTGCTCTCGGTCTCTCACCCCCCTCCCAGCTCTCGGTCCCCGGGCGGCCTGCTCTCGGTCTCTCACCCCCCTGCCAGCTCTCGGTCCCAGGCCGGACTGCTCTCGGTCCCCGGGCGGCCTGCTCTCGGTCCCTCCCCCCCGGAGACGTGGACACGGAACTGCTGGCAGCTGCCAGGACCCCACGCAGGGTGACCGTAGCAGTGCCTGACAGGAGCACAGGGCATCGGAGACCATAGAGACGGGAAGTAGGGAAAGAAAGGAGGAGACAGTCTGTTTACACCCAGCAACCATAGAGAGCAGCACAGGGGATGTCATGCAACAAACCAGCAACATAGAATAACCTCCTCCACCCAGCAAAGAGTGTTATATATGTAGCCCGGTGACAGGTCGTCTAATAGGATAATTAGTACTGTAATACCACATGCCTTATCCCATTAATACACCAACCCCATATAATACTGTAACACCGCATGCCTTAACCCATTAATACACCAACCCCATATAATACTGTAACACCGCATGCCTTAACCCATTAATACACCAACCCCATATAATACTGTAACACCGCATGCCTTGTCCCATTATTACACTAATCCCATATAATACTGTAATACCACATGCCTTGTCCCATTATTACACTAATTATTACACTAATCCCTATATAAGGCAGGCTATTTTGGCTGTGAGCCATATGGCTGTGCAACATTTTAAAGTGTAACATTGAAAGTGTCGAGTTAATTTTGGAGTTGAAATTGGAGGTGAAGATTGGAGGAAGATCTGGACTGTGCACAACAACAACTCTGCAGCTGTGAGATCTTGATTTTCTAAATGCTATGATTCTTTGTACTCTTCCTATCCTCCAATACCTGGACTGTCTCATCCTGCATCTCACCATGCCCTCCCTATTGCTTTTTTTGCTTACTGTTTCCTCACTACTTTGTGAACTTCTCCAATTTCCCCACTCCCCACTGCACCATTATTTATACACCTCTCTCCCAACAACTTCTTTACTCCTCAATAAAAAGCACCCACACAAATCCTCTATTCACACCCTCTATCTACTCCTTCCTGCTGCTGGGGATCTACCCTACTGTAAGCTTGAACCAAGCCACACACCTGATATAACCCATGCAGCCTGCCATCTCTTCCCCTGTGAATGGTGTTAACCTTCTGATTTAATACTGACTAACCTTAAAACTCACCCCACAAATTAAGCATCCCAACAGCCTGCACTCATGGTTACTGTCCCATACTCAGCCACTCCTATCACCCACTGTGGCCATGCACTGCCATACAGCACTTATTCTCTCACCTACTGTCTCTGTAAGTCTCCCACCATACCTCATAGATTGTAAGCTCTTCGGGGCAGGGATTTCCTTTCCTATTGTCTGATTTTGCTGCACTTATTGTACCATTTTAATTCCCTCTACTGTATTCTTTGTGAAGCGCTGAGTACACTTTTGGCGCTATATAAATAAAGACATACAATACAATACAATACAATATAATACTGTAACCCTGCATGTCTTATCCCATTAATACACCAACCCCATATAATACTGTAACACCGCATGCCTTGTCCCATTATTACACCAACCCCATATAATACTGTAACACTGCATGCCTTATCCCATTAATACACCAACCCCATATAATACTGTAACACCGCGTGCCTCATCCCATTAATACACCAACCTCATATAATACTGTAACACTGCATGCCTCGTCCCATTAATACACCAACCCCATATAATACTGTAACACCGCATGCCTCGTCCCATTATTAACTAATCCCATATAATACTGTAACCCTGCATGCCTTGTCCCATTATTAACTAATCCCATATAATACTGTAACACCGCATGCCTTGTCCCATTATTAACTAATCCCATATAATACTGTAACACTGCATGCCTTGTCCCATTATTAACTAATCCCATATGCCTCGTCCCATTATTACACTAATCCCATATAATACTGTAACACTGCATGCCTCGTCCCATTATTACACTAATCCCATATAATACTGTAACACCGCATGCCTTGTCCCATTATTACACTAATCCCATATAATACTGTAACACCGCATGCCTTGTCCCATTATTACACTAATCCCATATAATACTGTAACCCTGCATGCCTTGTCCCATTATTAACTAATCCCATATGCCTTGTCCCATTATTAACTAATCCCTTATGCCTTGTCCCAGTATTACACTAATCCCATATAATACTGTAACCCTGCATGCCTTGTCCCATTATTACACTAATCCCATATAATACTGTAACACCGCAAGCCTTGTCCCATTATTAACTAATCCCATATGCCTTATCCCATTATTACACTAATCCCATATAATACTGTAACACCGCATGCCTTGTCCCATTAATACACGAATCCCATATAACACTGTAACACTGCATGCCTTGTCCCATTATTACACTAATCCCATATAATACTGTAACACCGCAAGCCTTGTCCCATTATTAACTAATCCCATATGCCTTATCCCATTATTACACTAATCCCATATAATACTGTAACACCGCATGCCTTGTTCCATTAATACACTAATCCCCTATAATACTGTAACACTGCATGCCTTGTCCCATTATTAACTAATCCCATATAATACTGTAACACTGCGTGCCTTGTCCCATTATTACACTCACTCGTTGACTGCCCCACCTGTGCTGGAATAACCTTAAAACCTGACCTGTTGGTGGCCCTTGAGGACTGGAGTTGGCCCTTCCTGCTCTAGTTAGAGTTCATTGGTATCACCCTCAATATTATTGGTAATTAATACCTTAAAGCTGCAGACCAAACAATATCCTATTTTTTTTAAAATAAATCAGTTTTGTACTATGAGAAAATACTTGTAGCATTAAAAAAAAATCGTAATTACATTTTTAATGTATTATAATGTAACCAGCATTTTTTGCTTCTATAGCAACCATTTCCAAAGTCACGTCCCCTTCCTCTTCTGAAACAGGCTCTGGCACACCCCTTTTTGAGCCCCGCCCTCTCTCTAACAGTGCACCAATTGTATCTAGTGACTGCCTGGTCAAATGATCTTCCCCACAGAACTTTGCATCTTTGGTCCTCTTCTGCTGCACTGACAGCCATTTAATGAACCCCCTATCCGAATATTCGCCGATCTATCACTGGAGAACGGATCGATCGGCAACTTAGCTAATTACTTATCATTGTGTGAATTGTATTGATGCACATATTAAAGGGGGGAAAAATAAAAAATGGAAGCTTGGACTGCTGCTTTAAAGGAACAGACCGGTATCACCTCTTCTATCATACCCAATCCCCCCTTCCTCCTCCCTTTTTGTCTGTGCCCATCTCCCTTCCCTGCTAATTTTTATGTGTATAATTAAAACAGTTAATAAAACTTGGAGTTATAAAAAATAATAATAGTCAGCGAGGGGGCACTTATAATGAGGGTGTGTAGGCTGCAAAATGTTGTGCAAGTCTCCCAGCTATAAAATCAGAGCAAGGGTGGAGCAAAAAACACATTTACCAAAGAAATGGAACCCCATTAAAATAAATGGGATTTGGGGCTTTAATAAATCTGGTTCAGTAATTTTCCTCCGCCTCTGCACTGCAGACTTTGTTACATACTGTACGTATTTACATATACTCTGTCTCTCTTTCTCTCCTTTTTTTCTTTTCTTATATATTTTTCGGCCCAGGCCCCTCTTCACTCATTTCTTGAGTGGGGTTTCTTTTCCATAGTTACAGTAAAGGTTTAGAACAGACCTCGTGCCATTGTGTTTTGATACCTAAGCCTGTATGAGGGGGACCTTATTTGTTTTAAAGTATAGGTCCTTTTTCGAATAGAAAAATATATTGTTTATATACTATACATTATTCATTACAGCATAAATCCTACACGACTCTTCTCTTCTACAGTGAACAATGTTGTTAATTGTTAGAACCTTACACATATGCTTTATTTGCTGTAATATTAAAATTGACCTGAAAACAAGTATTCTCCTTAATTACAGCATGCGTCATGGCATTATTTTAGACTTAAAATTCGATAATTTTTTTTTAAAAAGCCATTTGTATTTTGTATATGTTTCTCAGTAAACTGTATGGGCAAAGGCATTGTAATAAATTACATTTATTTTCTAAGTGTGATGAAAAAATATGAATGTTCTGCCTTTTAAATGACAGTTACTTTGATTTCTATAGTATAAACCATTTTTCAGTCCTCAGGTTTTCACGACGATCTTGTCACACACGTTACGGATACGATAATGTTACAGTATATGTGTTTGCGTAGTTCCTTGTTTGTGACAGGTTTTTATATTTTGTGGGGAAACCCCACGAATGTTTCCTCTGCTTTTGTTAATTTTAGATACACAGTGTGACTGCTATTACATACATGTAGCACTGTACTTTTCTTGGTTTATATGTTGCCTTCAGTGCAACATGCAATAATAATGACATAGGTGACCACTGTGGTGGTGGACATAGGTGAACAATGACTGCCAGTTGGCCACTGTGCAGTTATAAGTAACAGAGCTGCCACCTGTCACTGATTCTGTGCCATCTGTCACTGATTCTGTGTCACCTGTCACTGATTCTGTGTCACCTCTCACTGATTCTGTTAACTTTGTATATGGCAAGAAGAGCTCTCACTCCCAGTGATCAATAACAGCCACAATAACAGCAGCACCCAGTGATCAATAACAGTCTGCAAACTAGAACAGCAACAACAGCACCCAGTGACCCCCCCCCCCCCCCCCCCCTGTGTGAGTCAGGATCACGGGATGGGGACAAGGGGTGAAGCATGTGTGTGATTGGCTGGGAGAGCTGCCTGTCACGCCCTGTGCCTCCCCTGGCTGCAGTGTGTATGGCCTCAGTATAGAGTCACATCCAGTCTGCACCGCTCCAGCCAGACCGCCTGCCCCTATCTCTGCGGCCAGACCGCCTGCCCCTATCTCTGCGGCAGGACCTCCCGTCCCTATCTCTACGGTCACACAGGGGCAGATCAGCAGCGATAAGAAGCCACAGACTGCAGAGATCTGTACAGCCAGGGCATCAGGTACCCGAGACTGATACCCACAGATACTGCACATACAGGTACTGCACGTACTCACAGGTACTGCACATACTCATAGGTACTATACATACTCACAGATACTGCACATACTCACAGATACTGCACATACTCATAGGTACTATACATACTCATAGGTACTATACATACTCACAGATACTGCACATACTCACAGGTACTGCACATACTCATAGGTACTATACATACTCAGATACTGCACATTCTCACAGATACTGCACATACTCATAGGTACTATACATACTCACAGATACTGCACATTCTCACAGATACTGCACATACTCACAGGTACTGCACATACTCATAGGTACTATACATATTCACAGATACTGCACATACTCACAGATACTGCACATACTCATAGGTACTATACATACTCACAGATACTGCACATACTCACAGGTACTGCACATACTCATAGGTACTATACATACTCACAGATACTGCACATTCTCACAGATACTGCACATACTCACAGGTACTGCACATACTGCACATACTCACAGATACTGCACATACTCATAGGTACTATACATACTCATAGGTACTATACATACTCATAGGTACTATACATACTCACAGGTACTGCACATACTCACAGATACTGCACATACTCATAGGTACTGCACATACTCACAGGTACTGCACATACTCACAGGTACTGCACATACTCATAGATACTGTGCATACAGACAAATTGTAACATGATTATTTACATAGAGGCTCTTGTATTACAGAATAATATTAATAGCATGTTCTTGTATAACGCTGCTAGTTATACGAAGCGCTTTATAGAGACATTTTGCAGGCACAGGTCCCTGCCCCGTGGAGCTTACAAGCACAGTATTCACATATCCACAGTATATTTTCTCTTGTTGAATGATGGATATTTTTTTAAATCTCTGAACTCATTTTACTCCAGTTTTTTTTAAATTTACCAGTAAAACTACAGTATCATTCTGGTCTCGCAGCTGCAGATATCACGTGTCACAGAAAACAGAAATGCTCATTGCTGGGGGAGGGGGGGGGGGGGATTTTGTTGTTGTTTTAACTTTAGAGGATCACTTGAAAAAACAAGTTGATTTCTTTCCCTTCCAGGCATTTAACAGCGCGACCATTTGGCAGCTAAGTGGCTAATAAATGATTTTGAATGAATTATGCTCTCATCCTATACAGAAAGATTATAAAAACCCTAATCCCCTTTCTTCTCAGCCCTATCTCTCTCTCTCTCTGACTGTTTTCTTTTTTTTATGTACTGTATGTATGTATGTCTTTATTTATATAGCATCATTAATGTACATACTGCTGTGAAGCGCTAATATTGTATTGTATGTCTTTATTTATATAGCGTCAT
This sequence comes from Ascaphus truei, assembly GCF_040206685.1. Taxonomy (NCBI): domain Eukaryota; kingdom Metazoa; phylum Chordata; class Amphibia; order Anura; family Ascaphidae; genus Ascaphus; species Ascaphus truei. Next base: position 42,550,553 of record NC_134491.1, read on the forward strand.
TAATGTAAATACTGCTGTGAAGCGCTAATATACGTGACAATCATATAAATAATATAAATAACACATAATGGGAAGAAGTGCTTCAGACATAAAAGTGACATTTAGGAAAAGGAGTCCCTGCTCCAAAGAGCTTACACTCTAATTTATGGGGGTTGGAGAAGAATGTTATTAGAAAGGGTCGTATTGACCTTGTACACATGTGACTGCTTTATACGTTGCTCGGTATGGAAGATATTTGAGTCAGGGTGGAGTCGGGATGTTTTTCTGGTAATATTTCTCTGTGCATTTCCTGCTTCTGTTTCTGGATTCTGGATTGCAGCAAACAGTTATTGGATATTGGGTCTCAGCAGGACAGGGTCAGTACTAGGACAGGTAATCCAATACAGTCCAAAATTGCCATTGCACTGCAGTCAATCGCAAACCCCACTTGAAAAAGACTAGGTTGGATTATTGGACCTGCAGAGAGATGATAAATGACAAGCTTTCGAACCTCTCAGGGTTCTTCCAGTTCCCAGTTGTATTAAGTTGCTTATTAAGTCAGAGTTATAACCAGGACGGGAGATTTTTTTTTTCTGGTGCAAAGGTGCATTATAATGTGTGCTGGTAACTTCTGCAAACGGAGCAGCAAAGCAAAACTGGAGTACAGTGTGTTTATACATTATTGCAAAGAGATGCAGGATTAAGTGCCTGTCGTTGCCCCAATTTTGCTCACAAGTTGCTGTATGTACACCCTCAGCGTTGGTAGCTGGATCACGGTGAATGTCCACGAGATTCTGAATGACTGTGCTTTTGGTACTGATCGCAACACACGTCAGTGGATCAGCAGCTGTTTGAGCAGAATGTATCCATTTTATGGCACTTTTGCAATGTCAAAATAAATGTCAGATTCATCGGTGAAGATATTTCTTTATTTAGAGAAATAAAAACCAGAAACTGCATAAATGGCAGTGTATCTCTGTGCATTCATGTAGATCTGTGTATGTTAGCGCCAAGAGTGAACTCAGCGCTTTACAAAAAAATACAAAGAGGGAATTATAATACAATAAGCGCAACAAACAAATCACACAATTAGAAAGGAAATCCCTGCTCCGGAGAGCTCACAATCTGTACATTAATACACGGAAAAGTCAAGGGCAGTTTAGGGCATTTAATTAGGTTTATGGCTGCTGGTTATTACCCTCGTAAGTGTGAAAACAACATATTTTCTGCAACCAGCCGTTTATAAATTAGGGTTTAAAAAGCAAGAGAAAGCGTCCCCATTATTCAGTACCACATATATATGTTTATATTTGACATTTTCTTTATGTCTAGAAGTGGTAGAATAACTATTACTTCTGATAAAGTCCATCACTTCAGCATCCCACTGCTGGGCCAGCATTATACACAGTAACTTTTCCATTAGCTGCTTCTCGTCGCTGTGTTGCGATATTATGATTAACACATCACCGCGAGGAGTGTTATTGGTTTGCACAATATCATCACCCTCTTAATAAGCAGTGTCATGTATTTTTAAAGAACAATTTCATTGGAATGGTATGATTCATATAGGTATTTCCTTAATATACTACAGTCTCTAGGCGGGGTACAGACCAGGGCATCAGCAGCCGTCCTCTAGCTTTAAATAAACCATTTCACTGCCAGAGCGTCCTGCTATGGAATGTATCTGATTAGAAAGCACTATTATTGAGATTAAGGTAATACCCAATGAATTAACGCAATTAAAGGAGCAGCCATCTTTCAAACTCCCTTCAGACTGGATGAGTTCTTGAGCAAAAATACAAGTAGATATAAAGAGGAAAAACATGTTTCACAAAATTGCTGTTTCCCTTAAACCCAGTATGGGGAATGTGTGCTCAGTCTGAGCGGAGAATGCAGCCGCGAGACAAGAGCAGGAAAAAACGGCAAAAAATTCTCAAATACCCGTAGTCATGTGACAGAGTAAAATGAGCCCAGTTTCCTGGTGTGTCAGGACGAGCGCTGGCAGAGTAGGCCGGGATCTGTTCCAAGTGCTGACTTTGTACCCATACACATGGAAGAGCCCTGTAACGCTGGGTTCTCAACTCGTCCTCGAGACCCCCAACAGATCAGGTTTTCGCGTTGCTTCCTGCAGATCTATACACAAAAAAATGTACAGTATTATACTTATAGGGTATTGTAGTATCAGTAGTGGTAACACTTATGCTATATCCCCTCATCCTTCTCAGAGCGAGTTGCAGTGACCAGCTAGAAAATGCTTCTACCAGTGACGGTGCTGTTCAGTTTAGCGCTGGTCACCAGGTGTCTGCCCATAGAAGAAACAGAAGATGGTGGCAAGCATTGGGTGGTCCTTGTCGCGGGATCTAATGGATGGTACAACTACAGGCATCAGGTAACAATGTCGCCATGTCAATGGGCGGGTTTTCTGTAGGGTTCAGAATACGTTCTATAAATGGGAATTATTCGTATTGTTTTTCTCTGTGTTGCTAATACAGAGGTGAATCGGTTTATCTCCTCTTTAAGCCGCATACAGAGATTCGCTGCTTATTCCATTAACCGGAGCACTGGATTTCGAACCTTTTAATAAATCGCAAAAGAATAGATTTGGGAACGTGTGTGCACGGTGGTCACTGCTAACGTACGCACTTATACCAGTCGAATAATGGACAGAAGATATACCGTAATAGCGATACAGTATTGGGAAAAAATGCATTTAAGCCATTCTTTGCTGGAGAGAGAGAGGTGTTGTAAGTTAAAACAGCTGAAGGACATTAAATGCGAACGCCAGGACTACTTGAAAGACAAAAACTCACACCAGTGTAAACTTACAACTGGAATTGTTATTTGTATTAGTTTGAAGAGGCTGAGCTGATTAAATAACAAAGTAGACAAACTTTTCAGCTAAACATTTTCCAGTGGACGAGATGTTAAATTCATAGTTATGGGTTATTTATTAAACTGCGTCGGTGGCCATTGGCGGAGTGTTGCGGTTAAATAAATAATGCCCATTATCTCCTTCTCCTGGTTTTAAAGTCTACTTCTGGAGAGTGAGATAAATGCTGCGAGTGTTTATCTGGGCGCACACTCGCTGGGGAATGTTAATCTCCAGATGAATTGCCCAGCATACAGAATTTAAAGCTGTGAGGTTACTGACCTCTGACTTGGGAAGAGCTGAAAAAGACTTGATTAAAAAAGTAGGAGTGCAATAAAATGCATTATTCATGTGAAGAGGGGTATAAAAAGATGAGGTAGATGCAAACATGCAAATAAAATGAAATAATCCTTCACAGTTTACACGGAGATGAATGTAGTGAGCGTTCTCTCACACAGACCGGTCAGGGGGATTACTGGCGCTATAAAGATTTCAATGTCACAGATAACATTGTTTGCTCAGAAACTGGTAATACAGGACTTTGGCAGGTTGGCACACAAAGTGAGAAGGGTGCCACGGTGCCGTTCTGTGGTATGTGTCTGTATAACTAGCTCGGTGTGGCAGAGAGTCTAATCCCAGCACCCTGACCCCTTCAACCTTTACAGTGGGTGGAAAGATAAAGAAAATACCCAGCCTAGTCATTATTATCGTTTATTTGTAAAGCGCCAACACATGCCGCAGCGCGGTACAATGGGGGTACAGAGAGATGTAAATGACATAGACAGAGTTACATACCAGATAAGAACAAACAAGCGCAAACAGATACAGAAGTTAATGTGTGCCCTGATCCCGAGAGCTTACAATCTACAGGGTAGTTTAACATCTATCAGTACATTGCATCATCTCCAGCATGAAACGGGTTACGTTTATATATTATAATAGCACTCGATTTCCACAGTCATGCAGCAAGTGCGTGGCGAGTGTGACAAACGGCTTACTCCGGGGCTCCGTCGTTTGTCCGGGACTGTTTAGAACACGGTCTTTTAGGGTAGGTTAAATGATGAGGCGTCACGTACTGTTCCTTTAAACAGGCTATGCCTGGTTTATTCAGTCCCAGGCACTGAGACTGCCACAGTGCATACAACAGAAAACAGATCAAAACAAAAGCTGCTCACCTGAGCGATAACTTAACTTAGATATCCCTGACTCAGGGTTGGAAGTGGCTTTTCCACTTCCAACATCAAAACACGGTACTTTTGCAGTCTTACACAAATGAACAGAAAGATTGAACCTGTTTGGGGAAGAGGCTTCTCCCCTCTGTAGTTCAGCAGCCTTCCAGCCTCCTGGCTCTTGTGGGGAGACCAGAGCAAACAGGAAATCAGTCTTTCATACCTGATTCCTAATTAGCATGACAGGTGACAGAAATCAGGCAGCAGACAAACTCTGGTCTGGATCTCTCATCCCTCAGTTCCAGCGCTTGCCAAACTGTGGGATGGAGTGTATGTATTATAAGGCTGCACTCCCAGGCCAAACAGGATAGAAACTGTCTAGTATCCTGGGAGCCCTATATACGGAATTTATTACCATCCCCTGGTTTCTGTCACATATCCTCCCCCCCAGCTCAGACCTCGAGGGATGAGCGACCATGGATATTAGGGAGTGCATCCTTGACAACCCGTCAGCATTGCCATGTTTGTGCCCTGACCTGTGTTCCACAGAAAATTTAAAGGGTTGTAGGCTTAGGAACCACCTGGTCACTCTAGCATTCTTTTCCCTGTTTTGACACATCCAGGTAAGGGGTGCATGATCTGTGACCAACCGGAATTTTCTCCCCAACAGGTAGTATTTGAGCGTCTCTACAGCCCACTTTATTGCGAGACACTCTTTCTCTACTATGGAGTAATTTTTCTCCTGGGGATTTAGTTTCCTACTTAAATAAAGGATGGGGTGCTCCTCACCTTGAGACTCCTGGGAGAGTACCGCCCCCAGCCCTACCTCAGATGCGTCGGTTTGGACTACGAACTCTTTGGAGAAGTCAGGTGTGACCAACACTGGTTGGGCACAGAGAGCTTCTTTCAGGCTTCTAAAGGCCTGTTCGGTTTCGGGGGACCACTTTACCATTAGCGGTCCTCTTGCTTTTGTGAGGTCAGTTAGTGGGGTTGCCTTATTTGCAAAATTGGGAATAAACCTTCTATAGTACCCAATTAACCCCAAAAAGGTCCTTACTTGTTTTTTTGTAACTGGCCTTGGCCAATTTTGTATCGCCTCCACTTTGAGTGTTTGGGGTTTGAGTAAACCTCTGCCAATAGAATATCCCAGATACTTGGCCTCCTCCAGACCAATAGTGCATTTAGCGGGGTTAGCAGTTAGTCCAGCAGACCGGACTGCGTCAAGCACAGCTTGGACCTTCGGAAGGTGGGATTGCCAATCTTCACTATGGATTACCACATCATCCAGGTATGCGGCAGCATACCGAGCATGTGGTTTTAAAATTTTATCCATCATTCTTTGGAATGTGGCGGGAGCTCCATGTAAGCCAAAAGGCAACACCTTATACTGAAAGAGGCCGTCTGGGGTTGAGAAGGCTGTCTTTTCTTTTGCCCTTTCTGTGAGGGGAACCTGCCAGTACCCTTTTGTTAGGTCTAGGGTTGTGAGATATCGGGCTTTGCCCAGTCTCTCTACAAGTTCATCTACCCTGGGCATAGGATAAGTATCAAATTTTGACACCGCGTTTAGTTTCCGGTAGTCATTACAAAACCTTGTTGTACCATCTGGCTTTGGGACTAAGACTATAGGGCTGTTCCACCCACTTTGGGATTCCTCAATTACACCTAGTTTTAGCATTTTTTTAACCTCTAAACTTATAGCCTTTCTTTTGGCCTCTGGGATTCGGTACGGTTTAAGGTTAACTCGGACCCCCGGTTCAGAGACTAGGTCATGTTCAATTACGCTGGTTCTACCTGGCCGTATAGAGAAGATTTCTTTGTTTCTTTTCACTAAATTCTGAACCTCTCGTTTCTGATGAACAGACAGGGTTTCAGCTATGCTAACCTCTGGGTCAGTTTCTTGATTCTCTGACGGACCTGGGGGTACTAGGGTTAACAAGACTTCTCTATCTTTCCAGGGCTTGAGTAGGTTTATATGGTAAATTTGCTCAGGTTTCCTCCTACCTGGCTGTCTTACCTTATAATTTACTTCTCCCACTCTTTCCAAGACCTCATATGGCCCATGCCATTTAGCAAGGAATTTACTCTCCACGGTGGGAACCAGAACTAGTACCCTATCACCTGGAGAAAAAATTCTGACCCTAGCACCCTTATTATATGTATTCCTCTGTGCTTCTTGAGCTTTCTCCATGTGTTCCCTCACTATGGGTAGGACTGCAGCAATGCGGTCCTGCATCTGGGCAACATGCTCTATTACACTTCTGTAAGGGGTAACCTCGTGTTCCCAAGTCTCTTTGGCTATATCCAGTAAGCCCCTTGGGTGTCGGCCATACAATAGTTCAAACGGGGAGAAGCCTGTGGATGATTGGGGAACTTCCCTAATGGCAAATAACAGGTACGGTAACAAACAATCCCAGTTTTTCCCATCTTTATCAACCGCCCGCCGTAACATGCTCTTTAAGGTTTTATTGAACCTTTCCACTAAACCATCTGTTTGTGGATGATAGACTGAGGTTCTGAGATGCTTGATTTTTAGGAGTTTACATAGCTCTTTCGTTACTTGGGACATAAATGGTGTTCCCTGGTCAGATAGAATCTCTTTAGGAATCCCGACCCGGGAAAACAGAACTACTAACTCTTTTGCTATGTTTTTAGCTGAGGTGCTACGTAGGGGAACTGCCTCCGGATATCGGGTGGCATAATCTAATATTACCAATATATGCTGATGTCCCCTAGCAGACTTTATTAGGGGTCCTACTAGATCCATAGCAATCCGGTCAAATGGTACCTCTATTATGGGAAGGGGTACCAATGGGCTGCGGTACGCCTTGAACGGGGCGGTGATCTGACATTCTGGGCATGAGGAACAATAATTCGTAATTTCTGCCAGAACCCCAGGCCAATAGAAGCTTCGGAGAACCTTTTCTTTTGTCTTTTCCACCCCTAGGTGTCCCCCCAATGGATGATTATGTGCGAGGTGTAATACTACGTTACGGAATGTCCGTGGTACCAACAATTGTTTAGTTGTAACTGATTTCCTTTTATCAACCCGATATACTAGGTCGTTCTCTACCTCGAAGTAGGGGTAAGCAAGTGACCTATCTGGTTGGCCAGGAGTACTATTCTGGTCCCGTATATTTCCCCTTGCTACCGCTAATGTGGGGTCCTCCCACTGGGCCTTCTTAAAACTCCCAGGACCGACCTCTAGGTCAGCGAGGGTCTTATCCGGTTCTGGGGTGGTAAGTGTCTGCTCAACATCTTGATTTGGGGTATTCCCTACCAAAGTAGTGATGGGGAAGGGAATTTTACAGCACTCTTCCTTTTCCCCCTTCTTATTTGGGCCCTCGTCAACCTCCATTTCTGAAAAAGGGAAAGGATTTGTTTCTTCTAATACTTCGTTATGGTCCGCTATTGAACTCTGGGCGCTATTCTGAGCGGGGGACCACATTTTTAGAAAATGGGGAAAGTCGGTCCCTATTAACACATCATGTGCCAGTTTGGGTACAATACCCACCTTGAAATCTAAAGAACCAAACTCTGTTTCAAAAAAAACATCAACAGTGGAATATTCATGATTATCCCCATGTATACAACAAATTGCCACTCTTTGTGAACTGTTTCCCTGTTTCTTCTTAATGGACAAGAGGTATTCGGACACTAGTGTGACCATGCTCCCAGAGTCAAGAAGTGCCCGAACCCTCTTACCATTAACCTTTACAAATGCCCACAGATGGTTATTCAAGGGGTCCTCTGGGCTAGGGCCCATACATTGGGACAACAGCGAATAAGGTTCCACGCTGTTGCATTGCATGGGCTCATCATTTAGTGGGCAGATTTTTGCTGTGTGGCCCCTCTCATGACAATTTACACATTTAGGTACATAGTCTGTGTCCCACTTAGAGCCTTTTCCCGGCTCCCCATGTTGGCTATTGCCCTTAGTGTGCGAACCACTGTTGCTGGTGCTGCGTGAAGGTGGTCGCCGCTCTTCAGCGCCCCTTAACCCCGGTACCCTTTTACCGTCTCTGGAAGAGTCCTGGAACCTCGGGTAGTGGGGTTGCTCCACGACTGTGGGTTGCGGGTGCTCTTCTGCTGCATTGTACCTTTCTACGAGGGCCACAAGCTCATCCGCATTGTGGGGGTCACTCCGACTGACCCAACGGCGTAAGGCAGAGGGAAGTTTCCTCAAGAACTGGTCCATGACCAACCGTTCCACGATGTGGCTGGCTGAGTTGATCTCGGGTTGTAGCCACTTCCGGGCGAGGTGGATGAGGTCATACATCTGGCTTCGGGTGGCTTTATCCATCGTGAAGGACCATGCGTGAAACCTTTGGGCGCGAACAGCCGTGGTTACGCCGAGGCGGGCGAGGATCTCGAACTTCAATTTTGCATAGACGTTAGCTTCGGCTGGCTCTAGATCAAAGTAAGCCTTCTGGGGTTCGCCGCTTAGGAAGGGTGCGATTAGACCAGCCCACTCAGCTTCTGGCCATCCCTCTCTCTGTGCCGTGCGTTCAAACGTGAGAAGATAGGCTTCCACATCATCCGAGGGTCCCATCTTCTGAAGGTAGTGGCTTGCCCTGGTCATTTTCGGAACAGGGGCTGCCGCTGCCAGTGGAAGGTTACTGATAGTCCCCCTCAGGATCTCGAGTTCCTGCTGTAAGCCCTGAGCGAACCGCTGTTGCTCCTCTCTCAGCAAGCGGTTTGTCTCTTGCTGGTTTGCATTCGCGTTTTGCAGGGCTTCATTCGTCTGTTGCTGGTTTGCATTCGCCTGTTGCTGGTTGGCATTAATCTCTTGCTGGGCTATTAGCAGCTGTTGCTGGGCTGCATTCGTCTGCTGCTGGTTTGCATTAGTTTCTTGCTGGGCTATTAACAGCTGTTGCTGGGTTTCATTCGCGTCTTTCTGGGCAGCGACATTGCGTACCAGCGCACCCACCACGTCTTCCATCTTGTTTGCAGAGGATGAAAAAAACTTTTTTTTTTTTTTTTTTTCAAAGTTCTTCAACCCGCAGACCCCCTAGTGCTCTGCCCGCATTCTCCACCATATGTGACAAACGGCTTACTCCGGGGCTCCGTCGTTTGTCCGGGACTGTTTAGAACACGGTCTTTTAGGGTAGGTTAAATGATGAGGCGTCACGTACTGTTCCTTTAAACAGGCTATGCCTGGTTTATTCAGTCCCAGGCACTGAGACTGCCACAGTGCATACAACAGAAAACAGATCAAAACAAAAGCTGCTCACCTGAGCGATAACTTAACTTAGATATCCCTGACTCAGGGTTGGAAGTGGCTTTTCCACTTCCAACATCAAAACACGGTACTTTTGCAGTCTTACACAAATGAACAGAAAGATTGAACCTGTTTGGGGAAGAGGCTTCTCCCCTCTGTAGTTCAGCAGCCTTCCAGCCTCCTGGCTCTTGTGGGGAGACCAGAGCAAACAGGAAATCAGTCTTTCATACCTGATTCCTAATTAGCATGACAGGTGACAGAAATCAGGCAGCAGACAAACTCTGGTCTGGATCTCTCATCCCTCAGTTCCAGCGCTTGCCAAACTGTGGGATGGAGTGTATGTATTATAAGGCTGCACTCCCAGGCCAAACAGGATAGAAACTGTCTAGTATCCTGGGAGCCCTATATACGGAATTTATTACCATCCCCTGGTTTCTGTCACACGAGCCACAAATAACCAGGATTGCAGATTTGGTGAGGAAGTGAAGTTAACTGTTGGTCAGCATGTGAATAAGAGGCCCCGTGTTCTCATGAGTCACTTCTTAATTTTGGTTTGTAAGTCAGATGATTGCACCCAAATTCCATGTTTGTTGCACAATTGTTGATGCAAACTGGACACAATTTTTGGTGGGTTAAAAAAGTGGCAATGTCCCTTCAGAGTGCAAAGTACGTCAAAGTTTAAATACCCAATGGGAGTATCTGCACGCCCGTCACAGGTCCCCAACCTGCTTCCTTTATCCCATCGTCACGTTGTACAGTGGCGACAGAAAACACTATATATCAAGGCACTGCCTGACAAAGAGTGTGACTGAAACGTGGCATGTCCGTGGTGAACGTACAGTATTCTCCTATTACAGGCTGACGTGTGCCACTCGTACCAGATTGTAAAGAGAAATGGTATCCCTGATGAGCAGATTGTCGTAATGATGTACGATGACATTGCTGACGATGCTGAGTAAGTTGAAGCAAAAAAAGGGATCAGGAAAAAGCCACTTGGGATGCCCGTAGGACAAGGGGACGGAGTGAAGAAGCCGGGTGAAATACTAAAGCAAACACCCCAGTCAGGGAACAGCATGGCACCCAGAGGGATCCAAGCACACCAAAAAATACGGATGAAATGAATGCAAAGAGATCATGTAATGACTAAACAAGTCAGAAGGATCCTGATGAAGATACATTGCACCGAAACATGGGACACCTGTGACTGGTTTAGTCATTAAATGATCTCTTTGCATTCATTTCATCCATAATCTTTTTGGTCTGTTTGCAATGATTAGTAACAAAAAAAGCTGTCGCATAGATCCCGCCACAGCCGGAGAAGCCGGCGAGACGTTCCCCTGCTCAGAATACAAGTATACCCCTCTCTGCATTGTCAGACCCCCAGCACAGACCCCTCTCTGGATTGTCAGACCCCCAGCACAGACCCCTCTCTGCAATGCATTGTGAGACCCCCAGCACAGACACCTCTCTGCTTGTAAGACCCCCAGCACAGACCCCTCTCTGCAATGCATTGTAAGACACCCAACACAGACCCCTCTCTGCAATGCATTGTAAGACCCCCAGCACAGACCCCTCTCTGCAATGCATTGTAAGACCCCCAGCACAGATCCCTCTCTGCAATGCATTGTAAGACCCCCAGCACAGACCCCTCTCTGCAATGCATTGTGAGACCCCCAGCACAGACCCCTCTCTGCAAAGCATTGTGAGACCCCCAGCACAGACCCCTCTCTGCAAAGCATTGTAATTCTTCATTTTACCCTGTGTGAATTAAGTATCACAAGTCCAGTTCTAGGATTCTGAGACATTCTTTACAATTTACTTTTCAGAAATCCGACCAAAGGAATTATTATCAATAGGCCTAATGGATCGGATGTGTACGCTGGAGTCCCAAAGGACTATACAAAGGAGGTAGGGTGAACAAACCAAGGGGTAAATAACGCTGTATTAATCTGATGTTTGTTTAAGACATTCCTTGCAGTAACACAGATAGGGGACTGTGCACATGTTGCTTTGGGGTTAAATTGTAGAGTGTAAAGAGTTAACGATAGCAGTGCACTTACAGCACAAAGCGACAAAACCGCGAGGAACGCCAGATAGGAAAACTGCCGCTGTGTTTCCTCTGCTTACTCCGACATTATTCCCAGCGCAGGAACACACGCCGCGCTGCTTACTCCGACATTATTCCCGGTGCAGGAACACACGCCGCGCTGCTTACTCCGACATTATTCCCAGCGCAGGAACACACGCCGCGCTGCTTACTCCGACATTATTCCCAGCGCAGGAACACACGCCGCTCTGCTTACTCCGACATTATTCCCGGTGCAGGAACACACGCCGCGCTGCTTACTCCGACATTATTCCCGGTGCAGGAACACACGCCGCGCTGCTTACTCCGACATTATTCCCAGTGCAGGAACACACGCCGCGCTGCTTACTCCAACATTATTCCCGGTGCAGGAACACACGCCGCGCTGCTTACTCCAACATTATTCCCGGTGCAGGAACACACGCCGCGCTGCTTACTCCAACATTATTCCCGGTGCAGGAACACACGCCGCGCTGCTTACTCCGACATTATTCCCAGTGCAGAAACACACGCCGCGCTGCTTACTCCGACATTATTCCCAGCGCAGGAACACACGCCGCACTGCTTACTCCGACATTATTCCCAATGCAGGAACACACGCCGCGCTGCTTACTCCGACATTATTCCCGGTGCAGGAACACACGCCGCGCTGCTTACTCCGACATTATTCCCAGTGCAGGAACACACGCCGCGCTGCTTACTCCGACATTATTCCCAGTGCAGGAACACACGCCGCACTGCTTACTCCGACATTATTCCCAGCGCAGGAACACACGCCGCACTGCTTACTCTGACATTATTCCCAGCGTAGGAACACACGCCGCACTGCTTACTCCGACATTATTCCCAGTGCAGGAACACACGCCACGCTACTTACTCCGACATTATTCCCAGCGCAGGAACACACGCCGCGCTGCTTAATCCGACATTATTCCCAGCGCAGGAACACACGCCGCGCTGCTTAATCCGACATTATTCCCAGCGCAGGAACACACGCCGCGCTGCTTACTCCGACATTATTCCCGGTGCAGGAACACACGCCGCGCTGCTTACTCCAACATTATTCCCGGTGCAGGAACACACGCCGCGCTGCTTACTCCGACATTATTCCCAGTGCAGGAACACACGCCGCACTGCTTACTCCGACATTATTCCCAGTGCAGGAACACACGCCGCGCTGCTTACTCCGACATTATTCCCGGTGCAGGAACACACGCCGCGCTGCTTACTCCGACATTATTCCCGGTGCAGGAACACACGCCGCACTGCTTAATCCGACATTATTCCCAGCGCAGGAACACACGCCGCGCTGCTTACTCCGACATTATTCCCAGTGCAGGAACACACGCCGCGCTGCTTACTCCGACATTATTCCCGGTGCAGGAACACACGCCGCACTGCTTACTCCGACATTATTCCCAGTGCAGGAACACAAGCCGCACTGCTTACTCCGACATTATTCCCAGTGCAGGAACACAAGCCGCACTGCTTACTCCGACATTATTTCCAGTGCAGGAACACACGCCGCGCTGCTTACTCCGACATTATTCCCAGTGCAGGAACACACGCCGCGCTGCTTACTCCGACATTATTCCCGGTGCAGGAACACACGCCGCACTGCTTACTCCGACATTATTCCCAGTGCAGGAACACACGCCGCGCTGCTTACTCCGACATTATTCCCGGTGCAGGAACACACACCGCACTGCTTACTCCGACATTATTCCCAGTGCAGGAACACAAGCCGCACTGCTTACTCCAACATTATTCCCAGCGCAGGAACACACGCCGCACTGCTTACTGCGACATTATTCCCAGTGCAGGAACACACGCCGCGCTGCTTACTCCGACATTATTTCCAGCGCAGGAACACACGCCGCGCTGCTTACTCCGACATTATTCCCAGCGCAGGAACACACGCCGCGCTGCTTACTCCGACATTATTCCCAGTGCAGGAACACAAGCCGCACTGCTTACTCCGACATTATTCCCAGTGCAGGAACACACGCCGCACTGCTTACTCCGACATTATTCCCAGTGCAGGAACACACGCCGCGCTGCTTACTCCGACATTATTCCCAGTGCAGGAACACACGCCGCACTGCTTACTCCGACATTATTCCCAGTGCAGGAACACACGCCGCGCTGCTTACTCCGACATTATTCCCAGTGCAGGAACACAAGCCGCGCTGCTTACTCCGACATTATTCCCAGTGCAGGAACACACGCCGCGCTGCTTACTCCAACATTATTCCCAGTGCAGGAACACACGCCGCACTGCTTACTCCGACATTATTCCCAGAGCAGGAACACACGCCGCACTGCTTACTCCGACATTATTCCCAGCGCAGGAACACACGCAGCGCTGCTTACTCCGACATTATTCCCAGCGCAGGAACACACGCGGCGCTGCTTACTCCGACATTATTCCCAGCGCAGGAACACACGCAGCGCTGCTTACTCCGACATTATTCCCAGCGCAGGAACAAACGCAGCGCTGCTTACTCCGACATTATTCCCGGTGCAGGAACACACGCCGCACTGCTTACTCCGACATTATTCCCAGTGCAGGAACACACGCCGCGCTGCTTACTCCGACATTATTCCCAGTGCAGGAACACACGCCGCGCTGCTTACTCCGACATTATTCCGAGTGCAGAAACACAAGCCGCGATGCTTACTCCGACATTATTCCCAGTGCAGGAACACACGCCGCGCTGCTTACTCCGACATTATTCCCAGTGCAGGAACACACGCCGCGCTGCTTACTCCAACATTATTCCCAGTGCAGGAACACACGCCGCGCTGCTTACTCCGACATTATTCCCGGTGCAGGAACACACGCCGCGCTGCTTACTCCGACATTATTCCCGGTGCAGGAACACATGCCGCGCTGCTTACTCCGACATTATTCCCAGCGCAGGAACACACGCCGCACTGCTTACTCCGACATTATTCCCAGTGCAGGAACACACGCCGCACTGCTTACTCCGACATTATTCCCAGCGCAGGAACACACGCCACGCTGCTTACTCCGACATTATTTCCAGTGCAGGAACACACGCCGCACTGCTTACTCCGACATTATTTCCAGTGCAGGAACACACGCCGCACTGCTTACTCCGACATTATTTCCAGTGCAGGAACACACGCCGCGCTGCTTACTCCGACATTATTCCCGGTGCAGGAACACACGCCGCACTGCTTACTCCAACATTATTCCCGGCGCAGGAACACACGCCGCACTGCTTACTCCAACATTATTCCCAGCGCAGGAACACACGCCGCACTGCTTACTCCGACATTATTCCCAGTGCAGGAACACACGCCGCACTGCTTACTCCAACATTATTCCCAGCGCAGGAACACACGCCGCACTGCTTACTCCGACATTATTCCCAGTGCAGGAACACACGCCGCACTGCTTACTCCAACATTATTCCCAGCGCAGGAACACACGCCGCACTGCTTACTCCAACATTATTCCCAGCGCAGGAACACACGCCGCGCTGCTTACTCCGACATTATTCCCAGCGCAGGAACACACAGCGCACTGCTTACTCAGACATTATTCCCAGTGCAGGAACACACGCCGCACTGCTTACTCCGACATTATTCCCAGCGCAGGAACACACGCCGCGCTGCTTACTCCGACATTATTCCCAGCGCAGGAACACACGCCGCGCTGCTTACTCCGACATTATTCCCAGCGCAGGAACACACGCCGCACTGCTTACTCCGACATTATTCCCAGCGCAGGAACACACGCCGCACTGCTTACTCCGACATTATTCCCAGCGCAGGAACACACGCCGCACTGCTTACTCCGACATTATTCCCAGTGCAGGAACACACGCCGCACTGCTTACTCCGACATTATTCCCGGTGCAGGAACACACGCCGCGCTGCTTACTCCGACATTATTCCCAGTGCAGGAACACACGCCGCGCTGCTTACTCCGACATTATTCCCAGTGCAGGAACACAAGCCGCGCTGCTTACTCCGACATTATTCCCAGCGCAGGAACACACGCCGCGCTGCTTACTCCAACATTATTCCCAGCGCAGGAACACACGCCGCGCTGCTTACTCCGACATTATTCCCAGCGCAGGAACACACGCCGCACTGCTTACTCCGACATTATTCCCAGCGCAGGAACACACGCCGCACTGCTTACTCCGACATTATTCCCAGCGCAGGAACACACGCCGCACTGCTTACTCCGACATTATTCCCAGTGCAGGAACACACGCCGCACTGCTTACTCCGACATTATTCCCGGTGCAGGAACACACGCCGCGCTGCTTACTCCGACATTATTCCCAGTGCAGGAACACACGCCGCGCTGCTTACTCCGACATTATTCCCAGTGCAGGAACACAAGCCGCGCTGCTTACTCCGACATTATTCCCAGCGCAGGAACACACGCCGCGCTGCTTACTCCGACATTATTCCCAGTGCAGGAACACAAGCCGCGCTGCTTACTCCGACATTATTCCCGGTGCAGGAACACACGCCGCACTGCTTACTCCGACATTATTCCCGGTGCAGGAACACACGCCGCGCTGCTTACTCCAACATTATTCCCAGCGCAGGAACACACGCCGCACTGCTTACTCCGACATTATTCCCAGTGCAGGAACACACGCCGCGCTGCTTACTCCGACATTATTCCCAGTGCAGGAACACACGCCGCACTGCTTACTCCAACATTATTCCCAGCGCAGGAACACACGCCGCACTGCTTACTCCGACATTATTCCCAGCGCAGGAACACACGCCGCACTGCTTACTCCAACATTATTCCCAGCGCAGGAACACACGCCGCACTGCTTACTCCGACATTATTCCCAGCGCAGGAACACACGCCGCACTGCTTACTCTGACATTATTCCCAGCGCAGGAACACACGCCGCACTGCTTACTCCGACATTATTCCCGGTGCAGGAACACACGCCGCACTGCTTACTCCGACATTATTCCCGGTGCAGGAACACACGCCGCGCTGCTTACTCCGACATTATTCCCAGCGCAGGAACACACGCCGCACTGCTTACTCCGACATTATTCCCAGTGCAGGAACACACGCCGCACTGCTTACTCCGACATTATTCCCGGTGCAGGAACACACGTCGCACTGCTTACTCCGACATTATTCCCAGTGCAGGAACACACGCCGCGCTGCTTACTCCGACATTATTCCCAGTGCAGGAACACACGCCGCACTGCTTACTCCGACATTATTCCCAGTGCAGGAACACACGCCGCGCTGCTTACTCCAACATTATTCCCAGCGCAGGAACACACGCCGCGCTGCTTACTCCGACATTATTCCCAGCGCAGGAACACAAGCCGCGCTGCTTACTCCGACATTATTCCCAGCGCAGGAACACACGCCGCGCTGCTTACTCCTCTTACAGAAAAGGTTCACACAAATTCCTTGTCAGACAACACGTCATGGTATTTGTTATTGGCAGGTGATAGGATACGGAGGGGGGTTATTGGCCAGGTGATAGGATACGGAGGGGGGTTATTGGCCAGGGGATGGGGTATGGAGGGGGGTTATTTACCAGGTGATAGGGTACGGAGGGGGGTTATTGGCCAGGTGATAGGGTACAGAGCGGGGTTATTGGCCAGATGATAGGGTACGGAGGGGGGTTATTGGCCAAGTGATAGGGTATGGAGGGGGGTTATTGGCCAGGTGATGGTATACGGAGGGGGTTATTGGCCAGATGATAGGGTACGGAGGGGGATTATTGGCCAGGTGATAGGGTACGGAGGGGGGTTATTGGCCAGGTGATAGGATACAGACGGGGTTATTAGCCAGGTGATAGGGTACAGAGCGGGGTTATTGGCCAGATGATAGGGTACGGAGGGGGGTTATTGGCCAAGTGATAGGGTATGGAGGGGGGTTATTGGCCAGGTGATGGGGTACGGAGGGGGGTTATTGGCCAGGTGATAGGATACGGAGGGGGGTTATTGGCCAGGTGATAGGGTACTGAGGGGGGTTATTGGCCAGGTGATGGGGTACGGAGGGGGGTTATTGGCCAGGTGATGGGGTACGGAGGGGGGATATTGGCCAGGTGATAGGGTACGGAGGGAGCTATTGGCCAGGTGATAGGGTACGGAGGGGGTTATTGGCCCGGTGATGGGGTACAGACGGATGGGGTACAGACGGGGGTTATTGGCCAGGTGATGGGGTACAGACGGGGGATATTGGCCAGGTGATGGGGTACGGAGGGGGGTTATTGGCCAGGTGATGGGGTACGGAGGGGGGTTATTGGCCAGGTGATGGGGTACGGAGGGGGGTTATTGGCCAGGTGATGGGGTACGGAGGGGGTTTATTGGCCAGGTGATAGGGTACGGAGGGTACAGAGGGTACCGTATAGGGAATTAATTTGGAGCCAACCAATTTGTTTTCTTTCATTCAAATGAATTATTTGAAACATGTAGTGAGGCAATTTGTGTCGAGTTATACTCAATATCACTACTTCTGTGAGCGTGCGGGATTGGGAGGTTGACATGATCTTCTTTGTGGAGTAATTGTTCTCTCTTGGGTCCCAGAATGTGACTCCTCAAAACTTCCTCGCCGTTCTGAAAGGTGACGCTGCAGCAGTGAAGGGAAAGGGCTCAGGAAAAGTGATACACAGGTGAGAGGTCAAAGGACAATGGGGTCAGGAAAAGTGATACACAGGTGAGAGGTCAAAGGACAATGGGGTCAGGAAAAGTGATACACAGGTGAGAGGTGAAAGGACAATGTGTTTCCAAGGTTTTGTTTATTCTGGATGGATGTTTATGAAGTGAATAGAAGTTTTTCCAACCGATAAAACTGCAAAGATTCCATAAATAAAGATCCGCTGAAAATGTGTTTAATATGAAAAGTCCTGAACATGTTAGATATGTTTATATATAACTCATTAGCTCTAAATGCATTTAGACTCAAAGTTCAAACTCAATGCATATTGGTTAATAAGTGGATAGATTCATATCTCTAAAGAATGAAGGCTGCAGCTATCATATATATATATATATATATATATATATATATATATATATATATATATATATATATATATATATATGATAGCTGCATATATATATATATCTATATATAACAAAGACAACACAAAAATTAAGTAGCGCTAAAGAGGATGTGAAATAACCCTAATAAATGATCAATTATAATAACATATTTAAAATATTAAAATAAATTAAAATGACCACAATTTAACCTAATAATATCTACAAACCATAACGTGATAGTGAAAAAAAATCCAAATTGAATGTTCCACTCAAACAAAAAATCCAGAGAGAAATATAGTCCCAATAGAAGATCCAGGGAGCGTCTTTGCAGCTTTAAGGGGAGTGGTATAGCCAACCACTTTTGGAATCTATGAACAAAAAACAAACAAAAGCGCAAGCTCCATAGCACATAACTGAATAAAAAAT